>NW_005871108.1:2514322-2589651 GCF_000147115.1 Myotis lucifugus | reverse complement strand
TATTTTTAATAATTTCTTGACATGGTAAAAGAATTTTACATTAGGGGGGCCAAGGGTGGTGGGGTGAGGAGAAGGAGCAGCAGAACAATCCAACAAACAAAAAGGGAAACAGAAATGCGTGGTGGAAGGGAATTGAAGAGTGGATAGGGGCATTGCCCAACTAAAATGCAATTGGTTTGTTACTGAGTACTATTCATGGGAAGACAGCATCCTGACTCCTTCTTTATACAGCATATTGGGAGTAAAAATGATGCATCCAGGTGGAAATATGATTAGGGGTTGGAAGACAGACAGGGAAAGAAGAAGTCAGAAATAGACACTGAGAGAGTCACTGGCTGGCTGGCTGCAAATATTGACTCTCCAGTCGTGATAGAATAAAAAAGTGGGGGATATCTCTGGAAGATTCAAGAGATAGGGGGCAACTCTTCTATGGTTTTGACTTGCCCAGCAGATTTCCACATACACATGTGTACACGCCTATGTTTGCATGCACACCCATATACACATAACTGACTGCCCTCCCTGGAAGCACAGAAGAAGAAGCCGCCAGAAGAAGAAGCCGCCCACCTTTGGTCCAGGCGCCAGCGCCTGTGGCTGGCTGCAGCCCAGGAGACAGACAAGCCACCCACCCGAGGTCCCAGGCTGCAGCCACCCGGAGAAGCTGCCAGCCCTGTGGTCCAGGGTGCCAGCGCCTGTGGCCAGGGAAATAGGTTCCCTCTTCTCCTACTGCAGTCATTACTTCAATATTCCCCTTCTGAATTTCTCTCCTGTGCTGCAACTCAACTCCACTTTTCATCGGAAGGATACAGAACAGAGAGAGCAATGTTAAAAGCTTACATTTTTAAGCCAGTAAGGTTGGTACTTAAACATATAAATGGAAAACTAGAGTCCTTAAGGTAACAAAGGCTACAAAGGACAGGGACAGCGCATGACCTATTATATCCAGCAATCCATATGGGGACTGAAAACTTTGCAATGATGACAATTAGTGAAGATAGGAATCAAATAGTTGACAGGGACAATTCTACCATCTTTGAAAATATCTACATCAAATCTGTTTAAATAGATTTTCATCTGCATAATATAACACATTCTGACAAGACCACCACCACTACCAATGTGGTCAGTGTTGTGCCGATAAATGTTTAATAACTGAGGGACTCCCCCCCCCCCCCCCGCCGAGTGCACAAATTTTTGTGCACCAGGCTACTAGTCCTATATAATAAAAGCCTAATATGCAAATTGTTCGACCAGGAGTTCAACCGCTCACTATGACGTGCGCTGACCACCAGGGGGCGGCACGGAACATGGCGGGTGTCAGTGACACTGCACTGGAAGCAGGCAACAGTGCAGGCACTGCCGGCCCCAATGGGCCCCGATGAGAGTGGGACTGTGGTAAGATGGTGGAGGTGAGCAGGTGGCGCCAGCCAAGGCAGGTGCGAGCAAGGGGCCTAATCACCCTGCCAATGGCCCCACAGACGGTGACCAGCGGTGGGGGCTGGGACCACTGCCCAGCTCCCAGGCGCTGAGGGAGCTGGGCTGGGGGGCCTGGCCCTGATCAATCGTCCTGCAGGTAGGATGGTGGAGCAGGTGAAGGGGCAGCACCAGGCAATGGTGGGGTGCCAGGCAGGGCTGCGAGGCTGGGGGTGTGAGCTGGGGCTCAATCTCCTGCAGGCCACCTGAGGGACCCTCACCCCTGCACGAATTTGTGCACTGGGCCTCTAGTACTATTATAAGCTTCTTGTATTGTACACGAAGTTGCATAATATCACTTAAAGGTAGACTGTAACTTTAAAGACATATAAAGCCTAAAGTAATCACTAAAATATAAAAAGTTATAGACAGTAAACCAATGAAGGAGATTAAAAAAGCAAAGCGTCCCTGATTTACCCAAAAGAAGGTAGAAAAAGAGGAAAAAGCAAACAACAGGTAGGACAACTAGGAAACAAATGGTAAGATTATAGCCTTAAACCTAACCAAATCAATATTCCCATTAAACATAAATGGTTTAAATATTCCAATTAAAAAGCAGAGATTGCCCGACCACGTGGCTGGGTGGTTGAGCGTCAACCTATGAACCAGGAGGTCAAGGTTCAATTTCCGGTCAGGGTTGTGGGCGTGCCAGAAGCAGCCAATCAATGATTCTCTCTCATCATATATGCTTCTATCTCCCTATCCCTTCCTCTCTGAAATCAATGAAATCAATAAAGATATTTTTTTTAAAAGCAGAGATTGTAAAATTAGATAAAAAAGCAAAACCAAACTATACACTGCCTATAAAAATACACTTAAAAATAAAAATGCAAATAGGCTAAAAGTAAAAGGTTGGAAAAAGATATATTGTGCTAATATTGGTCAAAAGAAAGTGGGATTGATTATATTAACATCAAAGTAGATTTCAGAGCAAAGACTATTACCAGTGATAAATTGATCCAATGGGCAATATGTACCTAACGGAGTTCCAAAATACATATAGCAAAAACAAAACTGCAAGGAAAATTATACAAATCTATAATTATAGTTGAAGATTTCAATACCCCTCTTTTAATTGATACAACAAGCAGGCATAAAAATTAGTGAAGATATAATAGACTTGAACAATACTATCAACCAATTTAACCTGATTGATATTTATAGAATAGTCCACCCCCAAAGAGCAGAATACCTATACTTTTATGTGTACACTGTACATTTACCAAGATAGACCATATTTTGGGCCATAAAACAAAACTCAATAAATTCAAAAGGTTCAAGTCATACAAAGTCTCTGCCCAAAACAGAATTAATCCATAACAGAAAGATCCCGAAAAAAAAAAAAAATCCCCCAATATTTGGAAACTAAATAACACATGAATCAAAAAAGAAATCAGATATTAGAAAGTATCTTGAATTGAGTGACAATGAAAAACAACATATCAGAATTTCTAGAATGTTGCTAAAGCAGTACTTAGGAAGCAATTTATAGCATTGAACATCTATATTAGAGAAAAAAAGAGGCCACAAATAAATTACCTCAGCTTCCACCTTAAGAAATTAGAACAGTGCAAATTAACTGAGTTGGAGGGGATGGGGTATAATAGGCAACTATTGTTTTCATTGCTCTACATTCCTTATCTTGGGAAGTCATTCTTCCCTCATCCCCATTCCAAGTGATTCTGGTGAGGTTGAAATTCACAATAGCCAATGCCCTTGGAGTATGCAGCCCATAATAATACTCTATTCCCTGGGTTTAGTGAGTGGTCCAATATGTGCAAGCAGTAATCTAAGCTGGGCCCACGAGACTTTTCCTGGGATTTATTTATATTAAATACTAGAGCCCCGGTGCACGAAATTCATGCATGGGGTGGTGGTGGTGGTCCCTCAGCCCGGCCTGCACCTGCTCGAAATCCAGGACCCCTCGGGGGATATCCGACTGCCAGTTTAGGCCCAATCCCTGTGGACATCCCTCTCACAATCCGGGACCACTGGCTCCTAACCACTCGCCTGCCTGCCTTGCCTGATCGCCCCTAACCGCTTGCCTGCCTGCCTGATAGCCCCTAACCACCTTTGCCTTGGCTCCCGCAGCTTTGTCTGAAAGGTCGTTTGGCTGTCTGGTCTAATTAGAATATTATGCTTTTATTATTATAGATACTTAAATAGGGGAGGATATATCTATTTCTAGGCTTTCCAAACTGGCTAATGTAAGCCTAGAGCCATCTGTGCCATGTCCTCCATACCTTCCCCATAGGGAAGAAGGCTCTTGACAATGGGACAGAATGGACCAGAGAGAAGCAGAGTGGAAAAGGGAGAATCCTAAGGCTATCCTTTGAGCCCTTGGATCTATCCAAACCTGAAGCCAAATAATCCATTTACTTGGTGACTTATAAGCCAATGTATTCCCCTTGGGCTTATGCCAATTTGACTCGTTTCTCCTGTTTGCAATTGAAGGAATCTTACATGACAGATAGGTGAAGTGAGTTGACAGTAAAATATTGGAGCTGGAAATCTAAAATCAGGTCTCACTGCTACCAAAGCTCACAGTTAAATACCATTTCCTACTTGTGGGAACAAAGGGGCAAATGCTTGTGATTCAGAATGGAGGGGATGAGCAGATGGGAGAAGCTATGGACTTGCACCAAGTAGGGGAACAACAGTGGCCTTAACTCTAGAAAGCCTGACCTGAGACTGAGCTTTGAGGGAAACCACTCAGCTCAACCCACTTGGAGAAGTTGCTTCACCTCAGACCCCTAACCCTTGCAAGAGAGTCAAGAAACATGACAACAGGACAATGGCATATTTATTTACAATTGGACCAAAAAAAGGCATACAGGCATTTTTAATTAAAAATAATGATGATGATGATTTAAAAAGTCAGAAAAATTGATGTTTAAATCCTTTATGAGGAGTACATTTCCCTACTCCCCCCCAAAAGAGAATCTCTTAGGGGAAAAAAAAAAATCCAAGATTTGAATAAACAAGACTCCATTATCATTCTCTACTGCTTGAGTTCCCTTTTCTTCAACCTGATTCTTGGTGGCTGCCACTTGGCACTGTGGAGTCACTGTGAGGCAAGGTTGAGAAGTTCACTGGTTTGATTGGTGGAGCTGGTAGGGGCCGTTATGAGAATAACCTGGGAGGGGGAAGGGGGTAGTGTGTTCCTAGCTTAACCAGCATCCTGAGCTTTGTCTTGTGGTGGGAGTCCCAAAGGGGCTGGAGCAAGGGTGAGTGGCTGTTACTTAAGCCCTAATCCCAGGGTGGGTTTGGTCTCTTGCAATTTAAGAGAAAGTGACATGCAGAGTGGGTGGGCAGTGAGGGTGGAGGGAAGACTTGGCCCCAAGAGTGGGTGTTGATAAAAGAGCCAGACCTGCCATGTTAGTTACCTCTAACTTGGGGTAACTGGCTCCTTGCCTATCCCTGGGAATTGGGGAAGAAATGACAGAACTTACCTTCCATTTCCTTTTCACCAGCAGTTTTCTGGGTGTCCCTCAAAGGAGGCAAGAACTCAAATGGGAGGGGGAGGGGAATGGGTTTGGCTAAAAGAGCTGTGCATGGGCGCTAAGGCTGGGGGATGTCAGGGAGGGAATGCCTCTCCCCAGCCATCTAAAGGAAGAGAACTGAAGTCTCCAGGCCTTGTTCTGCTCGAAGTTGGGGAAGAGAGACCCCACCACCAGCACAGTTTGCAAATAACAGCAACCCCCTGAGGAAGGGACTGGGGAGAAAGCCTAAAGGGTGAAGACCCTCAGCCCAGGCACAGACATGTGGATATACTTGGATTGGCTTTGGAAATACCTGGCCCTGGATCCAGGATTTTGTGGCACAGAAATAGTTCGCTACAAGTCTCTTCTCTGCTCCAGCAAATTTCCACTGCTCCCTAGTACTTCTGGGGATTTCCTTATAGCAACCAAGACGGGACTTGCTCCTGGTGACAAGACGACCCGAGGCCTGGCTAGAAGCCCTGCCTTGGGCAGCCCCAGGAGAAGGCTGGAGAGGTGAGAAGAGGGAGGGAAAGTGGCTGGTAGAGGCAGGTTGGCACTGAGGATGCATGTCCGGGCTAGAGCTGTGCTTGTCACGGCATCAATGGTGAGGATGGACGGTGAGAGGCTTGGAAACCTCACTGAAGTCCCAGAAGGTCTGGTGTTTCCTTTTCCAGTTAGTCGTGGGGTGGCCAACAGCCCTGAGGAACTGAGGTGGAGACAGTGACCAAAACCCAGTGTCTCGGTGGATTTATCCATGCTGGATCCATTGTTAAAAAAACAAAAAACAAAAAACAAGGAAAAAACCCCTAACCAAAAATAAACCTGAACAGGTCCCAGAGTTCCTGCTGAAGGGAACTTTCTTAGTACTGAAGAAAAACGACCCACAAAAACGTCATCCCCACAGAATTGGAATAAGATGATGGAGAAAAATGCAAGATTTATCTACAGGTCCTCCCGCCCCCCACGCAGCCCTGGGATCCAGGAACACTGTGCCAGGAGTTACATTCCAAACAAGCAGGAGTTACTTTATTTTGCGTGCCTGCAGTTCCCCACGCAGGGTGGCTTCCTGTCCATGGACGGAGTGGGCATGGCTATGGTCCACCCCCATCAGTCTATCTTCACAGCAGCGTAGATCTTGCGGACAAACATGTAGGCTGCATAGAAGCCGATGGTGCCCGTGAGGAGCCAGAAGGACAGGACCATGAGGGCCGTGTAGCCAAAGTAGAGGAGAGAGGGGATGAACTCGACGATGTCCAGCTGGGGCATGAGCAGGGGAGAAAAGAGAGGGGTGGACACTTAGTGCCAGCCTGCCATGGCCAACTGCCCCCCTCCCCATGATTTCATGGCAAAGCCTGGCAGGAAAAGGGGCTTGCTCCAGAGGCGCAGCAAGGGGCAGACGGGGCCCACAGCCACAGTGAGCCTTCTTCCATACTAGGGCCCGTGCATTGCCTTGGATTCTCACAACCACCATGGTAGGTTATTAGCTCATGTTACAGGTGGGGCACCAAGGGGTTAAACAATACCCACAGTTACACAGCCAGGAAGTAGAAGGAACTGGGATTTGAACCTGGGGCTAGAGTGCTAGGAGTCAAAGGCGCAACTCTATCGACCCAAGCCATTTCTGGCTGTGGTAAGAGGGCTAGGTGTCTCCCAGGGAAAGGCCTAGGAGCTCACTGGAAGACAGGTGTGACTTAGGGGCGAGGACCAGATGCAGTACGAATAGATACAGCCCTGTCACTTCTTTACCCGCCACAGTCCCCAGGACAGTACGGTGAGACTCCTGAATGGCCGGAGTAGCAGACAGGGAATGGGGAGGACAGGCGTTTCAGAGTCCCAGCTTGAGGACCAGAGAGCCACCATATGCCTGCCCCAGCCTACAGTCCTCTCTCAGAACGCTCCTGTCACTTTTTAAAAAAAAAAAAATTTTTTTTATTATTTCAGAGAAGAGAGGAAGAGATAGAAACATCAATGATGAGAGAGAATCATCCATCGGCTGCCTCCTGCACATCCCCTACTGGGGATCGAGCTCGAAACCTGGGCATATGCCCTTGACCAGAATTGAACCTGGGACTCTTCAGTCCGCAGGCTGACACTCTATCCACTGAGCCAAACCACCTAGGGCTACTGTCACTTTTTAACACCTCACAGGGATTTTATCTTGGAGCATTTTGGACTCCTCTGTAGAGTTTTGAGGCTTGGGCAGGGAGGCCAAGGATCTGTGTTGTACTGGTATGTACCGTGGTTGGCAAACTGCAGCTCGCGAGCCACATGCGGCTCTTTGGCCCCTTGAGTGTGGCTCTTCCTAAGCCTTAGGAGTACCCTAATTAAGTTAATAACAATGTACCTACCTATATAGTTTAAGTTTAAAAAACTTGGCTCTCAAAAGAAATTTCAATCGTTGTACTGTTGATATTTGCTCTGTTGACTAATGAGTTTGCCGACCACTGTGCTAGGCCAAGTAGAGCTAATCTGGAACTTTGGTATCAAGATCTGCCCAGATACTAGGTAGGACCTGCGTGGGGCCTGCTCCAGGGCTCATGCACAGACACATGGTCCCAAAATGCCAGGAGCCCAGAAGAAAACAATAAAGTCACTGTTTTGTTTTTGTTTTTCTGTTTTTTAAAGATGTATTTATTGATTTTTTTTTTTAAGAGAAAGAGGAAGGGAGAGGGAGAGAGAAAGAGAAAGACTGGTGTGAGAGAAACATCCATCAGAATTGAATGGATGACCTTTCAGTGCACGGGACAACACTCAAACAATTGAGCCACACCAGCCAGGGACTGTTTTTTAAAATTTTTTAATCATCTAAGGACATGTTTGGAGAGAGAGAAAGGAAGGGAGAGAGGGAGAGAGAGGGTGAGAGAGAGAGAAACATTAATCAGTTGCCTTCTATATGTGCCCCAACTGGGGATGGAATCAGCAACCCAGGTATGTGCCCTGACCGGGAGCTGAACTGGCAACCTTTCAGCGCTATGCTAAACCAACTGAGCCTCTCTGGCTGGGCATAAGGTCACTGTTTTGAGACCTTCCTGAGGTCAAACATTCTCAAACTGAAGGTGAAGGCCATGTTCTCAGGCTCTACCCCACACCTCTCCTTTTATAGCCTTTCTTGTGGCTGGAGAAAGGATGATGTGAGGTGGGGGCAGGGGACAGGGTAGCGGTAAATCCAGTGGTAAAACCAGGAAAGGGATGAGGCAAATAAGGCAGTATTGGAAGGGTCCTTTGAAATTCAGACAGGCCAAGGCCGTCATTTTACAGACAAGGAAGGCTCTGGGGATGGAGGAGGAGGTTTTTAGAACAGAGAAGAATGAATGAGGCAGAGGAAGGCAGGAAAGGAGGACAGGAGACTATGATGTGACTCCAGGGGGCCTGGTAGGAGGCTATGATAGTTATGATTTGCTTGCCCAACACTGTCTCCTATCTTCCTTCTGCCCAGCGTTTTGGAGTAACCACTCCTCACTTTGTGGTCCTGTTGGGGCTGTCATTCCTAGTATAAAACCTAAGCTAATCAGAGTAAGCCATCCTATTGGACCTGAGGAATAGTAAGGGATGGCATGTAACCTGGGCCAATAACAGTTTTCCCTTAGGGATTGATGATATGATGGTAGAAGACAGACGTTCTTTTAGCTCTAGGGGTGCAAAGCTGAAAAAAAGGAGCCTCTAGGGCTGCCAAGGATCAACTTTCCACTTTGTGGAAAGATCCTGCCAGCAGACTGAAGCCAAGCAAACACCATGTGCCCGAGCCAGGCAGGCCAGGCTCCCTTTCATTCGCCCACACTTTACCTATGTGGCTCACACAGTACAGACGATCCGAGATGCAGACGAAGCCGTGGCCCGTCCTGTCCTTATTGTGAAGGACTGAACCGTAGAGACAGGACCCCTGAGGTCCTAAATTTGGGTGCTAAAGGCTATTTCATCATTTTCTGTTTTTATATTTACTAACTCTTTTCATTAATCCTCTTTATCCTTTCATGTTCTTTTTTCCCCTAGCTTCTTGAGGTGAATACTGTTATCATCAATGTCTGTTTTTCCTATAAAAAGCATTGGAAGGTGATATATTTCTTTTAAGTACCCCTTTGGCTATATGTCACAGGTTTTTCATGCAATAGTTTCATGGTTATATATTCTGAAAGCTTTTGTCTTCCAAACATACAGAACATAGATTCTCTTTCCTAAAAAGATACATGTTCCAGAGCAAAGCAGTTCTATACTGGCATTGGTCCCACTGCTGATGGGAAAGTAAGATTCAGACACTTGAGTTTTTCCCAGCACCCTCTTCTCCACTATCCTGCCCTAAAAGGGCTAAGGGAACTTGTTAACAAAATAAGGGTGGTACCTTGTTAACAAAATAAAAGATGGCATAGACCAGGACGTAGAATGCAGATCCCCCGGAGACTAGGAAATTCCTCCACCACCAGCGGTAATCCTGAGGAGGAAACAGAAGGGTCAGAACTCTTCCCCAAGCTTCACAGTTGCCCAAGGAGCTAAAGACTCTGGGTAAGAACAGTAATATTTGGGGTCACGGGAATGTTTTATATCTTGACTGAAATGGTGGTTTCACAACTGTATGCATTTTCAAAGGCACATTAAAAAGGGTGAACTTCCTTGTTAATAAAATATACCTTAACTTAAAAAAATCAACAACAACAAAAGAATAGTAATAACAACTAACATGTTGTGAGCAAATGCTCCCCATGTGCCAGGTACAATTCTAAGTGCTACATGTGAATCAGCCCAGTTTAATCATTGTAGCGGCACTGAGTCGGGTGCTACTGCGACCCTTGTTACATTAGGAAAGCACGGAGAGGTTAAGCAACTGCAACCAGAGCTACTAATGAAGGAGCCCACTGAATACATGGAGGCTCAGCGAGAGGAAGTGATATACCAGCCCGAGACCTCATGGCCAGAAGGGGGAACATGGGAAACCCAGACAGCCTCATTGACCCAATGTTGGACCCAGGATCCCCACCCCCAACTCCTGGCCCCATGCCCCTTACCTCTGCACACAGCTGAAAGTACACCATGACAATGCTGATTTGTGAGCAGGATACCACCAGGATGATGAAGACGAGGAATAGGAAGCCAAAGAGGTAATAGAACTGATTCTCCCAGATTGCCTGTGGACACATCACAGCCGGCCTTCAACTAGCCTGCTTCCACCCAGTGGCCCTTTCCCCTGGCTTACCCTGCCTGCTCTCAGGACACTAGCCCTCAGGTAGGACTGGCATACCACTTGTCACCAGGGCAGGAATGGAGATATCATCACAATGCCACCGGGGCCTATGTGCCTGGCACATGGCTCTCACTGGCCCTCCTCCCTGGAGCAGAGGGTGAGCCAGCCTATTCTTAGGGAGTGGCTGGGGCATGGCTGACCCTATGATGAGTGGGCTCTACCCTGAACACTGCAGCTTGTAGAAAGCAGCATCACACCCTTGTCAAAAGTATATAGCAGCCCAGCCGGCATGGCTCAGTGGTTGAGTGTTGACCTATAAACCAGGAGGTCAGCGTTCGATTCCTGGTCAGGGCACATGCCCGAGTTGCGGGCTCAATCCCCAGTGTGGGGCATGCAGAAGGCAGCAATCAATGATTCTTTCTCATCATTGATGTTTCTGTCTCTCTCTCCCTCTCCCTTCCTCTCTGAAATCAATAAAAAATATTTTTAAAAAAATTACATAGCAGCCACCACCACTCAGGGGGAGCTTACCACATGGCAGGCAAGCTACATGCTTCATGGACATCTTCACAAATGAACCTATGAAAGTGTGGACTTTTACAGTTAAAGAAGTCAAGGCTCAGTGAGGCTGGTGGTTGGCCCAGGGTCACACAAAGAGAATTGAGGTGGCTGCGCTGGCAGGGAACCCATTCTCTGACCCTTTTCCTAGGTAGGGCTGGGTGAGCAAGGGGATCTCAGCCAGGAGTGGCTGGGCCACTCCAGAGCAGCAAATACTTGTCCAGCACTGACTGGGTGCAAGGCACCCTCTGTGATGGGCACCAAGTTAGGTGAGAAAGATTTCAATGGCTGTGAAGAGATCTACTGCCAATTTTCATTGCACGCCTGGGACAAGAGCAATCGTCATCACAGCCACAGCTACAATTTAACAAGCGTTTCTGACTGTCAAGCACCCTGCCTTTTACAGACATCATATTCCAGCCTCACAATGACCCTGAAAACAGGCCTCATTCCCTCCATTTTCCTGAGTCTTTTGAGTAACTTAGGTAAATCTGCACAGGAACCCAGAAATCAAAGCAGATGCAACAATATTAAAAACAGTGATGACTGACTGCAGTATTACTGAAGCAGCTTCTATTCACTGAACCCTCCCACACTAGACCCTGCACACATGCCGTATCTCATTTGACCTTCCAAGCCATCCTAAGAGGAAGGACTGTTATCCTGTTGGGTGAAAAATGGGGGCTCCAACAGGTTAAATGGCCCATCTGAAATTTCAGAGGCAGTAAGAAGCAGAGCACCTCAGTGAAGGGGAAGGGACCATGCTAGCGGCGATGAAGGCTATGTGGTGTGGAGGGAAGGGGAGCAGACAGCACTACTCACACTGAAGATGAAGAAAAGTTCGATGAACATGGCACCAAAGGGCAGGATCCCAGCCATGAGAATGCTGCAGCAGAACAGGAAGGTTAACATTGGGAGGAGACCCAGCCACTGGAAGCCCAAGCTCCCTCCCTAGCTAGCCTGACTGAGAAAGCTTGCACGGTGTGGTGGTTCTAATTCTTTCAGCATGCTTCTGTACCATTATAGCCTCTTGAGAGGTAAGCCGGTGGGCATCATTCTCTCTGTTTTATAGATGGGGAAACTGAAGAACAGAGAGGCAGGCTGACTTGCTTAAGGTCCAAGCAATGGTTTTAACTGGTGTCACCGCACCTTCCCACCCCTCCCCCAACCTGGTTCCTAGGCCAACACCAAATCTGGCTATAACTCAGTCCTCTCTATCTTAGAGCAAAACTAAGCTTTCATGAAGTCTACTGGGCCAGCTGAGCTGCAAAACACCAGTCACAGCATCCTTGGGGGACGCACCTTCTTCCATGTTCTCCTAAGAAGAGCAGTGTTAACCTTACCATTCCTGAAGGCCCCTGCTGGAGACTCACCCCACAAATCGGTTCATGTACCACCGCTGTTCAGGGATCTGCCGGGGAATCTGGTTGGTGCGCACAGGGTTGTCATATGGCTGCTTTCTGAAGCCGAAGTAGTAGCCCAGGTAGACGAGGGGCAGGGAGATCCCGAACCACATGCACAGCAGGGCCACCATGGTGGGGAAGGGCACCTGAGGACACAGCAACATGAGGCCCCGTAAGGCCCTGATGCCCAGGCTGGAGACTGTGCAAAGGGAAGGGGACCTTCTGGGGTCTCAGGGAAGGAGGGTGTGTACAGCAGGGCCACCATCATGGGGAAGGTCCTACAGACACATCCCCACAGGGCTCCTGGCCAGAACCTTCTGAAGCGGACCCCAGCCCTGGGGAAAAGTGGAGTGCACATGGTAAACCACCTGGGCTATGAAGACAGAACCACAGCATCCCAGAGCTTGTCATCCAGGGAGGAAGTGGGGAAAGAACAGGGACCGAGGAAACTGAGGGCATGAAGGGAAGATGAAGAGGCCAGAATGAAGGGACATTATGTGTTTGGTACGTTAAGTGAAGAAAAAAAAGGGGGAGGGACACACTGCACAAATAGTGTGTTCCCTATTTTGTCAAAATAAAACCCTGCAATATACTACCAACTAAATGAAGCAGGTTATAAAACTTTATGTCTAGCACTCCATTTTAATAAAAATACCCAATATTTATATGTGTAAGTGCCTAGAAAGACCTATACCAGTGGTTGGCAAACTCATTAGTCAATAGAGCCAAATAGCAACAGTACAACGATTGAAATTTCTTTTGAGAGCCAAATTTTTTAAACTTAAACTATATAGGTAGGTACATTGTTATTAACTTAATTAGGGTACTCCTAAGCTGGCCTTTGCTAAAAATGTCCTCAATCTGATTGCGGTACGTTCGCTGAGGTCGACCCCTTCCAACTCTCCCATCCACACTCGTCTTGTATACTTGTTTTGTCTATCTCCTTTCCAAAAACCGACTTCTGCGCATGGGCCACGAAGTTTCAATCGCACTGTACGTGCATGCCCACACATGGTATTTTGTGGAAGAGCCACACTCAAGGGGCCAAAGAGCCGCATGTGGCTCGCGAGCCGTGGTTTGCCGACCACTGACCTATACCAAAAAGTTGTTAGTACTTTCTTGGCTGGGGTATGGAGGATGAAAACGAATTTTTCACTTTCTTCTTTAACCTCTTCTCTAAAGTATTATGTTTTGATAAGAATCATGCAAAAAGAGCCCTGGCTGTTGTGGCTCAGTTGGTTGGGTGTTGTCCCATGCACCAAAAGGTTGCCGGTTCAATTCCCGGTCAGGGCACATACCCAGGTTGCACGGTTGATCCCAGGTCGAGGGTGTGCTGGAGGCAGCCGATTGATGCTTCGTTCTCACGGATGTCCCTCTCTCTCTCTTTCTTTCTCTCCCTCTCCATTCTTCTCTCTCTAAAAATCACTAAAAGATATTTTTAAAAAATCAATTTAAAGAAAAAAAAAAGAATCATGCAAAAAGAAATTAATTAATAAAACCACGCCAGGGTACAGTGTCGCTGTCTGGAAGGAAGAGGGGCCAGGTTGGGGAGCTTCATCTAGAGAGCTCCCAGCTCTCCCAGTGTGGCCCCCAGACTACAGGTTCTCAGCCCCTCCATGCCCTCTAGGACTCAACTCAAGAATCATTCCCCCCAAAAGCACTTCCTGATTCCCAGACTAGGCAGGACTCATGTTCAAGTACTTAAAACAGAACTTATTCCAAAGTAAGCATCTTATAAATGTTTGCTATTATTATTTTATAATTTTTAAATTACCTTCTTCGATTTTAAATAAATCTAAAAAGAGGGAAAAGACTGAAAAAAAAATATAGTAAAGATCTACATAGTATTTATCTCTGGGTGGTTGGATTCTAGGTTATTTCTGACTTCTTTAACTTCCCTGTACTTTCCAAATTTTCTACAATTGAGTGTAATGAGCAGTTGGTTATTGGGAGAAAATGTTGAAAGAGAGAATGAACACAGGTATAAAAAAGAGGAAGTGAGAGGAAGAGCACCACTGTTCTTCCTGGGCAGCTTCCTGGGCTGCTGGAAAGAAACCAGTGCTCCGGCAGCCTGGACTGGAAGCCTCACCCAAGGTCCGTTAGTGAGCACCTGCAGGTGGAGGGGAGGTGGCTCTACCTGCTGTGGCTGAGAGTGCAAATGCCTGCCTACCTCTACCACAGTCCTGCTAATTAATCAAGACCCCATCTTCCAACCCTCAACTGAGTTCACAATCCTACTCAATGAGTCCTGGGCAGCTGCTAGAAACAAGGGGGGCTGGCAGGACCCCCCTCTGAGGATAGAACAACCTGCAGGGGCTGGTACCGAGGAGCAGGCACTCTTGGAGAGCCTTGTTTTGGGACACTGACCTAATAAACTCACACCAAGCAGCTTTCCCTTGGTTGGAACAAAGGGGAATTCCCCAGTTGGCCCCTGGACTATGGACACCTCCCTATAGAGAAGTAAGTTTTGGCCAGCTGTCTGAAAAAGTCCACAGGAAGGCCAGGGCCCAGGCAAGAACATGGGCAGGGCTGGGGAAACCCCAGCTAGCCCTCAGCCCCTAGAGCTGGAAATAGAACTTTGTGAAGACTCAGAAAGGGAAGGGAACAGCAGGAAGTGACCTACAGGAGTAGAGCTGAGCACAGCTGCCCAACCCGCCCTTGCTGGGAGGGCACTTACCGCTCCTGATGAGTGCTTTCCCCAGATGAAGCAATTCAATACGAAACAAATGCCGAAAACCACGCCAGGGTACAGTGTCGCTGTCTGGAAGCAAGAGGGGTCAGGTTGGGGAGCTTCATCTAGAGAGCTCCCAGCTGTCCCAGTGGGGCCCCCAGACTACAGGTTCTCAGCCCCTCCATGTCCTCTAGGACTCAACTCAAGAATCATTCCCCCCAGAAAGCACTTCCTGATTCCCAGACTAGGCAGGACTCATGTTCTTTATCCTCTTAGATTCCTGAACAGCCCCTTCCTTGTCCTCATACCAGTTTGTAATTCCATATTGTTGTAACCTAATCAGTGTCTGCCTACACCGTAGACTGAGGAGGAGTGTGCCCTCCTGCTCACTGATGCAATCCTAGCACTTAGAACACAGCAGCTGCTCAATAAACATTTGTTGAATAAAGAATGAATAGCCCTGGCTCATTTGGCTCAGTAGATAGTGTTGGTTTGCAGACTGAAGGATCCCAAGTCAAGGGCACATGCCAGGGTAGCAGGCTTGATCCCCAGTGGGGGACATGCAGGAGGCAGTCGATCAATGATTCGCTCTCATCAATGATGTCCCCCCCCCCCCCCCCACACCAATCCCTCTTCCTCTCTGAAATCAATAAAAAAATATTGTTAAAAATAAATAAAACTTTTACAAAATGTATATGTCTAGTCCAGCCAGTGTGGTTCAGTGGTTGAGCGCTGACCTATGGACCAGGAGTCATAGTTTCAGGCTCGATCCCCGGTAGGGGGCGTGCAGGAGGCAGCCAATCGATGTTTCTCTTTCTCCCTTCCCCTCTCTCTAAAAAAAGAACCATGCAAAAAGAAATTAATATATGTCAAGTATTTAAAACAGAACTTATTCCAAAGTAAGCATTTTATAAATGTTTGCTATTATTTTATAATTTTTAAATTATATTCTTTGATTTTAAATAAATCTAAAAAGAGGAAAAAGACTGAAAAAATACATAGTAAAGATCTACATAGTATTTATCTCTGGGTGGTTGGATTCTGGGTTATTTCTGACTTCTTTAACTTCCCTGTACTTTCCAAATTTTCTACAATGGGTGTTTGTAATGAGCAGTTGGTTATTGGGAGAAAAATGTTGAGAGAATGAACACAGGTATAAAAAAGAGGATGTGAGAGGAAGAGCACCACTGTTTTTCCTGGGCAGCTTCCTGGGCTACTGGAAAGAAACCAGTGCACCCCCCCTGCCCCCCCGGCTTTCTGTGTGATTTCAGAATGCTGGGATTAAAGGCTTCTGAGTTTGACACCAAGGCTCTTCCTGGCCCCCTGAAGACCTCATTTGCTCTGGAAGAAGGGGCTCAGGGCTCCCTGGGAGATAGAGTTGGCTCCTAGGGATCCTTCAATTTCCATGTCCTGGTGGAGGACAGAGATGGCAGGAGCTGTCCTCACTGAAGGGGAACAAAGGACCAAAGTCTGGAAAACAGACTGATGGTGACAAGGGGCCTGGCTGCTTCTGCCCCTTTGCACCAGTGGGCAGGGTGTATACTACTCCCCGCAGCCCTGACCAGTGTTTGCCCTTAAACTTTTACACTTAGGCTTGATGGCTAAATTCAGTTATTCTGAATCCTCTATTTCTTCTCTTGCTTGAGACATCAGACTAAGTAGGCTAAAAATCACCTAAATTCAATCCCCTCATTTTATATGGCAACTAAGGCCCTAGGTTCTGCTGCACCTGTGGGTACGAGCCCAGAATTCCTGACCCTCAGGATATACTCTTCCTGCTCCATCATGCTGCTGCTTCCCAGGGCCTGCTGTCACTGCTCCTGAGGAAACCAGGGTGAGACTGCTCAGCTCCCCACCAACACCAGGAGGAGGTTGAGGACACTTACACAGAAGGCTCCTTTCTTCCACCGATGGCCTTTTAGAGTGCGGTACAGACGGCCGGCGGAAAATCCACCGAAAACTCTGTGGGAAACAGCAGGGATCCACACCAAGGGACCTGTTAGTTGGAGCACAGCTGGCGTGTGCCAGCCCCTGGAGCCCGCTCAGACACACCTACCCCATGAACATGAAGAGGAAGCAGGCAGTGGTCATGAGAGCTCCCCGGCTGGAGGGTGACAGCATCCCAAGCATGGCCACAACTATGGAGGGAGTGGACGGACGGAGGAGAGAGAAAGTCAGTGACTGATCGATTGCCAGGCCCCCATCCCCCATCCCAGGCTGGCTGACAAGGACTTGGGCAGATGGAGCAAAATAAGTATACGCCCTTCCTCTTTATAGGAGAAAACTGGGTCTTAGCTGGGGTTCAGAGGGCTGCAGCTTTTAGCCCACGGGGTACTTGCAACCATCCAGGCATTGAGCTGAGAGCATTATGAATGCTAGCCATTACATCCGCCTTATCAACCCTGTGAGGTGGAGGTTAGTGTCCCAATTTCTTAGATGGGGAAACTGAGGCTCACAGAAGTTAAGATCACAAAGCCTGTCCACAGTCACAAAGCTTGTAGTTGAGATACAAATTTAGGCAGATTAGTTGCCAAGAGCTTAGATCTTAAAAGTTCTCATCACAAGAAAAAAAGGAACTATGAGAGATGATAGATATTGAATATTAACTAAACTTATTGTGGTGATCATTTCACAACATATACACATATCAAATCATTATGTCGTACATCTTAAACTACAATGTTTTATGTCAATTAAAAGATGGATAGCCCTGGCCAGTGTGGCTCAGTTGGTTGGGTATCATCCTGTGCACGAAAAGGTTGCCAGTTTGATTTCCGGTCAGGGCACATTCTGGGTTTTTGGGCTCAATCCCCGGTAGGGGACGTGTAGGAGGCAGCCAATTGATGTTTCACTCTGACATCGATGTTTCTCTTTTTCTCTCTCTCCCTCTCCATTCCTCTCTCTAAAAGAAAAAAAAAGTTGGATAAAATCTTAAAAAAAATTTTAGGCAGAAACTACTATATATTAGTTTTTGGGGGGTTATTTTTGAGGGGAAAAAAAAAGATCTGATTCCAGCCCTCATTGTGGTGCTGACTTGATAAATCACTTCATGCCTGACTGCAAAAGGAGGCCAACCTCACAACACTGATGTGTGGCTTCACTGACATAGTGGACGTGGTGGGCTATCAACAGTGCTGCAAAGCTCTGATGAGGATCAAATTACCAGGGCCTGGGGTTGAGAGGACCTAGCCTTTCTGCTGGGATGGACAGCTCCATCTGGCCCAGAGATGCTGACACGCCTTTTTCTCCAGGGAGAAAAGCCTACCCTTCTCTCAGACTCAGCCCATGCTGCTCTGGTGACAGCCTCCCACAACAGGCCCACTCACAGATGACGATGAGGATCATACAGAAGAGCTGAATGCCTGAGCCCAACAGGGAGCTGAGGATCATGGGGTACTGGGGTGGCCTGAAGACGTCACCGTGCACCAACTTCCACCCAGACTCTTCCATGGTGTCTTCCTACAGCAAAGGGCCAGAAAGTGAGGCTGCGTCTTTGGCTCTGGTATAGGCAGCTCCTGTAGGGCTCACCCCCAAGGACCCACTCTGACTAGGGATGAGGGTCCCTCAGGTGTCAATCAGCTCCACCCTGACACAGGAGTGTTAAGTGACACGATACAGTGCTTCCCAGAGAAATGTCACAGGGTACGAGGACACAAACATGAAGCCTACAGCTAAATAAATCTCCCTAAATTCCACAAACCTTATGCATGGAAAAATAAAGTAATCATCAACATACAAAAATGTTAACTGTGATAATTTTTGGGTGGTGAGATTTAGAAGCAATTAATTTTTTAATGATTATAACAATAATATGTGCTCTGACTTGTATAATAAAAATGTAAAAAAATTTTTGGTATATGGCATGATAAATAATCAAATGATCAAAAAGCCCTGGCTGGCTTGGCTCAATGGTTAGAGCCAAAGAGTTGAGGGTTTGATTCTGGTCAAGGGCATGAACCTGGGTTGCAGGTTCAATCCCTGGCCCAAGTCAAGGAGCAGGAGGCAACCAATCAACGCGTCTCTCTCACATCGGTGTTTTTCTCTCCCCTGCCTCTCCTCCCATTTCCACGCTCTCTGAAAATCAATGGAGAAAATATCTGAAGACTAAAAAAAAAAGTAATGTGTACTATAGAAAATTTTTTAAAAATCTAGAAAAACTGAACAAAATATATAAAACTCATACTCATAGACTTAAAAAGATACAGAAAATAAAATGATTTATACATTTAATGATACCGTTTTGATATATTTCCTTTAATCCTTTATGTATTTGTGTATATGTATATATAATTTGAAATTGGGATCATAGTTATATTTACCGTGTACTTGCTATTTTCAGTTGATGTTTGTGAACATTTCCTCATGCCAATAAATATTCTTAGAAGTATTATTTTAATGTCTGTATACTTTTTCATTGTACAGCTATACCATAATATAACCAATCCATCATTATGGAACAGTAGGCAATGTCCAGTTTATTTAAATTATAAATAAAGCTGCAATAAGTATTTCTAGATTAGGTCTTTGTATTTCTGATGCTTTCTTTAGGAAAATTCTAAAAGATCTACTGGATCAAAACAAGTCAACTATTTTATAGTATTATATGTTCTGTATTATATATTCTTCCAATTAATTACTTTTCAGAAAACTACCAATTTACATTGGCATGGGTGGCACAAGAAGGTGCTTATCTCACATTAACCCTGCCAAAAATTAGTTCTACGGAAACAAAAATATGTGCTATTTTGAAGGACCTAAACTGTTTCTCATGACTGTTTGAATCTGCAGTTTTGGGGGGTATCTCTCAGGTGAAAGCAGTTTTTCACATGTTTACTAGCTATGTACAGTTCCTTGTCTGTAAATTCTTTGTTCATTATCACATTAAAGATTTTAGATTTTTTAAAAGAGATTTTATACCAGTTTTTTAACTGTATCATCTTTTTTTTTTTTTGGTATAAAAAATTTTAATGTCAAATTCATCAAGTTTTCTCCCCTGTGACTTCTTCCATTGCTTTTATGCTTAGAAATCAGAAAGTCTATTCCCATCATTTTGGGTCATTAAACATTTTTTTTGCTTTTCACTATTTTTAAGGCTTACTCTATAAATGATACACACACACACACACACACACACACACACACACACACACCCCTTTGGGTCTGGCAGGCTACTCTGTCCTCCCTCTCCAACTCCATCCCTCCCCAGCCAAGACCTCGTACAATGTCATCCTCTTTGTTATAGTTGGCAATGTCTTCCGGAGGGTCCGAATGATAATCATGCTCAGGATGCCTGAAACAAACAGGAGAGGAAGTTGTCAGCATTGCCAACCAAGTCTTCTGTGTCGCATGCCTTCCTGAGATTGGTGTTTCACTGAGGGATGATTGGCATGTGTGAGCTTCCTCCAGTGAGAAGTGGCTATGCAGCTGCCTCAGGTCCTCTTTTGGGTATAGGTCCACCCCAGGTATTCGGGC
This sequence comes from Myotis lucifugus, assembly GCF_000147115.1. Taxonomy (NCBI): domain Eukaryota; kingdom Metazoa; phylum Chordata; class Mammalia; order Chiroptera; family Vespertilionidae; genus Myotis; species Myotis lucifugus. The sequence continues at coordinate 2,569,419 of NW_005871108.1, read as the reverse complement.
AGGAGTGAATGGAGGGCCACCCCCCAGACAAGGGAATGAAAGAGCTGCTGGGATAGGTATGAGGAGAATGGCACCCCAGCTACTCCATGGCCTGGTCCTACCAGTTTCTCCAGTCTCACCTCCTCCCAGGCTCCCCTCTTCTCACTCACCCCTGGTTCTATTTTTTCTTTTTTAAATCCTCATCTGAGGATATTTTTTCCATTGATTTTTAGAGAGTAGAAGGGAGGGGGGAGGGGGGAGAAAGACAGAAAGATCAATCTGAGAGACAGACATCAAATGGTTGCCTCCCGCTCCCCAACTGGCGCTGGGGATTGAACCTGCAACCCAGGTACATGACCTTGACTGGGAATTGAACTCACAACCCTTTGGTCCATGGGCCAATGGTCTAAACACTGAGCAAACCCATTCAGGGCTTGCCCCTGTTTCTTTGCTGCTTTTATTATCACTTCACAGCTGCATTGCTCTCTCACCTCCATACCTTTATGCAGGCTATCCTATACCCTGAATATCCCATTCTTCCCAGATTAACTCCTACTCACGCTAGTATAGTGGTTAAGAGAATAGGTTGTATGACCTAGAGCTAACTTAACTCACAGGACTTCGAGGACTGAGATGCTTATAAGCACAGCAGATGGGCCCTGGGTTATATTAAACAGTAGCTAGCAATATTTTTACTTCTCATATGATATTAAAATGATCAGTTTCATTTCACCTTTACCCACCACTCTGCCCCCTGCTTACTACCCTCTTGCCATCTGGTTTCTTGCCAGGCTTGTCCCATTGCAGGGCAGTGACCCCTGCTTGACCAGCCTTTCCCTAGTTCTTCCAATGGTGACTCCTCATTCAGAGAGGTATTCTCTAAAGTAGCCTTCACCTTTTCCTTACAGCTGTGTACATGATCACCTTGTTTATCTGCTTCATGTCACTGATCACTTTCTTTGCTTTTTTGTCTCTTCCACCACCAGAATATAGACTCTGGGTTGGGTTTGCTCACCACCATATCCCCAGCACGTGGCACAGCACCTGCACAGAATGTGCAACACAGTCTTACTGACTGAATGTATGCATGAGATGTATCCGTCCCCCCTAGGAGCTCTCCAGAGTAGAGATCAGATCCTGTTCACCTTGTGCACCTGATGCCTAGCACAGAGCCCTGAGGCCCATTATTGATCCATGTCTGGCCCCAAGAACACCCCAGAAGTCCCCCTTAAGTGATGTGATGCCTCAGCCCCTTATCCCTCACCTCCTTGTCCTCTCAACCCTCTGACCTACAGGTCTCTCACCTGATAGGAAGAAGACCACAACAACGGAGTTAATGATAGAAAACCAGTGGATCTGCACATCACTCATGGTCAGGTAAGTATCCCAGCGAGAGGCCCATTTGATGTCACTTTCCTGGTGGAGGGAGTAAGCACTTAAGAGTCAAGCCTCCTGCTAAACAACTGCCCAGACCAGAACCCTCCTCCCCTGTTGCAGGCTTCAGCCCCTTCTCACCTCCCAGTGTACCGAGTAAGTGAAGTACAGCTTATTTTCCTTGGTGGGATCAATTTCTTGGGGCGATGATTTGGCACCCTCAGGCAGAGTGCATGAACTCTTCTCATCTACTTTGAGGTCTGTGAGAAATAGAGACTCAGTCTGTTTCTGTGGGGGGCCGTTGCTACTACCCAAGGGCTGTCTGGGGGGTGCCTTCAGAAGCTGCCTGAGGGGATGGCATGCTGCTGGGACCCAGGTCTGAGTGGAGGCTGGGAGGTGAGTTCTCACCTTCCAAAGAGCCTTAGGTGTGTGTGTGGAGGGGTCTAAGCCCCTCATTTAATCAACCTTCCTTCACGCAATTCAAACATTCATTTACTCATTTAATCAGTCCCATTCACATGCAAAACAATATGGGCTCAGTCTATCATATGTTTACTCATTCACTTAGTCCCCAAAGTTCTGGTACTTTAGTTATTCACTCAGATGCCTCTTTCATTCATCCTGTTATCCATCCATTTAATCAACCAAAAAACATATCACAAGCACCTAGTATATCTCAGCTATTGTGCTGGAGATAAAATGATGAGAAAAGGAGACAGGTCTCTAACCTCCAACAGCCAATGGGGGACAGATGATGTCAAAATAATCAGATATAAATGTCCAGCTGTGCTCAAGACACTCACAAAGGAGAAGCAGTATGGTGTTCGGAAAGTACAGAATGTTTTATTTGAGGCCTCTGTGTATGATTTTGTTTGAAAACTAGGTTCCACAGCTTAAAAATAAAACAAATTAACAACTCCCCACCCCCCTGAAACCCCCACCCACTGTGGACAAAAGGCCAGGCCTCCTAAATTAAAGAGTGCCCTGTGCTTATTAATAAGTGAGGTGAGACTGGACCAGGTCTGTTGAGCTTGGGCCAATTTTAGTCTAGACCACTTACTCACACAGAAGACAAGAAATACAGAAACTGGTTGCCCGAGAGCTGTCTGTACACTGCCCCTTTCCCTTCAACCCAGAGGGAGCTGGCTGGTTCTTATGAGAGGCCCAGGTAAGCCCCAAGTTGCTGTTTGATCTTGGCTAAGCCACCAACCTCTCGGAGCTTCTGCCTCCTCATATATAATCAAATATATCTGGGGGTTGCCAGAGGTGGTAAACCTGCAAGGTGCAAGGCCAGGACACAACAGATGTCCGCTCTCCCCTTGTCCCCTGCCTTCTCTAATGGGAATGCAGTGCCCCTACCGTGGCTGGGCCCATATGCTACATTGGGGCCTTTTAGCTATTTCAGGAATCAAGTGTGAGAAAACCCAGGAGTAAAAGCCTAGGCCCATCCACCAGCCCTGCCCCTCTGGTCACACCTCCCCACTCACCCTCCAGCCTGATGCTCTGGGGAATCACCTCGAAGCGGACGACACGGTATGTGTGCTCCTGGTCCTCTTCCAAGTCCTCTCGGTGGTAGTAAAGGATGAAGGAGAGGTGATTGTGCAGGTAGATCTAAAACAGACCAACAGAGAAAACAAAGTAACTAATAGCCAAGGAACAACCAGAAAATCACTCTGGGGGACCACCCTAGGAATAAGGTCACTCCCCTTGTCCAACAGACCAGCTATCCCAACCTTCCCAAAACACTGCTCTCAGAGCTCTCCTATGCTCAGAAACCCTCCAGGGCTCCCTAGGGTTTACCAGACAAAAGCCCATCGCTAAGCCTGGCATTCAAGGCCTTCCATTATCTGATTGTCACCATCTTCTAAGACACATTAGTTCACCTTGTCTCTCCAAACTCCTCCTCGCCCCATGAACAGTCTCCACTCTGCAGCTCTGTTCATGTCATTCACTCCAATCAGAATGCTGCCCCTGACTCCACTGAGCTCAAGCCAGCCTGTTTTTTAAGGACCACCTCCTCAGTGACAATCTCAATGCAAACCGAGCTCCCTCTGAACGGCTTTGGCACATGGTCAGAAAGGAATGGGACTTAAGATTCAGGGTCTTACAACTGTCAGTCTTTTCCCAATTAGGTTAAAAGCCCTTTGAGGACAGGGACTGTACCTCAAAAGAAATGTTTTTGTCTTCAGAATTTTTTTTAGAAACTGAGGTTTTTAGGGACTGTGCCTTTCACCTCCTGGGTAGCATCTGCAAGAGCCTTGCCCAAGAGCGCCTACAGGAATCTGCCTCAGCCAGTCCCAGAGCTAAATATTTCCTCGTGACTTTGGTTGTGGCTTCTCCAGCCCTCTGAGCACACCAAGACACTCTACCTTGTTCATTTCCACGAAGCCAAGCCGGTAGCCGTGTTCAAACTGCACATCTTTTTCCTTCTTCTTGTCATCGCCGTCGCGGTTGGAGTAGAGCTCCAGCCGGGTGGCCACAGGCAGGTTGTCGGCGATGCTGGAAACCCAAGGGCCCCGCTCAGTGCCTCTGAACCGCCTCTCCCATCAGTGCCCTCCCCAATGGGAACTCGAGACTGGCAGGAGCAGAGGACGACTTACAGGTGGACATAGTAGTCCTCCGTGATCCGCTCCGCCACCAGCCGGCTCTCTTTCACAGACAGGGTCACTGGTTTGTTGGACTCGCTGCACAGAACCTCACACTTCTTTTCGCTATTCATGAGAACCTGGAAAGGGGTGTTGACAATCCGGTCCCCTCTCAGCACCTCTCCTGCCGTAAGAGAGACAGATGGAGCTCAGAGCTTCAACCCTGAGGCTGCTGAGGTCAGCAGAGCCACGAAGACCCAGGACTGACTTGCAGGGCTGTCATCAGTTCTGCAGCCTGGCACTCCATGCTCTTGCCGACCTATTCAGGCTCAGCTTGCCCCTTCACTCCTACCCATTGCCCTCTCCTCCCCCTTTGTGCTCTAGCACCAGCAGACTTTTCAGAGCTCATCAAACATGCCATTTCATTCCACACCTCTGGGCCTCAGGTCGTTTCCTTAGCCTCGAAGGGCTATTGCCTGCCCCAGGTTTTTGAGAAACTCCTCCTCACACTTCCAGCTCAGCTTCTATTTCACCCTTGGAAGGCCCTTCCTGACCTCTTCACTCCCTCCTCTGATTTCCCTCTGCACTGAGGCAGCATCATACAGTGGTGAGGAGAGGGCTGCCTGCTACTGAACGCTGGCTCACTTAGCAGTTTTGGCCAGTCATTTAACCTCACTGAGCCTCTTTCCTCATTTATAAAATGAGGATAATAACAGCACCTACTTCACAGGGTTACAGTGAGAAATTAAGTACCAGTCAGAGTAGGCAGGCAACAAATACTATTTTCATCATCAGAATCACCTCTGCACCTTTTATGTCAATGATGTGACTTTGCACAGTGTTGACATATTATGTTTCTGACTCCCTTGACTATGAGTTCTTCAAAGGCAGATAGTGTTTCCTATTTATCTGTGTCTTCATATCCTGATTCAGGCTGGGAGGGAAGTGGGATAAAATCCAGCACCTGAAATTTTTAGCCAAAACATCTTTATACTTAATGAACTGGCATGCCCCTTGCATGCCTGCCTTAGAGTAACCTGCTACCAGATGTCATGCAGCAGGCACCAAGCAGTTAGGGATTGACAACTAAACTCAATGGTGCTTTCGTTTTGAGTCGATCTAACAATAACAATGCTACTGTGATGATGTGAAACTGGGACAAGCCAAAGGAACTGACCAAACCAACAGGCAGGACTAACCCCTGAACACACACTTGGTCTAGCATTTGCCTACCAGTGTGGACCTATGTGATGTGACACTCTCTGCCTAGTCATTTATTTGCTCATTCATTCATTCCCAAAACATGTACCGGGTACTGGCTATCTCCTAGGCCCTAAAGATACAATGTTGAACAGACATACACATGAAGCTTATGGTCTAATGGGAAGGCAGACTTTGATTACATGAGAATATATTATTCAACAAGAGGAACTTGCTCTAGACAAGTGATGCTTGAAATGAGCTATAAAGGAAGAGAGAAGCGTTAACTAGCAAACAGATAGGGGAAGAATGTTCTAGACAGAAGGAACAGTATGTGCAAAGGTCCCTTGAGGGTGGGGGAAACACGGTAAAACTGAGAGGCCTGTGCAGTTTTGATGCAGAGAGCAACTTGAGGTGAGCTGGAGAGATGGGGCTGGAGCTGGATCTCAGGGGGTGTGGGCCACACTGGAAGTTTCAACTTTATCCAGAAGGCAAAAAAAGCCAATGAAAGGTTTCTATGAATAGGGATAGAGGAAGACTTCATCTGATTCTGTTACAGAAAGATCACTCGGTATGATGGTGGTCTATCATGCAAGTGAGCAACGATGGCTGGACGAGAGGGTGTGATGAGGATGGAAACAAGTATACAAGATTCAGGAGCTACTAAGGAGGTGAAATCTAGGGGCCTGGTCCTGACTGATACAAGGGATGAGTGAAGAGGGGTGCCTATTAGGAAGACTGAAGTTTCTATAACCAGGTTCTAGGTGGGAAGACAGGGAGCATCGCAAATTTAGACTAAGGGCATTTTTTCAGCTTGTTAGTTTGACTTGATGTATCTGGATATAGTCAGATATCCAGACATAAGAATCAGAGGAGAGATCAGGACTGATGGAAGCTGTGAGTTGTTGGTACACAAATGACAGGGCCACAAGCTGAGAGAGGAACAGGGTTGTAGTCCAAGTAAGGTGGGTATCACTTCTTGATATTTAGAAATTAAATTTAAACCAAGAAAGAGGACATACTGGTCTGGAATGGCTCATTTGTATTCCTTTTAACTTTTTAAAGCAGGGAGCAGGTAGTCAACCAGGCTAAACGAGCAACACACCATGAATGTCGCTCCTCTAAGAGAGTCTGAGGTTGTACTCCAGTACATCTGCCACACACACACCATGAGCTGAATCTCTATCAGTATGAGAATCATGAGCACAGCTCTCAGACAGCCCCATTGAGCCTTTCTGGAGAAGGCAGCCTGGGACAACAGAAAGAATCTGGCCATAGATTTCAAAAACTTGGGCTAATATCTCCATTTCTCTACCTACTGACCATACGACACAGAAAATCTTTCAAACCCTAGAAGCTGCTGTTCCCTCTCCTATGAAATAGGGCAATCATATTTGGCTTTGCGGAGTTACTATAGGAATCAACTAAGATAATGTGCAGAGTAAAGTGCTTAAGGATATGGCCAGAGTTCCTGCATTCTGCCGCTTACTAGGTGAGTGACCTGGGGCAAGAGACTTCATCTCCTTGTGCCTCACTCCCCTTGATAAGAGGATATAAGAATAGCTGCCTCATAGGGCTGTTGTGAGAATTAACAAGTTAATGCACAGAAGTGCTTAGAAGAGTGCCCAGCTCATAGGGAAAGCCCTGTAAGTATTAACAGTGATGATGATGATAATGTAGAGTACAGGGCTTACAATCCAACAGGCATTCAATCAAGGATGTTTTTGCTCCACTCAGTAGGACATTTACTGAATGTCTACTGTGTGTTAGGCACTGGGTCAGAAGTGGTGGAGAGAGAGGGGAATGTAAGACATGATCCCTCTGCTCAAAAAGCCCCTAGGCCAGTGGTCGGCAAACTGCGGCCCCTTGAGTGTGGCTCTTCCACAAAATACCACATGTGGGCGCACACATACAGTGTGATTGAAACTTCGTGGCCACACTGAAGGGGCCAAAGAGCCGCATGTGGTTTGCGAGCCGCGGTTTGCCGCCCACGGCCCTAGGCCATGAAGGAAAGCACTACACAAAGGCAGGATGCCTTCATTATGGCAGGATAACTTTTGTATACAGAAGTTTCTATTTTTAGGAGGCAGGACCATTCCCCAGCTTCAAGGGTCCACATTCAATTAAGATCACCCAGTATCACTCCGAAGTGTGCCCAACTGCAGAGCCTTCAATCTTTCCACATTTTCATCTCCAGGCCTTAACACTGAGACAGGCACAGAAATAAGTACTAATAGTTGGGTCCTGAATAGATGCCTCCAAATGTCTTTTCCTTTAAGCCTGAAATTCTGCCAAATAGAGATAATTATCTGAATTAGAATAAAACGGCTGCTATTTATGGAACATTTGTGCCAGACATTGCCCTGGTGCCTCACACATTACTTGAGGTGAGTCTTGCACAGCATAACAAGAACTATAGTGATGTCTCTGCTTCCTTTAGGGCCAGAAGTGATCACTTTCTTTTAAAGTAGAGCAGATTACAGAAGCCCCGAAAGAGAGAGAGAGGGAGGGAGGGAGGGAGGGAGGGGGAGAGGGAGGGGGAGAGGGGGAAAGAGAGAGAGAAAGGTATGATATTTAGAAATCAAGGGAGAACCAATCTGAACAGTAGCGGAGGGCTCCAAGTCTGAAGCCTGACTGCATGATTCCAAGCCTAGCTTACCTGCTGATTAACAGTAGAACCAGAGGCAAGTCACTTCACTTATAAAAGGGGAATAAAAATAACAGCTACCGCCTAGAGCTGTTATGAAGATTAACTAAGCTAATATGTATGTAAACAAGGTAGACCGTGTCCAGGACACAGTAAGTGCTACATAAGGGTTAACTGCTATTATCATTATGAAAAGATCTAGGTTCCCATTGGGACAGGCTGACAGCAGTGAGAGAGAAGAACTTACCCAGATTCTCTGCCTTGTAGGTTATTTTTAAGGGCTGGCAGAAGGGCAGTGAGTAGTACTCATAAGGTAACTGGGTTCGAGAGCTTGTGAGCTTCACAGCCTAGTGGGAGAAGAGAGGTCATTATTCCTTAATTCAGACTGTTTCAATAATCCTCCCTGGTAGCCACCATCGTTGGCATACTCGACAGTATTATCTAGAAGGCAAACAAACTGTTACAATGTTCTATATACTCTACTGCCCACAATTCTGAATTATTTCATATTTCATTAAGTTTACTAGATTATATTACAGACTTTGTTTAAAATCACAAATTCAATACTGATATCCTCTGACCCTGGAATTTCACTTCTGGGCATCTTTCCTAAGGAAATAACTCCAAATGACGATAAATCTTCAGGAACAAAGAGGTTTTACTCCTTATTCATAACCATAGTGGTCTCTGCTTCCAGTTTCTTGATCCCATTAAGCTGCTTGTAATTGATGCCCCAAATGAGCATGATGTGTAGCAATTTGAAATGTTGATAATACCTAAAATTTGGTGGCAAACTAAGGGACATGTACATGAGAGCAAGTCATGTGGACAGCCCTTTGTGACTTTCTTATCTTCTGCTTCTCCTTTTGAACACTGGGATGCTCAGGACATAATAAAAATGTCATTTTCACACAATCTCACTGCTTGCTTTTGCTCAGAGCAGTAAAGATGTGGTTCATATCAACATGGCAACGAAGCAAGAAATATACATTTATTTTAGAAGCAGAATTTATTGTAACTTTGTAAGTTCTGCTAGTTCTGTTTTATAGGATCATTAAGAATCTAAAGGATGACTCAAAAATTTCAAATACACATTATTTTGTCTATGGGGGACTGATGGAGGTGTGAGAATGCTAAGTATTCTATACTGTCAACACTGCACAGAAAAAAAAGACTAAGAAAAACAGACCAAAGTATTAAGAATGTTTATTTGGGTGATGATAGCGGGGAGTCTGGTTGGGGGGGGGGGGCGGGGGGCTCGTACAAGGTTACACCCATTCCCTGGTAGCAGTCTGTATCCAATGACTGGCCCATTGAGGGGTTTGGAGAGCTGGTTCTCTTGCCTCAATTTGGACCAACTTAGAAGGACCAGCCATTCCAGTTCCAGTGCTTCCCACATGCCTCAGTTGTACCATAGCTCAACGTTCCCTCTGCCCAGCCCACTTCCCTCACTCCCACCAAATGCTGATCCTGAGAGTCTCCCCAGTACATCTCCTGCACCAAATCTCCACCTTACAGTTTGTTTCCTAGGAAACCAGATCCAAGAAGATCCACCACCAACCCTCAGCCCTGCTTGGGGCTCTGAGAATGCCACCAAGAGTCCACTGTTTTAGAGACATAATCAAGGTGTCAACCTGCCCACTGCCCTTGGTCAACCATTTTTTAAGTGATTCCCTTCCACTCTCCACCCTACCACAGTTGACTGACACTCAGATCGGCATCCAGCCTGAAAATGTGAGGTAGCCCAGTTGGAAAGCCTCTCTCTGGATCCTGACTTAGGGCAATACTTCTCAAATCCTAATTGTTCACATACCAACTTGCCCTATCTACTTACCTCTTATTCTACTATTGCATCTGACTCATTTTTCAGTAAATACATTTAAGAAGCAAACATTATATATAAGTATTAAAAACAGAAAATCAACGATAGCCATGAAACCATGAGTTGAAATACTAGCTATGTTTTCTAATATATGTTAAAAGAAAAATTATTAAAATATATTTGTCAACCACTTAAAATCATCTCGTATACCACCACTCAGACATGCAGTACACATTTTGGAGATACTGAACTGGAGAAGCCAGCTAGTGGCAGAAGCTAACATTGAAAAAACAGAGGTCACAATAGGCTGTGTATGTACAGATGATATAAGTTAGGCAGGAAAAGCTGGTAAGAGAGGAGATGGAGCAGATAAAAGAGGGAAGGTAGAGATGTCATAGAAGAGGCAGATTGAGAGAGACAGACACAGGGAAAAATGGAGGGGGGCAGAGAGAGAGAGAGAGGCAGAGTTCCTAACTGGCACTGTTTTTTTTTTTTTTTTAAATATATTTTATTGATTTTTTACGGAGAGGAAGGGAGAGGGATAGAGAGTTAGAAACATCAATGAGAGAGAAACATCGACCAGCTGCCTCCTGCACACTCCCTACTGGGGATGTGCCCGCAACCAAGGTACATGCCCTTGACCGGAATCGAACCTGGGACCTTTCAGTCCGCTGGCCGACACTCTATCCACTGAGCCAAACCGGCCAGGGCCTGGCACTGGTCTTTGTTCTCTGCAACTACAGGAGGGATAAGACCAGCTCACCATGGTCTTCAACCACACTGCCCAGCACAGAGGCTCCAATGGTCTAGGAACACACTTACCTTGATTTCTACAGGGTCGTTCTGGTGGAAGTTGATTGGCGCGACCCCAGGGACATAGAAGGCTCTTGTTCCACACATGAAGGAGAGAAGCAGCAGGGACCATGGCAACCAAACCTGCTTGGAAAAAGAGAGGCCTAGATTGGAATGAGGGAAAGAAGTGAACATTTCTCTGGGGCAGACCTCATAGTAGGTTTATGTCTACTTTAACTGACCCAGTCCCGTCCCTACTCTGGGAAGCCTGAGATGCTACCTCTTACATGCCCCCAAGAGTACTACAAGGAATCAATTTTGCACTTCCAAAAACGAGCAATAAAATAAATGAAGTAATAATTAACATGGGCAAAAGGGAAGACTAATACAGGAGCTACATTTCCCCACTTCTGGATCAATATTCTTTTTAAAAAATATGTTTTTAATTTATTTTAGAGAGGGAGAAAGGGAGAAAGGGAGAGAGAGAGAAACATAGATGTGAAAGAAAAGCACTGATTGGCTGCCTCCCATTTGTACCTTGACCTGGATGGAACTCGCAATCTGGCACGTGCCCTGACTGGGAATTGAACTGGTGACATTTCGGTGCACAGGATGACATCCAACCAACTGAGCCACACCGGCCAGGGCTGGATCAATGTTCTTTTAACCATTTTATATTATATCACTCTCCTGTAGAGCTAGCAGGGAATAAAGCTCCAGTGTTCCATTAATTCCTATTTCTCTATATAGTAACAGGCTCACTTTGTCAGGAGGCTCCTCCGATACCAACATATTTTCCTATAAGCCTTCTTCAAAGTTGTACTGACCTCATCACCTCCCACTCTCCTCCTTCTCAGCTCTAGCTACACTGGCCTTCTTGTCTCCTGACAGCAAGCCCTTCTCCACACCTCAGGGCATCACCTTTACTGTTCCCTCTGACAGAATGCCCTTCCCACAGATATCTGCATGGCTCGTCTCATTCCTATTTCCAGTGCCGGCACAAAGTAGGCACTCAGTAAATAATCTGCATGCAGGATAGTCATCTGGGAATCAAAGGCAAGAAAGATCAATTACTGGTCTCGGTCTCAAGAAATTCATCCCATCAAAGCATGGCTTTCCCTTCACTAATACCATCCTTTTCTCCCTTAAGGAACTAGAGCTTCATGATACTCTCTCTGCATGGTCTGAACAAGGAACTCTTGTCATCTATACCTCGATCACCAACTCAATATTTCTTTTTATTTATTTTTCTTGGTGTCGGTGTCTGTAACCAAATTTATCCCTGAGGCCCAGCAAAGGGGATCAGGGCCCATGAGTCACAGTGTTTCTATGGCAGCCTTTTGGGCCAGTGTCTGCCATGGATGGGGCAGGCACCGAATTTGACATGGCTGCAGGCCAACTCAATCTTGGTTTTGCATTTGCTTTCTCTCTCCACCCGTTACTGCAGCAGCATTTCAGACCTTCATTTCAGACATTGGCCACAGCCTCCTGATCACCTTGCCTTGGCAGCTGCTCCACCCTTCAAGTTACGCTCCCCTCCCCCATGCTGGTTATTCTTTCTGAAACTTAGGAATCAGAATCACTCAGAAGACTTGCCAAACATTTAGGCTGGCCTGCATTTTCACCAGGAGCACAATGGTAGAAAAAATGGCTTTAAAAGTTTAAGTTTTGCCCTGGCTGGTTTGGTTGAGTGGATAGAGTGTTTGCCTGCGGATTGAAGGATTCTGGGTTTGGTTCCGGTCAAGGGCACATGCCCGGGTTGCCAACTCGATCCCCAGTGGGAAGAGTGCAGGAGGCAGCCCATCGGTGATTCTCTCTCATCATTGATGTTTCTATCTCTTTCTCCCTCTCCGCTCTACTCTGAAATAAACAAAAATATGTTTTAAAAATGTTTAAGGTTTTGAGCTCAGTATACTTTTTTACAGATACACAGGTTGATCAAAGTCTTAAAAACAATATATTCACAGAATGTTTTCCCCAGGATTTGTTTTGAACATTTATAAGTATCTGCCAGCTAGTGTTCACTATAAAATATGAAATAGTTTGATCCCCAAAACAACAGTGAAAAATGGATAAAAGAGTTGCATCGTATTTGGTAATTAGAAAGTCTGTGGAATTAGGGATGAGAGGAGGAAAATCTTTAAAGGAAACGGCAAAACTAGAAGGAAGAAAATTGCCTAACAGGGCAGGATTCTGTATAGAAAGACAGTACTCCCCACCCCCCTCCCTCCCTCCCTCTCTTTCATCTTTCTAAATTAATTTAAATTTCCTCTAATGTTAACATTTGACATAATCATGGGTGAATAAGCTTTTAAAAAATAACTACTTTTTTAAAAGTTTTGAAAAAGTAAAACATATAGTAAATAATTAAAACATTACAATGGGTATACCATGAAAAAGAAATTTTCCTCTCACTTCAGCTCCCCAAAGACAACTGCTCTCACCAGTTCCTTGAAAATCCCTCTACAGCTATCCTCTCTCTATATATATATAGATAGATCATACAGATCACACATACACACACACACACACATATATACTTATATGACTGATTTCAGAGAGAAAGAGGGAGAGAGAGAGAGAGAAACATCAATGATGAGAGAGAATCATTGATCGGCTGCCTCCTGCACGCCCCACATTGCAGATCTAGCCTGCAACCTGGGTACGTGTCCTGACCAGGAATGGAACTGTGACCTCCTGGTTCATAGGTTGATGCTTTGATGCTCAACCACTGAGTCACGCTGGCCTGGTCCTCTACAGATATTCTATGCATGCACAGAGTGAAGAGTTTAGTAGTATGAGTTTGCCTTGAATGCAACAATAAACAGAGTTTTATTCTCTCTTTCTGTGATGACTGTGCGCTGGCTACAGCATCTGATTTCCTCTCGATCAGAGACTTCCTCCATTTGAACAGGGTCCCATCTCTCTGGAACCCTTTACTAGGCCTCACTGGTCAGTCCTTAAAATATGAGTGCTTAGTGTGAGAGAAATAAACCCTGTCCTTTTTTTCCTATAATTCCTTTGTGCTTGAATTCCAGTTCATTAAAATGCAAGGAAGATAAATCCTGGGTTACTAGCATAAACTGTCATCCAAAAGTTGTTTAAAAATAAAAAGAACCCTGAATTTTATTAAAAAGATGCAGAAAACAGACAATCATCACACAAAGATACCATCGATAAACCTCAAATCAATTTACTTAGAAGACCAACAGATGAAAAATGGCAAATCTTATCTAATAAAGAGGGAATATGCAAATTGACCATCACCCCACCACATATAAGGTGGTGCTCACAGCGGAGGGAGGGGGGGTTCCGTAACACAAGATGGCTGCACCCACAGCGGAGGCAGAGTTCCCCTAACGAGCCTTAACAAGCAATCAGCAGGGACCTGAGGCTGCACCCCCCCAACCCCCCCAATCCCTGTGGGGCTTGATGGGGGAACCTCAGGCTGCTCCCCCTGCCCGGCGGGGCTTGACGGGGGACCTCAGGACGTGCCCCCCGCCCCAGCACCAGGCCAGGGGACCTGAGGCTGCGGCCCCTGCCCAGCAGGGCTTGACAGGAGTGGGACTGGCCGGGTCTGGGTCTCGTGTGATTTCGAGACGCATGTGGGTGGGCGGGGACTTGACTCTGGGTCCCATGGTGCACCCCAGACTCTGACAGGAGGAAGATTTTAATATACATTTTACTAATTTTCTTACATCTCTGACACTTCTATTATAGAGAAAGGGAAAATAGCAATATTAAAATATTTCCTCTAATCCCCCTTTAATGTGCACCAATTTCATGCACCAGGTCACTAGTATTTCCATAATATGCTAGAATCTTTGCACCAAGATGACACTGTCATGTTAGACATTAAAATGTCACTGTTTTGATATTCCATATGCTGAAGGGATTATGAACAGGAACACTTCTAGGGGGCAGTTTGGCATTCTATCAAAAGCCCCACAAAAGTGCACTTTTCACGCTGAATTATGGTCACTTAAGTATCTACCATCTCTCCAGCTAATTGCTTGTCTAGCTTTGTTGACAGGGGTACTCAATAAATCCTTATCAAAAAATTAATAAGCACCAACCAACTTCTGATCTATAAAAATATAAAACCATCCATTCACATAAAGGTTAAATAGTATGGTCCTTTTTAAAAATATATATATTTTATTGATTTTTTACAGAGAGGAAGGGAGAGGGATAGAGAGTTAGAAAATCGATGAGAAACATCGGTCAGCTGCCTCCTGCACACCCCCCACTGGGGATGTGCCAGCAACCAAGGTACATGCCCTTGACCAGAATCGACCCTGGGACCCTTCAGTCCGCAGGGATGCTCTATCCACCGAGCCAAACTGGTTAGAGCTAGTATGGTCCTTTTAAAAAAATATATATTTTTATTGATTTCAGAGAGGAAGGGAGAGTAAGAGAGAGATAGAAATATCAATGATGACAGAGAATCATTGATCTGCTGCCTCCTGCATGCCCCCTACTGGGGATCAAGCCTGGAACCCGGGCATATTCCCTTGACAGGAATAGAACCCAGGACCTTTCAGTCCACAAGCTGATGTTCTATCCACTGAGACAAACTAGTCAGGGAAATACTATGGTTCTTTTTGTTTCTTAAAGACTTTTAATTGATTTTTTTCAAAAGATTTTAAATTGGTTCTTAGAGAGAGGAAGGGATAGAGAAAGAGAGAGATAGAAATACTGTTTTGCTTTCATTATATTTATTTGTGGATACTTTGTATTTGCATATTTTCTTTTACAGCTGTGATTTAGAGTTTTCTTTTTTTTTTTTAATTGATTTTTAGAGAGGAAGGGAGAGGGAGAGAGAGGAACACTGATGTGAGAGTGAAACACTGATTGGCTGTTTCCTTCATGCCCCCTACTGGGGATTGAGCCAGAACCCCGCATGTGCCTGACCAGAAATCAAACTGGCAACCTTTTGGTTCAGGGGACGACATCCAACCGAACCACACCAGCCAGGGCTGAATACTATGACCCTCAAGAATTTTTTTTTTTAATTGTCAAATTTAAGTTCTTGACACTTCCCACTATTCCTCCTGTCTAAGGACCTGGCTTAAGAATCCCTGACGAGCCCTGGCCAGCATGGCTCAATGGTAGTGTGTCGACCTATGAACCAGGAGGTCATGGTTCAATTCTGGTCAGAACATATGCCCGTATTGCATTGCGGTCTCCATCCCCAGTGGGGGCGTGCAGGAGGCAGCTGATCAATGATTCTCTCTCATCATTGATGTTTCTATCTCTCTCTTCCTCTCTGAAATTAATAAAAATATATTTTAAAACAAGAATCCCTGAGGATATCTATTACACCTACACCCTATCTGTATGTAAAGAAAAGTGGTTCTCAATGCTGATGCATATTAAAGTAAGCTGGGGAATAAATGGATTAAATTCCCAATCAAAAGGTGTAGAGTGGCTGATTAAATAAAAACACCACACACCAAGATCCAGAGATATGCTGTCTACGAGATTCACTTTAGAACTATCTATAGACACACACAGGTTGAAAGTGAAAGTACATATAGGAAAAATATTCCATGAAAATGGTAACCCAAAGGAAGCAGAGATGGCTATTTATATTAGACAAAATAAACTTTCAGACAAAAACTGCATCTAGAAACAAAGATCATTATATATATATATATATATATATATATATATATATATTGACAAAGGGTCAATTCAATGGGAAGATATAACAACTAAAGATATATATGCACCCAACATCAGAGCATCTAAATATATAAAGTAATTATTGACAGATCTGAAGGGAAAAATTGAAAGCAATACAACAAGAATAGCAATACAACAAGAAAGCAATACAACAATATCCCATGTACAATAATGTATAGAACATCCACTCAGAAAATCAATAAATGGCTGAATTGGAAAAACACTACAAACTAAATGGACCTAACGGATGTAATATAGAACTTCCCACCCAACAGCAGACTATACATTCAAGTGCATGCAGAACATTCTCCACGTCACAAAAGAAGTCTTAAATTTAAGAAGACTGAAATCATTCCTTTTCTGACCACAATGGAATGAAACTAGAAACCAGTAACAGAAAAAAAAGAAAGTCCACAATTATGTGAAAATTAAATAACACACTCTAGAACAGCCATTGAGGTCAAAGAGGAAATCAAAGGAGAATTTTAAAAGTTCCTCAGACAAAAGAAAATGAAAATATAACATACCAAAACATATGGAATGCAATAAAAGCAGTATTTTTTTTAAAATATATATTTTATTGACTTTTTACAGAGAGGAAGGGAGAGGGATAGAGAGTTAGAAACATCGATGAGAGAGAAACATCGATCAGCTGCCTCCTGCACACTCCCCACTGGGGATGTTCCCGCAACCAAGGTACATGCCCTTGACCGGAATCGAACCTGGGACCCTTCAGTCCGCAGGCCGACGCTCTATCCACCGAGCCAAACCGGTTTTGGCAAAAGCAGTATTAATACGGAAATTTATAGTGATAAGTGCCTACATTCCAAAAATATCTGAAAACAAACAAAAAACACAACCTATCTTTACACCTCAAGGAACTAGAACAAACCAAGCCCAAAGTTAGCAGAAGAAAGGAAATAATAAAGATTAAGGCAGAAATAAATAAAAAAGAGAATTTTAAAAATAGAAAAAAAAAAATCAACAGAACCAAGAGTTGGTTTTTTTTAAAAAAGATAAACTCAACAAACACTAAGAAACACTAAGGAAAAAACTAGAAGACTGAAATAAATAGTATCAGAACTGAAATAGGAAACATTACAATAGATGCCTTGGAAATAAGCAGGATCATAAAGTACTATAATGAATAATTAAATGTAAAAAATTGGATAACCTAGAAGAAACAAATACATTTCTAGAGACACACAACCTACCAAAACTGAATCAAGAAGGAATAGAAAGCCTAAACAGACGAATAAAATATAAGAGATTGAGTCAGTAATCAAAAATCTCCCAACAAAGGAAAGTCCAGGAGCAGATGGTTTCACACAGGTGCAGTTTATTAAACATTCAAAGAATTAATACCAATCTTTAAACTCTTCCAAAAAACAGAATAGGGAACACTTACAAACTCATTTTATGAGGCCAGCATCATCCTGATTCCAAAATCAGACAAAGATACCACAAGAAAACAACATGTCAATATCCTTAATGAATATAGATAGAAAAATCCTATACAATAAAAGGGTAATATGCAAATTGACCCTAAGGAGGGGGGGCAGAGACACGACGACAACCGGTTGCTATGACATGCACTGACCACCAGGGGCCAGATGCTCAATGCAGGAGCTGCCCCCTGGTGGTCAGTGTGCTTCCACAGGGGGAGCACTGCTCAGCCAGAAGCTGGCCAGCGCAGCAGTGGTGGTCGGGCTGCCAGAGAGATGTCTGACTGCCAGCTTAGGCTTGGTCCTCTGGGGAGTGGGCCTAAGCCGTTAGTCGGACATCCTCTGAGGGGTCCTGGACTGCGAGAGGATGCAGGCTGTGCAGAGGAATTCCCCTCCCCCCCCACCCAGTGCACGAATTTTAGTGCACCAGGCCTCTGGTCCTCAATAAAATACTAGTAAACCAAATTTAGCAGCACATTAAAAAGATCATACACCAAGATGGAGTGGGCTTTATCACTGGGATGTAAGAATGGCTTACCATATGCAAATCAACTAATGTGAGTGATAAACCACATTAAATGAGAGAAAACTCCCCATATGATCATTTCAATAGATACAGAAAAAGCATTTGACAAAGTTCAACATTCATTCATTATTCAAATTCTCAACAAAATAGGTATAAAAGGAACTTACCTCAACACAATAAAGGTCATATATGAAAAGTACACAGTTAACATTATTATTTCTTTTTTAATTGAATTTATTGGGGTGACACTGGTTAATAATATAAACATTAGTATTTCCCCTCCTAAGAAGAAAGATATCAGAACCCCCCCTTTTTTTTCCCTTTACCTTATCTGATATGTGATTTGAAGCCAGGGCAGAGGATTACAATCTCCTGGGTTATCAAGCCAATTAAATCTAAGAAGTTACCCCAGTTCAATCTTCTTTTTTTTTAACTTTATTTTCTTTATAATTTAATTGCACATGCATATTTTATTTTTTTATTGATTTTTAGAGAGGAAGGAAGAGGAATAGAGAGATAGAAGCATTGATGACAGAGAAACATCATCCGTTCATTGATCAGCTGCCTCCTGCATGCCCCCTCCTGGAGATCAAGCCCTAAATCTGGGCATGTGCCCTTGACTGGAATCCATCTCGGGACCTTTCAGTCCGCAGGCTGATGCTCTATCCATTGAGCCAAACTGGCTAGGGCAGTGATGGCGAACCTTTTGAGCTTGGCGTGTCAGTATTTTGAAAAACCCTAACTTAACTCTGGTGCCGTGTCACATATAGAAATTTTTTGATATTTGCAACCATAGTAAAACAAAGACTTATATTTTTGATATTTATTTTATATATTTAAATGCCATTTAACAAAGAAAAATCAACCAAAAAAATGAGTCGCCTGTCACCTCTGACACGCGTGTCATAGGTTCGCCATCACTGGGCTAGGGTCTACCTTCTTTTGCAACTAGAATCCTCCAATCTTAGCAGATAGACACCACCCTTGGGAACTCAGAGGCTCCCTAAGAGGAATAAAAAGCAAATACTCAAAAGACGTCAATACACTTTTATTCCAAAGTCTCAAACCAATGGAGCAAGTACACACACACACACACACACAAATAAAAAACAAACAAACAAAAAAACAACAGTGAGGATAACTCACCCTGGTGGAAGTCAACACTAAAAAGCAACAGGAAGCCACAGAGTCACTGAGCACCTACAAAGTACAAGGCACTGTGGCAGACATTTTACAAATACTGATTTGTGCCATCCTCACAATTACAGATACCTGGGAATTTTTGTCATCATTTCAGATGATTGCTAGTTAACTCGAGACCCAAAGATAAATAACTTGCCCAAGATCAGAATGTAGAGAAACAGGTGTGCTCTTTTTTGGCAGGTGAGTTGCATTAAATGATGATGAGCATGCAAGGATGATATTGATAACATCTGCAGCTAATATTTACTGAATGCTGACTGTCTGCCAGGCACAGTTCTAGGTTCTTTTCATGCAATAACCCAATTAATTTTCACAACAATCCTGTGAGGTAGAGACTATTATTCTCATTTCACAGATCAGAAAACTGAGGCTCAGAGAGGTGACATAACACTGGCTGAGACAGGTCTACCCAGTACAGAAATTAGTTCACTATTTACTGAGCACCTACTATGTGCCAGGCATTATGCCAGCCTCATAGAATGTATGCCCACTAGTTTTCAGCCAGTTGGGGGACAGGTCATCAGCCAATCACAATACTAGGTTCCAGATGCTATGATGGATTAAGAAGCTAAGGACAGTGTATTGGAGAGGGGTGCAGAGAGCTATCCAAACTGGTAATGAAGAAAATAGACAAAACTGAAATGTAAAAATGTACTAGAAAAAATATAGATATGCTTTTTAAAAAATCCAGGAGCTATAAAATAAAAAGGTATGTAGGAAGGAAGAAAATGAAAAAATATAAACACCATAGAAAAAGAAAAAGACAATTCGGATAAAAATATTTACCACACTCCTGAAAAGGACTAATTTCTTCAATATACCAAGAGCTCACACAAAACGATGAAGGACAAATAACCCAAAAGAACATAAATAGGCAGTTTTTAAAAAGTGCTCTCTCTCTAGATATTTATTTTATTAACACAAAAAAGGGAGGTAAAACTATTATTAAAGGATTGCCAACATAAGTTATTAAGTAGAAAAAAGTAAGATGCACAGCAGTATATGAAGAGCATAATCTCATTTGTCTAAATAATTTTTTAAAGCATGTACTAAAGCCAGAAAAAGACATCACAAGAAAAGGAAACTATAAATGAATATTGTTCATGAACACAGATTTAAAAATCCTTAAAAGAAGATTAGCAAATTAAATCCAACAATATATAAAAAGTGACAAAGTGAGGTTTATCCCAGGAATGCAAGGTTGGCTTAATCCATTAATGTAATATAGCATATAAATAGAAAAAGGACGAAACCACATAATTATCACAACTGATGCAGAAACAGCACTTGAAAAAATCCAACACACATTTGTAATAAAAAATCAACAAACTAGGAATAGAAAGGACTTCCTCAATCAGAAAAAGGGCAGCTATGAAAAACACAGCCAACATCACACTTGATGGTGAGAGACTGAATGCTTCCCCCTAAGATGAGGAAGAGAACAAGGATGTCCACTCTTGCCATTCTATTCAACATTGCTTATAAATGCAACTAATGTGTACTAAAGCAAATAATTAATTAAAGACATCCGATTAAAAAGAAGTAAAAGTGCTCTCTCTATAAATATTTATTTTATTATTATTTTTTATTGGTTTCAGAGAAATTAGAAACATCAATGATGAGAGAGAATCATCAATTGGCTGCCTCCTCCACGCCGCCCACTGGGGATTGAGTCCACAACCCGGGCATGTGCCCTGACCGGGAATCAAACCCTGACCTCCTGGTTCATATGTTGACACTCAATGACTGAGTCACACCGCCTAGGCGAAGTAAAGGTGCTTTTATCTGCAGATTACATATATCTAAAAAAGCCTAAGGAATTACTAGAACTAATAAGCTGAGCAAGGTTATAGACTACAAGAGCAACATATATAAATTAATGTATTTCTACATACTAACAAACAATAAAAAAATAAAAAACAAGAAAATAGTTCCATTTATAATAGTTTCAAAAAGAATGAAATATTTAGAAATAAAATTTTTAAAATATATTTTATTGATTTTTCACAGAGAGGAAGGGAGAGGGATAGAGAGTTAGAAACATCAATCAGCTGCCTCCTGCACACCCTTTAATGGGGATGTGCCCCCAACCAAGGTACATGCCCTTGACCAGAATCGAACCTGGGATCTTTCAGTCTGCAGGCTGACGCTCTATCCACTGAGCCAAACCGGTTAGGGCTAGAAATAAAAATTTTTAAAGTACTTGTATACTGAAAATTACAAAATATTCCGAAGAGAAATGAAAGAGAGACGTCCTACTTTCAAGGATTGGAAGAGTCAATATTGTTAGGATAGCAATTCTCCCCAAACTGATCTTCAATGCAATCCCTATCAAAATCCCAGCCGGCTTTTTTGTAGAAACTGACAAGTTGACTCTAAAATTTATATGTAAATTCAAAGAACCCAGAACATCCAAAACAACTTTAAAAAAGAACAAAATTTGAGGATTCAAACTTCCCAATTTCTAAGCTTATTATAAAAGTTACTAAGGGCCCAGTGCACGAATTTGTACACCTTGAAAGGAACTGTGGGCCACGAGGCTGCGGTGGGCACAAGGGCGGGTCTCGGCCCATCCTCCATGCCCCCGCCCGGCCCCTCCAGCAGTGGTCCTCACCCCCCCAACCCTCCCCCCACCCTCATCCCCTATCTGCAGGCAGCCCTGCTCCTGCCGCTGCCGCCCCTCCCACATGCTGACAGTGCCAGCCCCACTCACATCCACTGACGGTGCGAAACGATTGGGGCCGTGTGGAGTGATTGGGGCCGGCGCTGGCCGTGGGTACGAGTGGCAGCTGCCAGCCCCAGTCACCCCTCAGGAGCAGGGGGCAGTGGAGAAGCCCTCAGGGGTGATTGGGGCCAGCAGCCGTTGTTCGCACCCGCTGATGGCACCGAGCAATCAGGACTGGTGCCAGGCGCTGGCAGCGGGTGCGAGCAGGGCTGGCGCTGGCAGCACATGCAAGTGCCAGGTGGGACCGTGGTGTGTGGCAGCAAAGAATTTTCAGTAACCACCAGAGGCTCGCTCCAATGACAGCAACCAGTGCCCCACCTTGGTCTGGCGTTCCTGCTCACCTGCTCCAACATCCCGCTGTGGCTGCCACCCGCCATGTTCCACGTGCACCCCCTGGTGGTCAGCGCACATCATAGCAACTAGTTGTTTCACTGTTCGGTCTATTTGCATATTAGGGTTTTATATAGATAGACTAGAGGCCCAGTGCACAAAATTTGTGCACTCGGGGGGGGGGGGGGGGTTTCCTCAGCTTGGCCTGTGCCCTCTCGCAGTCTGGGACCCCTCAGAGGATGTCCACCTTCTGGCTTAGGCCCGCTCTCCAGGAGATTGGGTCTAAGCTGACAGTCAGACATCCCTCTGGCAGCCCGGCAGCCCTCGGGGGATGTCCACTTGCCAGCAGGGAGCAGGCCTAGCTGCAGTCAGACATCCTTAGTGCTGCTGAGGAGGCAGGAGAGGCTTCCACCACCACCGCTGTACTGGCAGCTGTCAGCCTGGCTTGTGGCTGAGCAGAGCTCCCCCTGTGGGAGCACACTGACCACCAGGGGACAGCTCCTGCATTGAGCATCTGCCCCCTGATGGTCAGTGTGTGTCATAGTGACCAGTCATTCTGCTGTTAGGGTCAATTTGCATATTACCCTTTTATTATATAGGATAGTAATCAAGACAGTATGGTAAGGATAACCATAAAGATCAAGGGAACAAAATTGAAAGTCCAGAAATAAACCTTTACATGTAAAGTAAATTGACTTTCAACAAAGTTGCCAAGGCAATTCAATAGGGAAAGGATAGTCTTTTAACAAATAGTGCTTGGACAACTAGTAGCCATATGCAAAAGGAACCTCATACCATAAACAAAAATTAACTCAAAATGAATCATAGACCTAGATAGAAGAGCTAAAACTATAACATTTCTAGAAGAAAAGCTAGGAGAAAATATTTGTGACCTTGGGTTAGGTAAAGATGTCTTAGATACACCACCAAAAGCACAAACTACATTTTGAAAATGGATTTCACCAAATTTTAACACTTTACAATTCAAAAGATATTAAGAAAATGAAAGGACACAGATTAGGAGGGGAAAAAAAACACCTTTGTAAATCATATATCTGATAGGGGACTTGTATCGAGAATATATAAAAAAAACCTCTTACAACTTAGTAATAAGAAGGCTAACAATCCAATTTTAAAATGGGCAAAAGATTTGTACAGACATTTCACCAAAGATATAGGAATGGCTAATAAGCACATAAGATGTTAAGAATCATTTGTCATAAGGGAAACGCAAACCAAAACCACAATGAGGTATCACTGCACACCCTCTAGAATGGCTAACCTCAGAAACACAGACAATAACAAGTGTGAACGAAGATGTGGAGAAACTGAACCCTCACATATCGGTGGGAATGTAAAATGGTATAGCCACTTTGGAAAGTTTGGCAGTATCTTTAAAATGTTAGATAGAAATTACCACACTATGCAGCAATTCCAATCTTAGGCATTTATCCAAGAGAGAAGGAAATAAATATATGTCCGTACAAAGACTTGTACATGAATGTTCCTAACAGCTTTGATCATAATAGTCCAAAATTAGAAACAATCTGAACACCCATCAATTGGTGAATAGCTAAACAAAATATAGTGTAGTCATAGAATGGAATACTATCTACTTATATAAAACCCTGGGTGTAACATCACGTCCAGAAGCTCGACTAACCGGAAGGAAGGAAGGCAGTCCTGCAGGGGTCGTCTTGGAAACAGCTGCAACCTCCCCCAGCTGTTTCCCCGGAGGACGAGGTTTCAGGCAGGAACCCACCCTTGGAGCAGAGGGTGGAAGTACTGAGTCCGGCCTTCAAACCGAACCCTGACAGTAGGGAGGAGGCAGCCCCATTCCTCACAGAATCTGCTGTTGGATAGCTTGCTGTCAGTGGCCTGCCAGCCAGGAACCCCATTCACCTGCACCCCGGACCCTGACAGAAGGAAAGAGGGAGCCCCATTCCTCACAGAATCGACACATGGCCAACTTGCTGTCAGGGGCCTGCCAGCTAGGAATCCTATTCACCTGCACATCTATATAAAGTTTTAATACATTATATTAGAGGTCGTGGTGGTACTGTTTTACCCACAGCGTCTACAGGAATTGCTGCAAATTTACTTCTCAGTGGAAGCACCTTTCATTCCCAATATAAATTACCGATTCCATTAAATGAAACTTCAATTTCTAGACTCAATATAAAGAGTGAAGTTGGCCCAACTTCTCATTATTGATGAATGCACCATGGCATCCAGTCATGCTATAAACGCCATAGACAGATTACTAAGAGAAATTATGAGTCTGAATGTTGTATTTGGTGGGAAAGTTCTCCTTCTTGGAGGGGATTTTTGACAATGTCTCAGTATTGTACCACATGCTATGTGATCGGCAATAGTACAAACGAGTTTAAAGTACTGCAATGTTTGGGGATGTTTCAGAAAGTTGTCTCTTACAACAAATATGAGATCAGAGGATTCTGCTTATAGTGAATGGTTAGTAAAACTTGGAGATGGCAAACTTGATAGCAGTTTTCATTTAGGAATGGATATTATTGAAATCCCCTGTGAAATGATTTGTAATAGATCTATTATTGAAGCTACCTTTGGAAATACTATATCTATAGATAATATTAAAAATATATCAAAACGTGCAATTCTTTGTCCAAAAATGAGCATGTTAAAAATTAAATGAAGAAATTCTGGATATACTCGATGGAGATTTTCACACATATTTGAGTGATGATTCCATTGATTCCACAGATGATGCTGAAAAGGAAAATTTTCCCATCGAATTTCTTAATAGTATTACTCCTTCGGGAATGCTGTGTCATAAATTAAAATTGAAAGTGGGTGCAATCATCATGCTATTGAGAAATCTCAATAGTAAATGGGGTCTTTGTAATGGTACCAGATTTATTATCAAAAGATTACGACCTAACATTATCGAAGCTGAAGTATTAACAGGATCTGCAGAGGGAGAGGTTGTTCTGATTCCAAGAGTTAATTTGTCCCCATCTGACACTGGCCTCCCATTTAAATTGATTCGATGACAGTTTCCCATGATGCCAGCATTTGTGATGACTATTAATAAATCACAAGGACAAACTCTAGACAGAGTAGGAATATTCCTACCTGAACCCATTTTTGGACATGGTCAGTTATTATGTTGCTTTCTCTCAAGTTTGAAGAGCATGTGACGTTACAGTTAAAGTTCTAAATACTTCATCATAAGGGAAATTAGTCAAGCACTCTGAAAGTGTTTTCACTCTTAATGTGGTGTACAGGGAGATATTAGAATAAGTTTAATCACTTTATCAGTCATTGTTTGCATCACTGTTGTTTTTATATCATGTTTTTGTTGTTTTCATATCATGTTTTTGTTGTTTTTATATCATGCCTCTGTTGTTATATCCTTTTGTTACTGTTTATTTATTAATAAATTTATATATTATTTTCATATACATTTTACTAATTTCCTTTCATCTCTCACACTTCTATTATAGAGAAAGAGCAAATAGCAATATTAAAATATCTCCGCTAATTAATTCCCTTTTAATGTGCATGAATTTCATGCACCGGGCTACTAGTTCAGCAATAAAAAGGAGTAAACTACCAGCCTGGCTGGTTTGGCTCAGTGGATAGAGTTTGACCTGAGGAATGAAGGGTCCCAGGTTCGATTCCAGTCAAGAGCACATGCCTGGGTTGTGGGCTCGATCACCAGTGGGGGGAGTGCAGGAGGCAGCCAACCAATGATTCTCTCTCATCATTGATGTTTCTCTCTCTCCCTCTCCTTTCCTCTCTGAAATCAATAAAAATATATTTAAAAACTAAAAATATATTTTAAAACAAAAAGAATCGATTATAAAAGTAAATTTAGATAATATATTTTTAAAAAAGGAGTAAACTCCCAACTCATGTTACAACACGATGACCCTCAAAAACATTATGCTAAGTAAAAGCCAGGTGCAAAGTCTGTATGTTGTATGATTCTACTTATGTGAAATGTCTAGAAAAGGCAAATCTATACACAGAAAGTAGATCAGTGGTTGGCTGGTTGTGGGAACAGAGATTGACTTCAAGTTTCAATCCTTTGACTGTGAGGAAACTGGTTGAGGAGATAATAAAAATGTTCTAAAAGTTTGTGTCATTGTTATGATGGCTGTACAAGTCTACATATTTACTAAAAATCATTGTACTGTAAATTTATGGTATTAAAAATGATACCTTCATAACCCTGAAGGGGGGAAAAAAAACAGCCAAGGGATGTATAGATGAAACAAGTTTGGCAATATAATGGTAATGGTGAAGTTGAGTAATGGGTTGTGAGGGTTCATCATACCATTTCTTCTACTTTTGTGTATGTTAGAAATTTTTTATAGTAAATTTTTAAAAATAGGCTCTTTTTTGCATAAAAATGTTCTGGAGAAAAATTTGTAAAGATTTTTTTAAGTTGACTTTAGAGAGGGAGAGAGAGAGAAACATCAATGTGAGAGCCTCCCCTACTCCATACTCTCCCCTCCACTGGGAATTAAGCAGGCAACCCTTGGTGCATGGGTTTACACCCAACCAACTAAGGCACACTGACCAAGGCTGAGAGAAATTTTTTTTTAATCAAAACTATTTTAAATACTAACTTTTTGCCATATACATGAGTCACCCATATTCAAAATAAATACATTTACATTTTAAGGTGAAGGAAATGGGTTGCCTCTGAAAATACTTGGGCAAGCACTTCTGAAGATATACAGAAAATGGGAGTTATAAAGTAAGAACAATGCAGAGGGGATTCTGTAACCAGGTGTGTGGGTAACCATCCCAGATCAGGAATTCTTAACCTCAGGTAGGGTGTTGCAAAACCCTCTGAGAATCTTATAAAACCTGCAGAGTCTGCTCCCAGGAAACACGCTACAAAATGCAGAATCTGATGTACAATTCCAGAAGGATTACGGACTGAGAAGTTCCTGGTACTAGATACCATTTCAATTTTTGTAATTCTTTTTTTTTTTTTAATGAGTGAAAGCAGTTTTATTACACAAAAGTTCCCTGGGAGGGGACCCAAGTGGGTTCCCCAACTTTTGTAATTCTTTACCTCTGCAGCCCTGACAGCCTGACTGATGATGTTTAACCCACAGCTCTGTTCTGTAAGGAACTTAGGGAGTAGCAAAGTACCTGCTTCTTGGGAAATTTCATTGCATTTTCCTTTTATTTTTAATTGATCACCACAGGAATTCTCATGTGAGATTCAGTCTGAAAAGTCAATTAAGTATTTAAGCAAACATCTTCTGTATGTTCAGAGTCCTGAAAGGAGCGGGAATCCTAAGAGATGTGAACCAGCCAATTCAATGTTATTTGCTTTATTTGGTTTCCATGTCACGAGATGGCAAAGGTAGCATGTCAAGGAACAAGGTGATGGTAATCTAGAAGCCGTTTGTGCTGTAACCTAACACCCCACCACTAGCAAAGATATGGGTGACCTGAAAAGCTATAGCTTAAGAGACCCAAAAACCAAGGTTTTTGCCTTCCTTATCTATTTTACTTCTGGGAGGCAGGCATGCAAAAAAACCTCTCCCAAACACTCCAGTGAAGGACTGCTAGGACTAAAGAGTACCCCTCACTCCCTCAAATTTGCAGCACCCAGTTTGAAAGGTGTGAACAATTAACTTCTTTCAAAGAAAATAGGAAGTTTCCCCTGAGAACTGAAAATTATTTCATTCACTCATTTCTCTGTGGCCAGAAGTTAACTTTTCTTTTCTGGAGCCCTCTCTGTCTTGCAGTCTTCTTTCCTATCATCTAGCAATACAGTCTGGCCGATTTGAACAGCTTTTCTAGTTCCCATTCCATGCCTTTCCTGCTACAAAAGCAACACCTTCCTTAACAGTAAGCTAGACTCTTCTTTTTTCTTCTCAAAGATAGTCACCATTTTACGGTCACTCGGTAATTGCTCCCCAGAATAAGGGAAAAAAACACAAAGAAAAAGGCTTTGGGGTACAGTATGCCAACAGTTAACTGAAATCAATTACCCAATTGGCTAAAGCTCCCTAAGAACTCAACAACACACACAGGATGGTTAATGACAGCTAAAGAACACTTACCAAGCAGTCCCATGGAGCTAAAGAACTCACAGAGAAAAACAACAACAACAAAATCAAACAAACCAGAATCAAATTAGCCATGGGAGACTGAAAATGTAGCCTTTATTTCAGAGCCCACAGACACAGAGTAGCTGTGAACAGATACATAAAAAGACTCAAAACTGTTTCTTGGGGTAGGGAAAAATCTGCAGCAGGCTGTGGAAATCCAATGAAACAAATGACTACCCTGACCCAGCAACCGACACCACACCTAAACCTTGAGGCCAGAAAGTACAGAAATAAAACTTAAGAAATGCATTGACCTTCCTTCTCTGCCTTGAGTATTTATAAAAGAAACTCTTGGTCCAAGCAACAGGCTTACATGGCTCACCTCTGAAAGACTT
The DNA here is from genome assembly GCF_000147115.1 of Myotis lucifugus. NCBI lineage: Eukaryota > Metazoa > Chordata > Mammalia > Chiroptera > Vespertilionidae > Myotis > Myotis lucifugus. Next base: position 2,540,649 of record NW_005871108.1, on the reverse strand, counting down.
CAAATCTTGAAATGGAAAAGCTACAGAAAGCTCTCTTTGTGCTAGGCACTTTCACGTTTCATTTAATCATCACAACGACCCTTTCGAGGAAAGAATTATCCTTACTTTAAAAATAAGGAAACTCCTAGCAGGTTTGAACCCCGGCCAGGGCACATACAAGAATCAATCAATGAATGCATAAATAAGAGGAACAAATCAATGTGTCAATCAATGAATGCATAAATAAGAGGAACAAATCAATGTGTTCTCTCTCTCTCTCTCTCTCTCTCTCCCCCTTTTCCCCCTCTCTCTAAAACTCAATCAATCAATAAAATTGTTTAAAAAGTAAGAAAACTGATTCAATATGGGAAGATGAAAAAGTTCTGAAGCTGGATGATGGTGATGGTTGCACAACAGTTGAAGGTACTTAATGGCATTGAACTGTACACACAAAACAGTTAAAATGGTAAATTTTATGTGATGTATATTTTACAATTAAAAAATGTGTTTTTTTTTTTAAAAAAAAAGGTAACTGAGGTTTAAAGAAGCAAAGTTTGCCAAAGTCATAAAGTCAATCAGACTCAAATTCTAGCCCAGGTCCTAGACCAAGCCTTAGTCTCCTCTGTAAAATGGACTTTTGTAAGGATTAGATTAAACAATGAATGGGGATATGGTGAATTAACAGACATGTATTATGTGAGTAGAAAGTTTTCCCTAGAAGTCAGGTAATGGGATTACCACAAACTTTTAATAGCGTGTGAATCAGAATGTCAGAGTAGGAAAAACTTCATATAAAGACCAAGCATTAAGTCCAAACCTTAATTTCACAGGACATTTGGGGGTTGCAAATTTAACCACTTAGAAGGGTCATAGAAGTGACCTAAATGGTGAAGCTGCTCAGGAGTAAGATGACAAAATTGAGAAAATGATAAACTAGGACCTGCATGGGGAATGCTCCTGATGGGGAATTTCGGCCCAAATTTTCAAGAGAAATGAAAATCGAGAATTGTGAAATCTCCCAATCATTAAACATTGGCAACTTGAAAAATATTAAATACTATGCCAGCATACCCAACTCCCCTAGGTAAGTCCATGTGAAGATGTGGTCCACAGATTGCCAATTTATAGTGTCTGATCTACTTTAAGTAGAAACCGAGGCCCAAAGATGTTAAGGGCACCCAGACTTTCTTCTAAACAGGCTTAAGAATTCAGTTCCACCCTAGCTGGTTTGGCTCAGTGGATAGAGCCTCGGCCTGCAGACTGAAGGGTCCCAGGTTCGATTCCAGTCAAGGGCACATGCCTGGGTTGGGGGCTCCATCCCCAGGAGTTGGGCATGAGGGAGGCAGCCGATCAATGATTCTCTCTCATTGATGATGTTTCTATCTCTCTCTCCCTCTCTCTTCCTCTCTGAAATTAATAAAATTGTATTTTTTAAAATATATATATATTTATTTAAAAAAAGAAATTCAGTTCCAACTTGCAATTTGATTTTTTTATAAAATTTTTTTTATTGAAGTATAGTTGGTATATAATCTTATATTGGCTATATTAGTTTCAGGTGCGTAGTGATTCGATATTTTTATACCTTACAATGTGATCACCCCAATCAATAAGTCTAGTAACTGCTAGTAGCACTTAGCATTCCTTCTGAATATAAAACCTTGGGATCCCAAACCCTGGGAGGTCTGTCAATTTAATGCTCAGGCATAGGTGAGACATCATGTTAGGAAGGCAGAGAAGGAAGCAATGAAAAGGAATGAAAAAGAAGTCCTTGGTGTCCTTAACCATGCCCCATTTGGGAAACACTACTGTCAGCAAATGGGTCAGAGATCAAAGCAGGTATGGGGGTGGTAGGTGGCTCCTATCACTGTCTGCGGCCAGATGGCACTGCTCATCTTGGGTCCTTCCCACACTCCTGCCAGTGCCAGAGATCAAAACTCAACCTTCTCCAGCATTCTGTGACCTGCATCTTTAATGCCAAGATCAAAGGGGAACTTTTATCCAAGCTGTAAAAGGGAAACCAAGAGGCAACTTAATGCTATCTCTGCCTCCTCAGTACTTCCTGAGGGGATTAAGGGCACTCCTTTAAAAGGATTCCTCAGAGAAACACATTTGAACCAAGGCCTGGTGCCTGCACCAGCTCCAAGGGCACAGTGGCTCCTGCAGAATATGTGCCAGTGGAGCAACTCAAGATCAGACAGACAACACGACCAAATGACAAGTGCTTGGAAAGACCACAGAAACTATGATCACAGGGGAAAAATCCATCTGATTATAGGTATACCAGAGGTATAGATGCATGAAATTCATGCACAGGTAAGGTCCCTAGGCCTGGCCAGTGATCAGGGCCAGGGCCTTCCTTCGCTCTGCACCACCCCCTGGTGGTCAGCGCCCATCATAGTGAGTGATCAAACTCCTGGTCTCCTGGTCGAACTCCAGAGGGGACACTTTGCATATTAGCCTTTTATATATAGAGAGAGAGAGACTGGCAAAAGTCACCTTAAATCCAAGTATTCTAAACCACAAAATTTTCAACCTGGAATTCAGAAAGCATCAAGTCCAAACCCATATGTAGAAACAAACCAATAAAGCCAAAGTGATTTCCACCCAGGCCACACAGTGGATCAGTGGCAGTGTTAGGACTAAGCATAGGCTGCTGACTCCTGTTCTGTGCTCCTTCCTCAATGCCCACCCCACATGTGAGGCCCAGAGGAGACAGCAATTTCCCACACATGGGACTGGTGGCAGAGTCTACCCCTCCTGCCCAATTCCACTACTAGATACAAATCCAAGAAAACAGAAAACACAAAAACTAGCACACTTATGTTCACAGCAATGTTATTCATAATAGCCAAAAAGTGGAAACAACCCTAATACACATCAATGGATAAATAAAAGGATAAAAAGAATGTGGTCTAGCCATACAATGAAATATTATTTGGCTATAAAAAGAAATGAAATACTGCCTTAGCCAGTTTGGTTCAGTGGATGGAGCGCAGGCTTGCAGACCGAAGGGTCCCGGGTTCGATTCCAGTCAAGGGCATGTACCTCGGTTGCAGGCTCCTCTCTGGGCCGGGGCCCTGGTCAGAGCTCGTGCAGGAGTCAACCAAACGATGTGTTTCTCTCACATCAATGTTTCTCTCTGTCTTTCCCTCTCTCTTCCACTCTCTCTAAATCAATGGAAAAATATCCTCAGATGAGGATTTAAAAAAAGAGAAATGGAATAAAGTACTAATAAATGCTTCAACATTAATTACCTTTTGAAAACATTATGCTATGTTTTTTAAAAAAGCCAGATACTAGCCCTGACTGGTTTGGCTCAGTGGATAGAGTGCCGGCCTGCGGACTGAAGGGTCCCGGGTTTGATTTCCCAATCAAAGGCACATGCCCAGATTGTGGGCTCAATCTTTAGTAGGGGACCTGCAGGAGGCAGCCAATCAATGGTTCTCTCTCTCTCTCTTTTTTTTTTTAAATATTTTATTGATTTTTTACAGAGCGGAAGGGAGATGGAGAAGGATAGAGAGTCAGAAACATTGATGAGTGAGAAACATCGATCAGCTGCCTCCTGCACACTCCCTACTGGGGATATGCCTGCAACCAAGGTACATGCCCTTGGCCGGAATCGAACCTGGGACCTTTCAGTCCACAGACCGATGCTCTATCCACTGAGCCAAACCGGTTAGGGCAATGGTTCTCTCTCATCGTTGATGTTTCTATCTCTCTCTCCCTTCCTCTCTGAAATCAATAAAAATATATTTTTAAAAAAAGCCAGATACTAAACACCACATAGTGTATGATTTCATTTATATAGAATAACCAGAATAGGCAAATCTATACAGATAGAAAGTAAATTAGTGGTTGTGGAGAACAGGGGAGGGGTTGTGTGGGAAGTGACTGCTAATGGGGTTTTTTGGGTGATGAAAATGTTCTAGAAGATAGTGGTAAAGGTTGCACAACTTTGTGAATCTACTAAAAACCACCAAACTGTAGACTTTAAAAGGGCAAATTTTATGGTAAATGAATAATATCCAATAAAAAAGGAAAAAGATAAAACCCAAAACAGCATGAACAATGACATATGTGAGAGTACACAGAATTTTATTCTCCAAATGGAGGTTTCTAGGCTCCTGAGATACCTACAAATGTACTCAATGGACATTTCACAAGTTCCACCATAATAACGTTCCCAAAAGCAGATTCCATATGCTCAATATTTCCATAAAGAGTGAGATGAGCCTGCCTCTCACCTCAGACCCAGCTAGCTCACCTTGGCATCCTGTAACTTTAGAGTCTAAACCAGCCGTGGGCAAACTACAGCCCGTGGGCTGGATCCGGCCTGTTTGAAATGAATAAAACTAAAAAAAAAAAAAAAAAAAGACCGTACCCTTTTATGTAATGATGTTTACTTTGAATTTATATTAGTTCACACAAACACTCCATCCATGCTTTTGTTCTGGCCCTCCGGTCCAGTTTAAGAACCCACTGTGGCCCTCGAGTCAAAAAGTTTGCCCACCCCTGGCTCTAAACCCAGGGCAGGAGGAAGGCAGGAACACCAGAGAGAACTTCAGTTTATACCAACCATCCCCTATGGTGGGAGAACTCTTGTCCTGCAGGTTCAAGAAACACCCAATGTGCTAACACACAACTGGGAGGTGGTAGCCTCCTTGAGGAAGAAGAGCCATTCACTTCAAAAAGGGGGGAAAAGGCCATAAATACTACCACGTCAAACTTGCACCTACAACCCTAACCTCCAAAACAAAGGAACAAGCCTGTTCCCACGGTCACTGACTCCACCAGCTCAGTTCCTCTTTGGCTGTACGACTTGCCTCCGAAACCCACACACCCCAAAGCAGATCCACTCGCTTATGTCCCCAATGGTTGTGAAACACCCTGTGTATAAGAGGGTGTGGGGACTGTTCTGACTCCCCAGTAAGTGCCTGACACAGACCAAACTCAAGTCTATCTGCGACTCCACTTGGCCTATTGCACAGACTCCCTTAACAAACTTACTTCCACCCCTTTTCATTATTGAATCAAACTTGAAGTTTCTCATGTGCACCCTTTGCAATGGCCTCTGTGGGTCGCTGTGTACATTACATCCTCAGTTTCTTTTTTTCTTATTATTAGTATTTTATTGAATTTTTACAGAGAGGAAGGGAGAGGAATAGAGAATTAGAAACATCGATCAGCTGCCTCCTGCGCACTCCCTACTGGGGATGTGCCCGAAACCAAGGTACATGCCCTTGACCGGAATCGAACCTGGAACCCTTGAGTCCGTAGGCCGACGCTCTATCCACTGAGCCAAACCGGTCAGGGCCACCCTCAGTTTCTTTACATCAGTTACTATATTCACAGCACTTAACACTATCTGACATTATCTTGCTCATGTATTTGTTTACTTGTTCTCTCTCTCCTCGGACTAGAAAAGCGCCACAAGGGTGGACCTTGAACCTCTAACTCACAACCACATCCCTAGGCCTGGGCACAGAGCAGGCACACAAATATTTGTTGATTATATAAATGTGTTCCAGAAACATGTATTGCTAACTTACTACCTCTTTAAAACCTCTGAACAGGGCAGGCGTCTCCCATGCAATTCTATAAATGCCACTTTGTTGAACTTTTCCCTATGGCAAGAGAGGGTGTGCCTTTTCCTGTGACGTTCTTACACCATGCTTGATCCGAATGCGGTCCAGGGAAAAAGGGGTTTCAACAGGCCACTTTGGGGGTTTTCCCCACTCGTGATTCAGCCTGAGATTTGACAGCACAAGGCTGAGAAACCTCTTTTACCCGGCCTCTGAGGTTCCAAATAAGGAATCTCTCATTAAACAAAAAGGATAAATTACCGGCTGGTTAACAGAAGGAAGGAAACTTTGTTATCAGCCAATAACCTACCCTTGTTGGGAGAAAACCAACACCAGAGAATTTAAACAAGAATGTTCCTTTGTTAAAGGCAGATACCACTCCCTTTTCTCCGTGTCTTCCTTTGCATTCACTCTCAGGATATTATCAGCTAAGGAAGCAGCATACAGGAAGACCTAGAAAATCACTCTGGATTAAATGACTTAAATCTTGGTTCTGTCTGCTTGTTCTTGACAAGCAGAGTATGAACCGAGCCTCTGGGGGAAAGGCCATTGCTTCCGAGATCTACTTCCAGGATTCTGCACAAGGAGCCAAGTTCTGACCCACTTTCCAGGCACCCTGCACACCTAACCACACACAGGCGGCCCCCTAACGAGCTCCATCCTTAACCTTCCCCCGACAGCTGTGTGGCCCCTGCAGGCACAGACAAGCGGGCTAGTATAGTGTTTTTGTTGTTTTTTTTAAAAAACGTAGGACAGACCAACTCCATCAGAGTCACTGGAGTGCTTATAAAACTGCGAATTCCTGGGCATCGCCTAGCCCTAGGGAATTAGAATCTTCAGGAGTGGGGCTCCGGAAACTATTTTCAACATGCCGCCCTCCCCCCAACCCCCCGCCCCCCAAACAACGGGATAAAAGCTCCCCCGGAAAAGCAGAGAGTTGACAGAAAGAAGACAGGAAAAATAATCGGGGAAGGGTCTGGGGGTGGAAGGTGGGGGTGGGGATGGGGTGGGAAAGGGCAAGCTCGGGGTAACCACAGTGGAGACGGGTGCGCCGAGAACAGGCGAGAGTCGAGGTGCGGACGGGCTCTGGAAAGGGTCTGACACCGGCTTTAGGCTGGGAGGCTGGTCAGAGGCGAGGTCGCTTCCACGGACTGGTCAGGAGGGTGGGGAGGCGGAGACAGCAAGATCTGGACGTGAGAGGGAGGAGCAAAGGCGGGAATAATGGGGGGCTCTTCAGAGGGGTCAGGGCTGGGAAGTGAAAATTGGGAAATGGGGGTCACAGAAAGCGGAGACCAAAGCAGGAATAGGAACCAGCAGAGGCGGTTGCCGAGACCTTTCCTCCGACCCAATGCCTCCCTCCAAACTCCAGGCCCTGACAAGCCTGAGTGCGGGGCCACGGCCGGGGAAGGGGAACTTTGGGGGAGACAAGCCCAGTCAGGGACACCCCTCAAGCCTGAGCTAGGGGTTCCGGAGGTGGCTCGGGGCAGGCATGGAGTGCCGGAAGATCCTGGGGTCCCCCGGAGAACCCGGCTCCAGCTCCGGCTCCCGGAGTCTCCTTCACTCACCATCGCTGCCGCCATCTTGGATCCACGTGTCGGCGTGATGACGTCAGCGGAAGTGGTGTTTCCCCGATTATGGAGTTCAATTCTGCGAGGTGCCGCTCAACTTCAGTCGCTCCTGTAGTTGCGGTATGGAGGGGCAAAGCCGACTTAGCTCCTGATCCGTAGCCTGGTCTGGGCAGTCAAGTCGCTGATTAGGGGAAGAGAGCGTACGGCAGGACTTGGAGAGCCATATTAGCTCCTGGCAGAGACAGCTACTCCCTCTTCCCCACTGCATTGTGGGTAATGAGGGTTGTGCCTAAACGCACAGATTCTCGGGGCACCATCTTTACTAATGGCCAGAGAACCGTTGCCAGGGTTACCTGAGGCCTTGATTTAGGTGAGAGGCGGATACCAGGATTCCAAGAGCAGGGTTCTACTCTGAGAATAATTTGTAATTATGCATTTAATTACTAGCTTGACTATTCTATATCCTCTCCAATAGACTGTAATACCTAAAAGGTAGGAACCTGTTTATTAATAAACCTCACTCCATGTTCATCTGTAAAATGGGGAGGGGAATATTGTAATACTTTCATCATAGTTTTCTGATGAGGAGCTAATGACACAATGTTACATAGTTGTCATTATACTCTTATGTATTTTCCTTCAGGCATATGGAAGGTGCCCAATACAATGCACTATGTATTTGTTAAAGGAATGAATGAAACGCAACGTATTTAGTGGAGGAAGACATCTTTGAATGTGGACTTCACCATGTGTTAGGTAAGTGTGTGACTCTTGTTACCGGAAAGGTGACCTGGCCCTGAGTGGGTTCTTGACTTTGCTCAGGAAAGATTTCACAGCAGGAATCCAGGTGATTTTTAAAGGATGTTTATTAAAGCTGGCAACAGTGAAACAAGGAAGGGCCTAGGATAGAAGCAACAATAGAGGGAGTAACTAGGCGGGGAAATGAGCCTGGGCTGGGCTGCTTTGGCTCACAAGGAAGTCAGAGAAAAGGGAGCAATGGGGCCAAGGTCAAGGGTTAGCTGGGGAGGAGCAGTTGCTGCCCATTGCTTCCTGGTTGCCAGCCTCCTGGGGTCCCTTAGAGTGTAGGACAGTGATGGCGAACCTATGACACGCGTGTCAGAGGTGACATGCGAACTCATTTTTTTGGTTGATTTTTCTTTGTTAAATGGCATTTAAATATATAAAATAAATATCAAAAATATAAATCTTTGTTTTACTATGGTTGCAAATATCAAAAAATTTCTATATGTGACACAGCACCAGAGTTAAGTTAGGGTTTTTCAAAATGCTGACACGGCGAGCTCAAAAGGTTCACCATCACTGGTGTAGGAGATGCATGCCTGTGGGGAAGAAAAAGGGGCTGGGAAAGGCTGGACATACTCCTGGGAGGGAGAGGGAGTGCGCTGGGACCTTCAGTTTGAGGGGTTTTTTTAAGGCTGGGAGTTAAGGGGAGGTCTAATAGGTTATTCATTAGTTTTAGGTTGATGTGCCAAAATGAGATTTATTCCCTTAACTTCATCTGCCCTTGGGTATGGTTGGCAAATAAATGGCACTTGGATTTCTGCTATCTCCCTGAGTAGAAATGAGCACCATTGTGATGGATTGTCCAGAAAGATGGTTGCCAAGGTTGCCAACACGTCCTCCCATTTCTTCATGAGCATGCTGTTTTTCCCTTCAAGAGGCAGATTTTATTTATCCTCCCTTTGAATCTGGCTGGTCATATCACTTGTTTTGACCAATAGAATGTGGTACAAACAACTGCCAGTTCTGGGTCTTAGCCTTGAGTTCTGCGGCTATCATCTTGGGTCTAAAGGAGTCTGGCTACCCTGCTGGAGAGCCACATGGAAAGGGAGGGAGACCAGCCAACTCCTCAAGACATCTAGAAACTCCAGCTGAGCACTAGAATTGTGAATGAAGTCATCTTGGACATCCCAACCCCAGCTGAACTGCCAGCTGAATGCAACCACATCCGTCACTATGTACAGTAGAAAAACTGTCCAGCTGAGCGCAGTTGGTCTAGATTTTGGAGTGGTTTCTCATGAGCAATTGATCATTGAAACACACATCCATTAACTCTCTCATCCACACAACCATCCTGAAGAATAGCTGAACAGATATTATTCCCAAGGGGAAGAAAGCTTGAGCGACTAGGAGAACTTACCTGGAATCTCATCACTAGTAAGTCATAGATTCCAAACTTGCAACAAGTTCTCCTGGATCTTGAATCCTGGGTGTTTTCTACCCTTTCTGGATGCTTGAAGAGGGATGAATAATAAGGGGAAAAGCTTCACAAATGGCTTATTCTTCTTCAGTATTTCCATTTTCCTCCTCCTCATACTTTTTGTTTTTTCCCCAAGGGTTTTCACATTCCCATCTCTTTCGGTAACATACACCAGAATCCTGGAACTTGGTGGCCTGAGGTCAGATCCCATCCCTACCTCTCACTAGCTCCATCACATGGTAAGTTTCTTTTTTTTCCTTAAAAAAACTTTTTTATTGTGGTAAAATATACATCACATACAATTTATCATTTTAATTGCTTTTATTTTTTTTAAAGATATTTTCAGACAAATAGACATGGTTTTTTAAATTAAAATATGTTTTTATTGATTTCAGAGTGAGGAAGGGAGAGTGAGACAAATAGAAACATCGATGAGAGAGAAACGTCGATTGGCTGCCTCCTGCACACTCCCTACTAGGGATAGAGCTCACCTGGGCATGTGCCCTGACTGGGAATTGAACAGACAACCTCCTGGTACATGGGGCAGTGCTCAACAAAGTGACCTTGGCTGGGTATCTGAGTTGGTTAGAGCATTGTCCTGATATGCCAAGGTTGTGGGTTTGATCCCCAGTCAGGACACATACAAGTATCAACCAGCGAATGCATAAATGAATGGAACAATAAATCTCTCTCTCTCTCTCCCTCCCTCTCTCCACTTCCTTTCTCTCTCTCTAAAATCAATTTTAAAACATTTTATATTTAAAACTTATCACTTCCTAATCATTTTACTACATCTTACTCTTGAGTTGTTTACATCTATTTTATGTGTAATACTGCTAGATGGTGTATTGCTGCATATTCCTTTCCAGCTCGGTGTTCAGCGGTGCCGGGTTGGTAGCAGAACCAACGTATCCATTAACACAGTAGGCACAGTGCAGAAGGCCATCAGACTTTTAGGTGCCACAAAAATGTTCAAAAGGAATTTTTTTAAATCAGAAGGAAAACATGTCTTCATATATAAATACATTCATCTTGATATCAATGTAGTTGTCAACTATAATTTCTAATTAATTTAATATATTTATAAATAGAATATATATTTTATGAAGGAAGGTTCCAACAAAAGCAAAAGTGCCAAAGGCCCTTGAATATCATAATACAGTTCTGGTTGCTAGTTTGAAATTGGCCATGTTGAGACTGTTTATAACACCAAAATCAGCAAAGCTACAGATCAGGACTTGAATTATTGTTTCGCTATCAAAATTTTTCTGTAAAGGGTCACATAGTAAATATTTTAGGCTTTGAAGACCATGATGATCAACCACCGAGCAACACTGGCCAGGCTTCCATGTCTTGATAGCTTATTTCTTTTTATCACTGAACAATATTCCCTTATATGAATGTACTACAGTTTGTTTATCCATTCACCTGTTTTTTAAAAAAATTTATTTCATTTATTAATTTGAGAGAGAGAGGAAGGGCAGTGGGAGAGAGAGAAACATTGGTTTGTTCTACTTATTTATGCATTCATTGGTTGATTCTTGTATGTGTACTGACCGTGATCGAACCCACAACCTTGGCTTATCCAGATGATACTCTAGCCCACTGAGCTACTGGGCCAGGGCTATTCATTCACCTATTGAAAGATATCTTAGTTACTTCCAAGTTTTGACAATTATAAATAAAGCTACTACAAACATTAGTATGTTTTTGTATGGGTATTTGCATTGCTGAATTGTATAGTAAGAATATATTTAGTTTTATAAGAAACTGTCAAATATTTTCCAAAGTGGCTGCTCCATTTTGCATTCCCACCAGCAATGAATGAGATTTTCTGTGTGTGTTTTTTTCACATCCTTACCAGTATTTGGTGTTGTCAGTGTTTTAGATTTTGGCCATTCTAATAGGTGGGTAGTGATATCCATTGTTGTTTTAATGTGCATTTCTCTGATGACATAAGATGTGGAGCATCTTTTCATATGCTTATTTGCCATCTGTGTATCTTCTTTTGTGAGGCATCTGTTCAGCTCATTTACCCATTTTTTAGTTAGAGTTGTTTTCTTATTATTGAGTTTTAAGAGTTCTTTGTATATTTTGGATATCAGTCCTTTATCAGATAGGTGTTTTGCAAATAGGTTCTCCTATGTCAGAACTGGTCTTTTCATTTTCATTTCTCTGTCTTTCTTAGATCAGCTTTTTAATTTTAATCAAGTCCAATTTGTCAGTTTTTTCTTTCATGGATCATGCTTTTGGTGTTCTGTCCCCATGTTTTCACCCGTCTTTTCTGTGACCAGAGGGAAATATCAGAGTGTAGGGCAGTGTAAACTGATAGAACAGGAGGGCATGAGTTGACTCCTGGATCCTGTCCATTTAGCAATAGGCTCCAATTCTTGAAATCATGTTTCAGTCAGCTATTTCTGTAATAATGCTATGTAACAAAACAACCCTAAAACTTAAAGGCTTATAATATTAAGCATGTATTCCTCTCTCACATGTCCACAGGTCAGCTGGAGTTAGTTGATTGAAGCTGGGATTAGCTGAATTTAACTCCAAGCTGCAGGTTGGATCCACATCTGCACCACATGTCATTCATCTTTCTTGGACCATGTTCTTTTCAGGGCAAAAGGCTGGAGGGGAAGCCAGCCCCACAAGCACATTGTAAGCCTTTGCTTACAACACGTCTTCTAATATCCCATTGGCTAAAGCAGTGGTTCCCAAACTTATTGGCCTACCACCCCCTTTCCAGAAAAAATATTACTCAGCGCCCCCTGGAAATTAATTTTTTAAAAATTTTAATAGCAATTAAACAGAAAGATATATGTATTAATGTTTCTACCTTTTTCGTAAAATATAGTAAAGAAGGGTGTAAATTAGAAACATTGAAGTTTGAAATTATGAAACTATTTATTGAACTCAGAATAGAAAGGTAATACAAAAAAAGTTAAAACAAATGCACCTGTGGCCATCACCGCCCCCCCTGGATCGCTGCAGCGCCCACCAGGGGGCGGTAGCACCCACTTTGGGAATCACTGGGCTAAAGCAAGTCTCATGCCAAGCTCAACATTAGTGGTGTAGAGAAGTGTACTCCTCCTATGGATTACTGAACAGCAATTCAATGTACCACAGTCATGAGTGCAGATTCCTATCACAGAGCCCAGTGCTCTGCTTCAGATACCCAAAGACACATCCCAAACAATAAAACAAGAGAAAAATTGAATTACCAACTAGGTAAGTTGAAACACTGATAGCTTTATTTTCCACTGTTCTTATATCCAGTTTCTAAGGTTAAGACCTGTGCTACTCAGGGGTACAGAATCAGTTCAGTATAGGGTTCCATGGGACCCTGGTAGGTGCTATGATGTGGATCCTTCAAGGAATTCAGTAATATAGAAAGGTATCATTTGTGCCCATTCCACTGTCACCTCTTCTCATTGCTCCCCTCACAACAAAAGCTGACTTTCAACTGTGACAACATGCCTCCTTGTCTTCTCTGCTTCCTTCCCAGGTCTCCCTCCCGTCCCCTGAGAGCTTCCCACGCAGGGAACCAGATACCTCGCAGCAGCCCCATCTCCAGACCCCAGGATTCCTGCAACGGTGGATACCATCTTAGCAACCACAGTAGCTGCTTGGCCGTGGGAAATGCTCCCAATGCTGTAGAGATCCACCAGCTCGTGTAGCAATGTGGCTTGGCCCGACAGTCAGGGTCCCAGAGCATGAAAAATCATTCCTGTCATCCTGGCAGACCCAGCCTCTTGGAAACCCATCCAGAGTCCCAGTGCCAGTGTGCTAGGCAGAATATTGCCCCCCTCCCCGCCCCCACCCCCCCACAAAGGTCCATATCCTAATCCCCAGAACTTGTGAAGATGTTACCTTAGATGGCAAAAGGGACTTCACAGATGTGATAAGGATCTTGAGATGGAGATTAGTCTGGATTATTCAAGTGGGCCCAGTGTAATTACAGGGACCCTTATAAGTGAGAGAGGGAGGCCGGAGACTCAGGCAGAGATATGATGACTGAAGTAGTTTGGAGTGAAGAGCGGGAAGGAACTGTGCAGCCTCTAGAAGCTGGAAAAGGCAAGGACACGGATTCTCCCCCGGTGCCCGCAAAAGGCAGGTGGCCCTGCCCACCCGTTCCACACTTCTGGTCTCTGGACTGTAAGATAATAAATCTGTGTTGTTTCAAGCCACCAAGTTGGTGGTAATTTGTTGCAGCAGCAAGAGGAAACTAACACAGTCAGCAACTATTTGGGGCAGTTTGCATATCATACTCCACTTCTCTGTACTACTGGTTTCGGGGAGGGGCCTTCCCCATTTCTGACTTGTCCAGCAAAAAGGCAAATAGATATTCAGGAACTAGAAGAAAAGCTGACCTGTCAGTAGCCTTTAGCATTTCTCTCTTTTATTTAAATATTTCATTATTTTTAAAGTTTTCTGTTCAAACCACAGCTGTAACTGGAATCCAAATGTCCCAGGCAACAGAAATATAACTTGGGGTCTCCTGAGAATGGCAGATTGTGGATTGCTAGAGTCAGAAAGAGATTGTCCAGTCCAGCCCACCCACTTGACAGATGAGGAACCGAGGCTGGAGTGAGGGTGGGTGTCTGGGAGTGAGAAGGGTGAGCGGACATCTAGCAGATGGCGCTGGTGAACCTCACAGGCATCGCCTCAGAGCCTGGCCCTGCCGTGGTCCCCCATCACGGCTGCTGCTGGTACTGGCTCTCCGTGGCCGTGTAGAAGTCGTCCAGCACACTCTGGATGTATTCGAAGGTGGGCCGCTCCTCGGGGCGGTTCTTCCAGCAGCGCGTCATGATGTTGTAGAGCTCCTCGGGGCAGTGCTCCGGCCGGGGCATGCGGTATCCACGCTCCAGCGCCCGGATCACCTCAGGGTTTGTCATGCCTGAGAAGGAGCCATGGAATTAAAAAGGGAGGGATTGGCGATGGGAGTCCAGGGGAGGCAGACAAAGTTGCCTCCCCAGCAGCCATCACTCCCCACCTCCTGTGGGAGCTCTGCCTCTCTGACTGCGAAATCCATAGACTCCCCTGAGTGAGGGAAGGGCGTGGCACCCAGGTTTGGCCAATGGAAGCCGAGGGGGAGTCTCCAGGGAGACTTCCGGGCAAGGTTTTCCCCCTGATAGAGACTTTAGAGGACACACACTTACTCCTTTCTTCGGGCACTGTGAGACCGTGTGATCCTTGGAGCTGCAGCAGCCCTCCACCATGTGAGGAAGACAGTCATGGACAAACTAACCCAGAGTCCTGAGAGCTGCTGAGCGGCTGAACTAACCAGTCACCAATGTCAGACTCGTTATGGGAACAATAACTTACTTATTGTTTCTACCACTCCTTAGTCTGTCATTCTGTTACCTGCAGCTTAATGCATCCTAATGGATACAGGGTGTCATAGCCATTCCTGGTTTTCCCTGGCATACCCTCAAGACAAAACAGGTGGCTAGACTCGATGCACCCTATATGTGAATGGGACCATTTCCTTATTTAATTGATTTATTAGTTATCTTTAAGAACAACCATTTAACTGTCTATGGCCCTCAATTTTATATCACCAGTGTTGAACTCCAAACTTATATATCCAAGTGCTTTCTTGAACATCTTTACCTGGATGTCTACTAGTCACCTCAAATTTAACAGGGCTAAGACAGAATTCTTTAATTTCTATCCATAGACTATTGCCCACCTAGTTGCTCCATTAAAACCAGGAGAATCATCCTTGATTCTTCTCTCTCCCTCACCTTCCACATCAGCAACTCACATCCTTTCTTCTTTTGGAATGTAGCATCAACCCATCAGCTTGTATCTCTTGCTATCGCCACTGCTGCAGCTTTCACTTGTCCCAGCCCCAAATCCACTCTCCATGCTGAACCACACATCACTTAACCATGAGATGATGCCCCCTCCCAGCTTCCACATGCTTAGACTAACATCCACTCACTCTTCACCATGACCATGGGCCCTGCCGGATCTGGCCCCTGCCAACCTCATCATCTACCATCTGCTCTCATTCCTGGTCTCCAGCTGCCTGGCTTCCTTGCTATCCTCAGGCACACTTCAGGCCCTATAAACTAGCAGTGCCTTCTGCCTGAAATCTTTTCCCCAGATCCTCACTCAGCTGTTTTTCAGCTCAAATATGACCTGCTCTGACAGGTACTCCCTGTCCACAGGAGCTCCAGGTCACTCACTCTTACACGCCTCTGCTTCATTTTCTCAGCAGTGATCTCCATGGGAGTGTATGTCTGTTTAGTGTATGCTCAGGCTAGACTGTGAGCTACTTACAAGCAGGGGCCTCGTCTCTTACTGTATCCTTAGTGCCTAACGCACGGAAGGAACTTGAGAAATACAATGGAATGAGCGATGTCTATATCTTTTGTTCCAAACCTTCACAACCACTTGTACAGGTAGATGTCATTACCGGATAGGGTACCTATATTTTTTACAGGTGAAAACACTGGGATAAAAGTGAAGTGAATTTGTCAAAATGTTATAGTTGATGGGGACACCATTCAAATTCAGGACAGTTTATAAAAACAATGAGACTCTTTTTATCTGCCTTGTCCCCTCTTCCCAGTGTTTTGGCATGGAGCCATTCCAACCAAAAAGGAACCGAGCACAACAGTACTTACTGAGCCCTAGGCAATCTGCATGTCACATGTATCTTTATATACCCTGTGTTCTACTCAGTCTAGGGTGCTGCCCGCAGGCGTGTAGGTAAACATCTATTCCACAAACAGATACGAAGCACCCACTCTGTGGCGGGCACAGAGGTAGGCAGTGCAGATACACCAGTGAGGAACACAGACATGATTTCTGGCCTCACGGAGCTCAGAGTCTGATGGGGAAAATATTAAACAAACACGTAGTTATCAATTGTGATGAACTCTATGAAGGAAGCAGTGTAGCGTGTTTTGAATGAGAAGCACGGGGGATGTGTGGTACTTTGGATGACTGGATGGTGGGATGCCACATACAGTGAAGCTGGAGACGTAGACAGGGGCTGGATCATGCAAGACCTGCAGGCATAATTAGAAGTTTGGGATTTTGTCCTAATTATGGTGGGAGACCATGAAAGAGTTAGAGATGGAGAAGGGACAAGATCTGAGTCACAGTTTTAGAAAACTCGTTCTGGCTGCACGTAGAGAATGGCCTACAGGAGAGGGGAGAAGCAGGGTGCTGGTTAGGCAGGCACTGTACCATCGAGGTGAGAGGTGATGTTGGCCAGGATGAGCATGGAGGCCGTGGAGTTAGAAGGGGAAGACGTGGGATGTGTTTTGGAGTCAAATACCAGAACCTCTGACTGTTTGGATGTGATATGGAGTGAGAGAAAAGGAAGGATGGAGGAAGCCTGCAGATTTCAGGCTTAAGAAACTGGGTGGATGGTGGTCCTTTAACTGAGATGGAGCAGGTGAGGGGAGGTTGGGAGGAGGATGAAGAACTCAGTCTGAATGGACATTGACAAGAGAAGAAAGCCAGACTGGGCCCTGGAAGCAGCCCAAGCTGAGGCCCCCTTCACTACCTGGGTATGGGATCCGGCCGTAGGTGACGATCTCCATCAGCAGAATACCAAAGGACCAGACGTCCGACTTGATGGTGAAGGAGCCAAAGTTGATGGCTTCAGGAGCTGTCCACTTGATGGGGAACTTGGCCCCTGCAGAGTTGGAAAGGGTGGAGTCAGGGAGGGTCTGGAGAGCAGGGGGCTGGGTCTCTGCTAGGGTGAGGGAGCAGGACAGCACAGTTGCCCACATCTGCCCCCTGCAGACCTGCAGTTTCCCTAAATCTAAATCTGGCCTCTAGAAGCAAGGACCATCCATGCTGAGGACAGATGGCTAAAGTGGGGAGGAGTGGGCAGAGGGTCTGGGGTGTGGCCGGGGAGCCAACTCCCCAGGACCACCTTGTTAATTCAGCGGTCACCCCAGCAACCTACAACTCCTGAAGAGTGGAGTCCTAGAGGTCACAGAACGTTCAGACAGCAGGACTGCAGGGGCCTTGAGTCCAGGTTGCAGCGAATGCCTTCGCACCCTGGTGCCGGGCAGTGGGAGAAGGGAAGAGTTTGGCCTTGGCCTCTGCTTTCCACCAATCGCTGGGTGTCTCCCTTCTACTCTTCCTCTCCTTCCCCTTCGTCTGGGATGGGTTCAGTTAACCTTTGGTTACTGATTTCCATCTTAATTCCATTGTGGTTGAGAATATGCTCTATAAGAATACATGTCCTTTGAAGTTTGATGAGACCTGCTTTATGGCTGAGTACATGGTCAAGTTTTGAAAATGCTCTGTTTTTTTCCTCTCCATTTCTTCCCTCCTTGACATTGAGAGAATTTTCTTTATTCCTGGTTATCCTCTCCTGTTTTAGAGATTATACATTCTACTCTTAGTCTTTTAGTGGTTGCCCTTAGTTTAGGTTGTTTTTATTGTGTCCTAACAAACATGAAATAAAGTGCACAAATCCTTCATATACAACTCGATGCATTGTTGACATGTATAGACCTTGTAATCCCCACTCAGATCAAGATAGAGAACACTTTCAGCATCTCCGTGGCTCCCTCCTGCCCGCCCCCACCCCAGTCAGTACCACCCCCATCCCAGGTAAGCACTATTCTGACCTCTACCGCCATAAATGAGTTTTGCCTGTTTTTTTCTTTAACGGTTTTATTGAGCTGTATACACAGGTCATGCAATTTACCCAGTTAAAGTATGCAATTCATTGGTTTTTAGTATGTTCACAAAGTTGTGAATTTTAGAATATTTTTATCATATCCCCCCCCAAAAAAACCCATACCAGGCACTCCCCATTTCTTTCCAACTTCCCATCCCAGCCCTAGGCAATCATTAATCTACTTTCTTTATAGATTTGCTTGTTCTGGACATTTCATATAGATCAGTGTTTCTCAACCTTCTGGCCCTTTAAATACAGTTCCTCATGTTGTGACCCAACCATAAAATTATTTTCGTTGCTACTTCATAACTGTAGTGTTGCTACTGTTATGAATCGTAATGTAAATATCTGACATGCAGAATGGTCTTAGGCGACCCCTGTGAAAGGGTCGTTCAACTGCCAAAGGGGTCACGACCCACAGGTTAAGAACCGCTGGTATAGATGGACTCATATAATATGTTACCTTTGTATCTGCCTTCTTTCACTAACATGATGCTTGGAAAGTTTATCCATGAGTAGCATGTACCTCATTCCTTTATGAATGATATTCCATTGTATGGGTAGACCACATTTTGTTTATCTGTTTATCAGTTGATGGACATTTGGTTTGCATCTGCTTTTTGGCTGTTACAAATAATGATTCTATGAACTTTCATACATGAATTTGCTTGTTTCTGAATTTTATATAAATGGAATCGTCCAACATCTACTTTCTTGATCCGATTTCTTTTTTGATATTATGTCTATGAGAGTCAACCACTTTGTTGCATGTAGCATTGGTTTGTAATTTTTCATTGCTGCAAACATTATATTGTATGAATATACCACAAGTTACAAATTAATTCTTCTGTTTATAGATATTTGGATTCCTCTGTTTTTATCTATTATCCATAAAGTTGATCTTATGCTTAATTTCAACATGCACACACCTAACTTAATCTACATCAGAGTCTCTGGGTGACTGAAGGCCAGGACATTACATCCAGAAGGACTCTGTCAAGTTTAATAAGACATAGCTAAAACTGGGGTGGACCTCTGCATTTTACCGATCACTTTCGCAGGCTCAACTCTCACCACTCACCACCAACCCAGGTGGGCCCCACGGGTCCCTTGGCCGCATCCCCTACCTTCCCGGGCCGTGTACTCGTTGTCCTCGATGACCCTCGCCAGGCCGAAGTCAGCAATCTTACACACCAGGGTCGCAGAGACCAGGATGTTGGCGGCTCGGAGGTCTCGGTGAATGTAGTTCCTCTGCTCGATGAAGGCCATGCCCTCCGAAATCTCCACCCAAAACAGAGATACCCTCATCCTCAGATCTGGCCCAGCCCAAGATGAGTCCCACCCAAAGGCAGAAGAGGAGCGTCCAAGTGTGAAAAAAAAACAGGAAAAGAAGTGTTCCAGCTCCTTCTTTTTGTGTGGGAGAGTCCTAAGCTCAGACTGGCATTTCCCTGTCTACCCGTCCAGTTTGGGAGGATCCTCAGGGCCTGAGTTAGTGTGGGGCTTCTCCAGGGTTCCAGAACTTCCAGAGAGCACTTTGAGGAAAAGCAATGGCATTATTCTCCGGGACCTGTATACCCACACCAGGATACTAGGAAGAGCTTTCCTTCCCAACCCTCTTTCTGGGGACAATCTAGGCTCACGTCATATTCTGCTGTCTCTCTCTTATTTAAAAATACATTTTTATTGATTTCAGAGAGGAAGGGAGGGAGGGAAACATCAATGCTGAGAAAGAATCATTGATTGGCCACCTCTTGCCTCCATGGGGGATCAAACCCATAACCCAGGCTTGTGCCCTGACTGGAAATCGAACCATGATCTCAAGGTTTATAGGTTGAGGCTCAACCACTGAGCCACGCCGGCTGGGCTCTGCTGTATCTCTTATGCCTTCTTTATCCCCAAACCTCAGTAGAAAAAAATCATTTGTTCACAAATATCTACTGAGTGTCTTGGGGGTGCCAGACATGTTACTTGAATAGGTGCTAAGTCAGGCAAAACCCCTGTAGGTGGTATTAAGTACCATAAAGAAAGGATAAAGAGGGTAACAGGAGTGGAAACCCAGAGGGCTTTTTGGATTGAGTGGTCATGGAAGGCTGCTTTGAGGAGGTGAAATTTATGTGAAGATCTCAGTGATGACAGTGTGACAAATAAGAATGTTCCTGGCAGAAATAACATCATGTGCAAAGGCCTGGAGGTGGGAATGAGCTTGGATGTTCGTGGAACAGGTCGCTGAGAAGTTGCCACAGGGACCGTGGGGAGTTGAGAGAGACGTGGCTGATTGTGAAGGACCTTGTAGGAGGCTAGGAGAGGAGGTTGGACTGTATTCTGAGTGTGATGTGAAGATAGTAGAAGGCTTCGAGGAGGAATGTGATGTTGTCTGATGTATATTTTAATGTCATCATGGCTGCCCAGTGAATAATAGACTGTGTTGAGGATTCTTATCCACAATGGTGCCTGGACGTTTCTGATGGAAAAATGTAGGATTTTTCCTTAGAGACATCTTTTACATAGAATGGTTTGGCATTAACCCTTATAAAGAGGTTTATTATTAACCCTCAGACACCCACTAAACAGCACTTACAATTTACAAGCTGGCCTTCAAGCTCCTTGGGTCAGGTGCTCTCACAATCTGTGTTTTACAGAGGAGGGACACTTTCCAGCTCATACCACCAAGAAAATTCTGAATGTCAGACTCAAACCAGTCTGTGGGTGTTCAATCCCAGTGCACCATGCTGCCTCTAGTTACTGCAGATCCCCAGTGCCCTGGAGGACTGAAGCTGGGTGCAATCTGGTGAGATTATTTGGAGGGGAGAGGGTGCCTGGCCAGACAGACCAAACCAATGCACCAGCCTGCTCAAGGTTGGAGGAAAAGTGGGCAGTGCACTTACAGGAAGTGGACAGGAGGGGGCACCCATGACTATTGAAACTGAGGTCTGAGGCTGCAGACTTTCCAACAAAAACTCCAGACTTTTAAATTTTGTTTGGGATAGCCTGTCAGGGGGTCGGGTAAGACAGGTCTTGCCTGGGGAGTGTGGGAAATGTATAAGGAGTCCTTAGAGGCACAGTTAACAACAGTTATTACCTTAATGGCAGACATTGTAGCTTATTCATGTACTAGTGGCCCGGTGCACAAATTTGTGCACATTGAAAGGAAATTAATTAGAAGAAATATTTTAATATCACTATTTGCCCTTTCTCTATAATAGAAGTGTCAACCAATTCATGAGCGACAATGACAGATCGAAACACACGCATGGGATTGGCACCAGCGAGAGCTTTATATGTATCGCGCATGTGCGAGTAAACTTAGCCTTTTATATATATAGAATAAACTTGCTTAATTAGACCTGCTTTCTGACTTAGCTAAACTTTTTCCAGCCCAGTGAAGCACCCCAACGTCTCTTTCAGGTAATTGTCAGCAACACAGCATTAAATATCAACACAAAGCAGATTATTATTGTAGATCACACAGGGAGAGCAAAGGGTAAAATATTTAACTGCAACAGTATTTGACTATATTCTGCGCAGTGAGAAAACCTGAGCTCTTTTCAAGGTCCACCATTTCTTACTTCTTTTCAATTGGGTCAAGTTTCTAAGTGTTCTAAATCTCCATTTTCTGGCTAATGAAAAAAAAAAGGATTCCACCAAGTCTTCTATCTACCTACTCCAGGACTTCTGTGAGGATCAAATGAGATGAGGCATGGGAAAATGCTTCACAGACATTTGGTTAAAGTGTACAATGTTTTCACCTGGCTATAAAGCAAGCCATGTTCCTGGGCTAAAGAAACTGCAAGGAGGCTAGTCGCTAGGGAGAGGAAGCCGGACGTTGCTACGTGACGTCATTACCTGGACGGACTTAGCATATTAGCCTTTTATATAAATAGATTATAAGATGATACTTAACAAATAGTACTTACTCTCTGCTTTAGGGGAGGCACTATTGTGATCAGCCGTGTTTCACAGGTAAGAATGCTGGAAGCCAGAGAAATAAGTAACAGGACTGGAACTCCAACAGCCGTGCTCAGGGTCCATGCACTTAGCCATTATTCTACCTGAATTTTTGGCCGTCTGTTTGGCACAGAGCAGGTACTAATGCTGGTAGTTACCACTGGCAGACAGTCATGCTATTGATTTTCACATGAGCTCAGTGGGGCAGGTGGGACAAAACCCACAAAACCCTGCGTGCCTCTGGAATTGGACCAGTTCACTCTGAGCCCCATCAAGCTACTCCAACCTTGTATGCCTCACATTTCGTCTCTATAAAATGGGGACAACAATAGAACCTGCCTCTGAGGGCTTCTGTGAGGATTAACCCTGTAAGCCTACCTCAAGAACTAAGAATGGTCTCTAGCATGTTAAGTATTTACTACAATGGTGACAATTAGTGCTCCCTGTTGAGGAAAATGGCACTCAGAGAGGTTACACAACTTGCTCAAAGCTACACAGGCAGAGCTGGGATCAAACCCAAAATGCTATGCAACTCCTAAGTCCAATACACAAAGTGTTGCTTTTCAAGGTTTTGTTAACTGAATGAATTAAGGGATAGGTTTACTGGGCTCAGGGCTGGTCTAAGAATCGGGGGTGGATTAGGTGTGAGATTTCATAACCACCAAATGGGCTGCCACGATGTCAGGCACTGGAACTTGGGTTTCTTCCAAGGAATCACAGAATCAGAGTGGGAAGCGCCTGCAGGATATTCTCCCTCTTCAAACTGGATCCTACTGATACCTCAAGGTAGCCAGGGTTGGGCAGGGGTGTGTGTGGGGAAGGGGGACAAAAGAAAGGCCACACCCTGACTGGTTTGGCTCGGTGGATGGAGCGTCGGCCTGCAGACTGGGGGGTCCCGGGTTCGATTCTGGTCGAGGGCATGTGCCTTGGTTGCGGGCACATCCCCATGGGAGGTGTGCAGGAGACAGCTGATCGATGTTTCTCTCTCATCGATGTTTCTAACTCTCTATCCCTCTCCATTTCTCTCTGTGGAAAATCAATAAAATATATTTAAAAAAAAAAAAAAAAAGAAAGAAAGGCCACATATGAGGTCCCACCTTACAATCAGAACAGCTGTTTTGACCTATTTTTAAGTCTACTAGACCTGAGGCCCTGAACCTAACTGTCCCCTATACCTGGGCTCCTGAGCATTAAAGAGAAAAAACCAACATGATATAGAAAAATGTTAGTTACATGCAAACAAATGGTTAGAATAAGATGGAACTTGGAGACATTGTAGAAAATAGGTCTACCTTTCATCTACCTTTCATCTAGCACCAATATTCCACCTTTGTGTGGAAATTACCTAAAAATTGGTACAGCGGTCTGGTCAGCTACTGTATACAATTTCATTGACCAACAGAATTGTGCCTGAGAAAATAAAATTTAAAAGCTTCTGAACCTGAAAACCACAGGTGTGGTCCAGTTCCCTCATTTGACAAATGGAGAGACTGAGACCAAAAGCCGTCAGCCAGGTGGCAACAGGTCTGGGGTAACCAGCACTGTGCTCAGCTGACTCTAGGACTGGAGGCAAAGACCAGGTTGGCTCCTTCTTGTCGCTGGGCCCTGAGGTCACCTCTGCTCCTGGACGCATAGGGCCTGGCGCCTCTTTTCCTCCCTTGGTTTGTTTTCCCTTCGGTGAAATGAGGAGAGTGGCTCTTGCCCAGTTGATGACTCTGCCCAGCAAGGTTTCTGCCAGTTTGATGGCTATAATTTAGCAACACACTGGACTCCAGTTTTTCTAGGGCAGTGGTTCTCAACCTCCCTAATGTCGCGACACTTTAATACAGTGCCTCATGTTGTGGTGACCCCCAACCATAAAATTATTTTCGTTGCTACTTCATAACTGTAATTTTGCTACTGTTATGAATCGTAATGTAAAATATCTGATATGCAGGATGTATTTTCATTGTTACAGATTGAACATAATTAAAGCATAGTGATTAATCACAAAAACAATATGTAATTATATATGTGTTTTCCGATGGTCTTAGGCGACCCCTGTGAAAGGGTCGTTTGACCCCCAAAGGGGTCACGACCCACAGGTTGAGAACCGCTGCTCTAGGGACAGGGCCCATTAAAGTCAAAATGCCAGGCCTTGATTTCCATATGTCTCTGGCATTCCAGGCTCTGAAATGCAAGACCTCTTTTTATACCTCTGACCTCCCCCAGCCCCTAGGATTTGCCTACTCAAATGGGCTCTGCCTTGGGCATCCTCAGAAGGCCCGGGCCTAGGCCCTGGTGCAGGTCTCCCTTAATGCACTCCAGGCTGCAAACCACACTCCCTGCATCTTTTGCAGCCCAGGCACCAGTTGACCAGGCCCAGCTCTTGTGTTTTTCCTTTGAGCTTTGGCACAGGCCATTTCCTATGTCTAGACCACCCCTTCTTCTCCTCTTCATCAAACTCACTTCTATTCATTCTTCAGGGCTCAACCTAGAGGCCAATTCCTCTGGGAAGTCTTCTTGGATTGCTCCTAGACCAGGCTACATGCTCCAGCTGTGTACTCCCATAGCACCCCTTTCCTATCTGTTTTCCCACAAATAGGAAAGAATGAAAGAGGATAGAAATAAAAAGCACTCAACTGAGGGTGAGAGCAGCTGCAGAGTGTGAAGGGAAGATGAGAAAGACGGGGTTCTAAGAAGTGTTTCTGTGACTTGCGTACATTATTATTTTGCTGGATACTACATTCTTTTGACATTGAGCCAGGCCTCTTGGGTCATGGCTCTTGAAGAGACTCAGTTATTAAATATCTGTCTTCCCATCTGGACTGTTCACTCTGTGAGGACAGCAATCCGTTCCATTTTGTTCACTGCCACATCCATCAAAAGAAGACAGTAACTTAGGCAAGCCACTTAACCTCACTGGGCCCCGGTTTCCTCATCTGTACTCATCTTCTCTACGCTTCACGTTTCTATTATGTAAACTTGGATGGCAATTACCATCCTATGGCTACACTGTTACACTGGTGACTCCCAATGCATGCCTTCTGGACTCGGGCCCTTGGCCAGTCCCCTTCCACACTGGCTCTGGGCTGAGTCTATTACTTGCTTTAGCCGATGAGACATTAGTAAGCAAATGCAGGCTAAACGAATCAGCATTTGCACATGAGGGTTTGGCCCCTTGGTATACTCTGTATTGGGACCTCGCCACCAAGCCATAAACTCTGGCTGGGCTACTGAGTGATGAGGTGCCACATGGGAAAAAAAAAAACACAGCCTTTGGCAAGCTGCCAGCGGAATGCAGCCATGTGAGTGACCTTGGTTTCAACATATGGAGCAGAAGAACCACACAGCCAACTCCAGTCAACCCATAGAATAATGAGAAATAAAAAATTCTTGTTTCGAGCTCCTAAGCTTTGGGTGGTTTGTTACATAAGAATAGATAACAGCCCTGGCTGGTGTGGCTCAGTTGGTTGAGCATTGTCTCGAGCACTGGATGGTCACCAGTTCAGTTCCCGGTCAGGGCATATACCCAGGTTGCAGGCTCAACCCCCAGTCAGGGATTCATGCAGGAGGCAGCATATTGATGTTTCTCTTTCACATAGATGTTTTTCTCTCTCTCCCTCTTCCTTCCTCTCTTTCTAAAATCAATAAAAAACCATGTTTTTTTTAAAAAGAACAGATAGCCTTAACTGGTTTGGCTCAGTGGATAGAACGTCAGCCTTCGGACTCAAGGTCCCAGGTTCGATTCCGGTCAAGGGCATGTACCTTGGTTGCGGGCACATCCCCAGTGGGGAGTGTGCGGGAGGCGGCTGATCGATGTTTCTCTCTCATCGATGTTTCTGACTTTCTATCCCTCTCCCTTCCTCTCTGTAAAAAAATCAATAAAATATATTTTTTTAAAAAAAGAACAGATAACAAAAATCGCATCCTAGAAAGTTGATGTTAGGACGTACTTCATCAGACTCACTTCTACTCAGTTAGTACATGTAAGACACATTTTAAAAGTATACTTTTATACAGAGTGCTCAATAAATGTGCTTAGGCCAGTGTTTCTAAGTGGTCAGAGGTCAGCCTGCACACCAAAGTCGAGTTCGATTCCCGGTCAAGGGCACATACTTGGGTTGCAGGTTCAATCCCCAGCTCCCATTGGGGCACGTGCAGGAGGCAACCAGTCCATGCATCTCTCTCACACTGATGTCTCTCTCCCTCCCTTCCTCTCTGTAAAAAATCAATAAAATATATTTAAAAAAAATGTTGAATTTCGTGCCAAAAAAAGAGCATTTGTGGGAAGTTTTAATTCATTACTTTATTTTGAAGAAAAGTGCTGCTGAAAGTTATTGTATGCTTCGGGAAGCTGGATGGTGAACATGCTCCATCTCAAGATACTT
>NW_005871108.1:2485973-2513868 GCF_000147115.1 Myotis lucifugus | reverse complement strand
ACCATGGCACTTGGCTTTAGTCTTAAAGATCTGTTTACTTTGGTTAATCAGTAACAATAATATTGCAGCTTTCATTCACCTATCTGACATGTGGGTTTGTATCTGTATAAAAATCACACTGCGGCAGCAGGTAGCGAATATAGTGTTAGGGTTGTGGGTCACAAAAACAGAGGCATTTGTGTTACAGTATAATGCCCTTAGGGAGCTCGAGCACGAGTGCCCGGGAACATCCGGAGTTCAGTTTGTTGCTTAGGGGGGTGGGGGGGAGGGCGGGGGGAGTATGCAGGAGGCAGCCAATTAATGATTCTCATCATTGAAGTTTCTGTCTCCCTTCCTCTCTGAAGTCAATAGAAGTATTTTTTTAAAATGGGCAAGGATTGAAAATATTTGTGAAATGGTGGCTTAAAAAAGTCCCTGAGAAATTCTGGATCATGGTGGGCAGGGTGGGGACAGCCTGGAACGAATGCTTTGTTGAATCTTTTCCCCAGAGCATTGGCCCATGCAGGGAACGTGGCTGACAGGGAGAATTTCCCCTGGCCTTTAAGGCACACAGTAAATCCATAAGCCTCTTCTTCCATCACCAATGGGGTTCTGCCCTACTCCCCTCTCCTGGTAGCTTCATGTGCTCCCTTTCCACTGGCATCCCCTTAACATGATTTCACCACATTAACCAAGAGGACTGGGCAATGGCTGCTTATACCTGTGGGAAGAGCTCCTGGCCAGACTGGGGGCATCTCGAGGGCAAGAACCATGTCAAAGTCACCTCTGAATCTTCAATTAACTTGTATGAGCCACAGCCTGCATCCCCAGCCCCCAGACACAGCACCTTTGGCCATGAACTCCGTGATGATATAAATGGGCTCCTCTGTGACCACTGCATGCAGCTTCACCAGCTTGTCATGCTGCAGAGTTTTCATCAGGTTGGCCTCTGCCAGGAAGGCCTCCACAGACATGCTCCCTGGCTTCATGGTCTTCACGGCCACCTTGGTGTGCTTGTTGTAGGTGGCTGGAGTGGGTGAGAAAGCAGGAAAGATGGTCAGAACCCATGCTCTTTCCCCACAGCCCAGGAAGGCCCAGCTGCAGAACTGCCTCCTCCACAAAGTCTTCTGTGCCCATCTCAGCCCTTAGAGAGGGAGGGGCTTTGGCTCAGACAGACGTGGGTTGGAAAGCTGGCCCACGCCTTCCTGGCTGTGTGCCCTTGGGCAAGTCACTTATCCTCACGCATCTGTGGTTTCCTCATCTGCGAAGTAGAAATGATAAGCACTGCCTTTGAAGGGCTGTTGTAGGGATTAAAGGATAACCTCAAAACATCACGCAGATCAGTGGTTCTCAACCTTCCTAATGCCGCGACCCTTTAATACAGTTCCTCATGTTGTGGTGACTCCCAATTTCATTGTTACAAATTGAACATAATTAAAGCATAGTGATTAATCACAAAAACAATATGTAATTATATATGTGTTTTCTGATGGTCTTAGGCGACCCCTGTGAAAGGGTCGTTTGACCCCCAAAGGGGTCGCAACCCACAGGTTGAGAACCGCTGACTCAGATCATGTCACTCATACACACAGACCACCTTTGCCTTGTCTCTCATCCTCACACATACCATCTCTTCTTAAAATGCTTTAATCTTAACACTGCTCTCAAAATAAATACCAGTTTCACCATGGTCTACAAGGCCTGCATGATCTGGCCTTGCCCACCTTGCCAGCTTCATCATCCACCAAACTCCCCTTGACTTTCGTGTACAGTCAGCCTGCATGTCACTCAGCACCTCAGGTACCCAACCACCCCTCCCACCTCAGGAACTTCCCACATGATGTTCCCTCACCCCATTTCTACTCCACCTTATAAATCTCTTAATTGCTTGTGTTTCCATTTTTGCCTTGGCTGCCAGGAAGCTTTAATCCAAGTCTGAGGTCTTCCTTTAGTAAGAGTAAACCCTTATATAATACTAGAGGCCCGGTGCACGAATTCATGCACGGGTGGGGTCCCTCAGCCTGGCCAGCAATAGAGGCCTATGGGGGGCCGGCTGGCAGGGGGAGGTGCCCTGGGAGGTTGGCCAGCCAGCCCCCTGTTTGGGGTCTATGGGGGGCGGGGGGGGGAGCTGGGAGGAAGGGCCGTGGGAGATTGGCTGTGGGATCGCACTGACCATCAGGGGGCAGCTCCTGCATCGAGCGTCTGCCCCCTGGTGGTCAGTACGCATTATAGCGACTGATCAACCAATCATTCCGGTCATTTGGTTGTAATGGTCACTTAAGCTTTATATATATAGATAGTTTTGTTTTCTAACTCATTACTCAGATCTGTCTTCCCTTCTCCAAACTTTCTCTGCCACAACCTCTTATTAGGTGCCTGGCATATAGCAGGCTCTCAATAAATATAGTTGAAATATGTGTATTTAAACATTTTTTTTTTGGACTAAATTGTTTGCGACTCTGTAAGTTGTCTTCAGTCTCATTTAAAACATGGTGGGTGGAGCCCTGGCCGGTTTGGCTCAGTGGATAAAGCGTCGGCCTGAGGACTGAAGGGTCCCGGGTTCGATTCCGGTCAAGGGCATGTACCTTGGTTGCGGGCACATCCCCAGTAGGGGGTGTGCAGGAGGCAGCTGAATCGATGTTTCTCTCTCATAGATGTTTCTGGCTCTCTATCCCTCTCCCTTCCTCTCTGCGAAAAATCAATAAAATATATTAAAAAAATAAAAGAAAATAAAACATGGTGGGTGGAAACACAATCGGGTGCACCAGGTACTGGGCCAGGCATGACTGTCCTCGAGTTATTAGCGGCCGGGCAGCAGGGGTGGGACATGCCTTATTGGTGCCCCACAATGCCTTGGCATGGCGCTAGGCACACAGTTACCGACACTGAACTCACCTGGAAATCTCCAAGCTGCATTTCCCCATTCTTAATTTCCATCATCCTAAGAGGCCTTGGTAATCTCACCCCAACTGGTAGGCCTCTTGGCTCTGTGTCAGGGAGCAGATTCCTCATCTAGGACTCCTGCTTCCCAGGAGGAAGTTTTTAACTCCAACAGGTCAATGGCCTCAGAGGTAAATCGGTGTTTGCATGGCAGGACAATTTGGTTTGCTACCAGAGGGATTGCTCCTTTACGGTTATTATTCAGATCTCCCCTTCGACCGTTGGTGGCATTCCCACTCTGTCTCCGGCTGTTCCTGGAAGTGATGACCTCCCTGCTCCCTCCCTCCCACCACCCTCTGGCCCAGGGTCCTTACCCATCCAGACTTCCCCAAACTGCCCGGCTCCAAGCTTTTTCTCCAGCTCGAGGGATTCCCGAGGGATCTCCCAGGCGTCTTTCTCCCACGGCTTCTGGGGCTTGGAGGACACGCAGGGCACCGTCAGCTTCTGGCAGAGCCCATCACTCCCTTCTGGAACAGAGTTGCTGGTCAGCCCAGGGCAGCCAGCTCTCGGCCAGCCAGAGGCTTCCCCTCAGAGGCTTCCCTGCCTGGTCGGCTGCAATTGGCCACTGTGCCAGGGGGGTGTCATGATCAGGGACATTTCCAGAGAGCACAGCATGATCAGATGTCAGCTCTGCCCTCCTTCTCAATAGGCCTAAAATGTCAGGAGAATCCAAAGCA
Source organism: Myotis lucifugus (assembly GCF_000147115.1). NCBI lineage: Eukaryota > Metazoa > Chordata > Mammalia > Chiroptera > Vespertilionidae > Myotis > Myotis lucifugus. Next base: position 2,510,272 of record NW_005871108.1, on the reverse strand, counting down.
ACTGTTTGTCTGGGGAGAGTCAGAAAGAGCTCAGCAGGCCTCAGAGGGCACAGGGCACCGTGACTCGGGTTCCCGGGAGACAGGTCCACGCTGACTAGGGTGTGGCCCTGGGCAGGACTTACTCATGTAGTGGGCCACCAGCTCCTGCAGGGTGCTGAAGGTGTTTCGTGGGGAGATGTAGAAGCCCCCGTTGTCCAGGGTCCGGATCTTATAATGTTTCACTGCATCCCTATGCTGGGGGTCGTAGTCTCGTACCGACAAAGAGTAGCTCCCTGCATTGGTCAGAGAGAAACCGCTCAGGAGTGGGACTTCAGAGTCCGGCCACTACCGTGGCACCCCTTCCGGACACCCCTCTAAAGCCACCCCTGGCACCATCCTGGCAGCTGGGCAGTGGAGCACAAGGGTAAGAGTGAGCTGTGGAATCAGTCTGCCAGGTTCTTGTCCAGGCTCCTCCATGTCCAGCTGTGAGACCTTGGACAAGTGAGTACATCACTTCTCTGTGCCTCAGTTTCCTCATCTGTAAAATGGGATTGGTCGTGAGACCTCTCTATCTCATCACATTGCCTGATAATTGAAAGAAGTAATGCTTGTAAAGTAGTCAGGATGTAAACACTCATTAAACGCTATCTGTCGCCATCATCATCATTATTATTAGATAGATAGATAGATAGATAGATAGATAGATAGATAGAGTGGGGATTGCTGGGTCACCTTTGGTGGTCTCGCTGTCGCGGATCATGAAGGAGCCCAGCACGTTGCCAGGGGCCAGAAGTTGGCGCTCTGCATCCTTCCGGCTGATGCCCTTGAAGAACCACCTGGTGGGAAGGGGAAGAGACAGCGTGTGAACCTGGGTGGGCAGTCCTGTCCCACTGACAAGGGCCACCAGGATACCCAACGCCTGGTTTCCTGCAGCACTGATCTTCCTCAAAGACTCTTTTGGGAAAAACAATGACTCTTTTGATATTAAAACAGACATTTGACCCGGGTTGGATCCAGTTTGCTGAGACTGACTGAAGCTTATGCACATTGGGGAGCTTTCTTTAAGAAAAATAACACAGCCTTGCAAATACAGAATGCCCAGAGGTCATTCCAACAGCACCCAGTGAGAGCGGTAAGCTGATGGACAGAGAGGCTGAGTGTGAAAATACAGCAGGCTTAACCAACTGTGGTCAAAATCCTACTTCTGCAAATTTCACAAGAACAGACGACATTCCTGTCAGGGCCTCGAAGGCCCTTGTGAGTGAGGGTCTGAGCTTCATCAGTTTCATGGTTTATCCTTCTCTGTGTAATACAAAGTCAAATATAAAACTGGCATACATTTCTAAGCAAAAATGTGAGATTTCAAATAATTTTATACTTGGGCCCATAACCTTGGATCTTTACTTCATTCTCCCATAATATTTGGGATACTGGGTGGGAACGTTCAAGCAGCAGCAGCCAAATCCATTTCCACCCTCAGCAGGGTGAGCGGTGGTTCCTGTGCTGTGATGGAAAAAGCCCCAGACCATTACACAGCTGGGAAGTGGTGGAGCCACGCTTCAAATCCAGGCAGCCTAACTCTAGAGCCCGTGCTCTTAATCACCGTGCTACTCTGCACTCCTTCCCCCAACCTTCTTTGATTTCATTTTTGAAAATGATTCATGCCGTGCTAAAAGAGTCAAGCAATGTTACAGGGTATTCAGTAAGAACTATCTCCCTGGCCGAAACCGGTTTGGCTCAGTGGATAGAGCGTCGGCCTGCGGACTGAAAGGTCCCAGGTTCGATTCCGGTCAAGGGCATGTACCTGGGTTGCGGGCACATCCCCAGTAGGAGGTGTGCAGGAGGCAGCTGATCGATGTTTCTCTCTCATTGATGTTTCTAACTCTCTATCTCTCTCCCTTCCTCTCTGTAAAAATTCAATAAAATATATTTTTAAAAAAAAAGAACTATCTCCCTGGCAATTCTACCCCTAGGAAGTTACCGCGCAAATCTTTTTTTCTTCTTTTTTTCTTTTTTTAAATTAAATCTTTATTGTTCAGATTACATTTGTTCCTCTTCCCCCCCCCCATAACTCCCCTCCTTCCAGTTCCCACCCCACCCTCCGCCCTCACTCCCCACCCACTGTCCTCATCCATAGGTGCACGATTTTTGTCCAGTCTCTTCCCGAATCTCCCATTCCCCTTTCCCCCACAAGAATACGCGCAAATCTTGCACAAGGAAGAAATGCTAGTGAGAAGGGTTGAAAAGGGAGTAAGAGAGAAAGTCACAAAGGGGACCTGCTTTAGACAGGTGGTTAGGGAAGGCCTCTCCGAGACCCGAAGGATGAGAAGGAGCCAGCCAGGCAAAGAAGCCGAGGAAGAGTATGCCGGGCAGGGGAGGTAGGGAGTGCAAAGGCCCTGAGGCAGGGACAGGCTGGCCTTGCTCATGCTTCCTGCTGGAGGGCAGGAAGATAGCATACTTACTCCTCTGTCTCCAGAGAGTCAACGCGGGCCACGTAGTTGCTTGGGATGTAGCCCTCTTTCCGGGTGGCCAGAGACCGAGCCTTCCACCATTCCCCCGACCTAAGAGACAGGAGGGAGCAAACGGTTCGGTGGGCAGGACTTCCCTTAGTCCCCTTAGCTTTGGCCTAGACCAGGGGCGGGCAAACTTTTTGACTCGAGGGCCACAATGGGTTCTTAAACTGGACCGGAGGGCCGGAACAAAAGCATGGATGGAGTGTTTGTGTGAACTAATATAAATTCAAAGTAAACATGATTACATAAAAGGATACGGTCTTTTTTTTTTTTAGTTTTATTCATTTCAAACGGGCCGGATCCGGCCCGCGGGCCGTAGTTTGCCCACGGCTGGCCTAGAGTATCCCCTGCATACACCCCATGATTAGGGGTAGGGCTCTTTCCAACAGTCCCCACTGTGCATCTGAGGTTTGTCCCTGCATTCACAGCCTACAGACCTACATCTGTGGCTCCACTATTTTTCTCTGGTCTTGCAGCCTTGGCCTTCCTAGCCATACCTAAGGTGGGGCTCTGTGCCCATGGCAGACTCTAGGGGGGCAGCTGGGGCCAAGAACCAGAGGGAGTGGGCTCAGGAGTCTGACCAAGCATAACCACTGCCACTTCTGGCCCCCCACACATACTGGACACTACACTCGCTGATGGTGAAGACTGGAGGAGATTAAAGGGATCAAACTCAGAGATCCAAAGATTTCTAAATGCAAAGTCACCTCAACGGGGTCTGGTCCACAGGTAAGCTTGCAGCTTGATCGCAGGAGCCCGAGGAAGGCTTCCCTGGGGAAGCTCTTTGAGCCGTTCATCCTTGCCTGGGTGTGCGCCATTAGTAGGCACACAAGCCCCTTTACTGTGGCTTTCACCCAGGTGAACAGCCAACCCTTCCTCCTCTATTACGATCAGGTTCTCATCAGTCGCATACACCCTAGTCCAGCGATGGCGAACCTATGACACGCGTGTCAGAGGTGACACGCAAACTCATTTTTTTGGTTGATTTTTCTTTGTTAAATGGCATTTAAATATATAAAATAAATATCAAAAATATAAGTCTTTGTTTTACTATGGTTGCAAAGATCAAAAAATTTCTATATGTGACACGGCACCAGAGTTAAGTTAGGGTTTTTCCAAATGCTGACACGCCGAGCTCAAGAGGTTCGCCATCACTGCCCTCGTCTAAGGCTCTTCACTGAAGGACAGAAGAGAGTGTACTGCGTATTGGGGGTAGGAATGTCTTGGGGGAGGGGATGAGGACTCACTCCTCCAGGACCGCCATCTGGTCTCCCTTCTGGAAGCTGAGGTCTTCATGGTGAATGGCCTCGTAGTCATACAGGGCAATCACGATGTTATCCTTAGAACCTGCTGGGACGAGAGACACGCGGGGCAGGGAGGCTTTATCTGAGGACCCCCACAGCCCTGGGGGTTTCCCACCCCAACACCTGGCACCCAGGCCTGGGCCCATTGCTGTGTCTGTCTTTATAAGTAAGCATCTTGCCATGCTGGGAGTGATTCTACAGTTTAAAGCTAACCGCGTTTTGCTCATGTTATGAAACAGTGCTATAGAAACAGGATAGCCTGTACGAAGTGCTTGGGTGGCAATTTAGGGGATTTTCAAGGGTGGTTTTGACGAATTTTTGCCTCAAGCTCTGACTGAGAACCTAACCTCAACCTCTACAGAGCACGACTCCACTGCCACGTTCGCCAGATACTTACCCTCCGTGGACCCGGGGGGTTGCCGTTGTTGGGGTCAGGTCGCTGTGGGGAAGAAATAGGAGAAAGGGGTGAATCCAATCAGGTGTGGGGAGCCACAGAAGGCCTGTGTCAAAAAGGATACCCCAAGGCCTCTTAGCCCAGCCCTGTGTGTCATGGGAGGAGGCCCAGAGAGGGCACAGGACATGTCTGAGGCCACATGGCACCTGGGATACAGCCACGACAAGGATCTGGAGGTGTGGGCTCTGCCCTTGGACACCCTGGGGGACACTGGCTTGTCTCTTCCCCTTGACATACAGTGAGGGGGTTGGTCCAGATCCATGTTTTCCAAGATACGTTTGAAGAAACCCTGGCCCACCAACATGCTCTATGAGTAAAGGCTCCATGATGTAAGGGAAGGAACCTACGTGTCTATCTCAAGGGGAACTGGCACCCACACTGTCGCACTCTAAGCAGCCCTTGTAAGAGGGAGGTCAAGCCTCATTCCTGACACAACTACTAGTAAACCTCGAAGATATATTGTCGAGTGAACAAAGCTAGTTCTTCAGAAGATGATACATTTACATAAAATGCATACACACCCATCCTAAATACTTCCTGCGGACACATACTGTGTACGTGTGAGTGTATGTTCACGGCAAAGGTTCCAGAGGGTCCCCACCAAACTGACCACAGTGGGTGCCTCTGGGGAGAGGGATGAGACCTCTGGGGAGGGGTCTTCGGTCAGAAGCAACGTAGCTTTCATTGTAATTTGTGACTTTTCTTTTCAAGGGGAATGCATTTGTGTGTCACATACTTAGATAAACAGTCATTTAAAGAACCAGGTTTGGGCCCTGACCGGTTTGGCTCAGTGGATAGAGCGTCGTCCTGCGGACTGAAGGGTCCCAGGTTTGATTCCCTCCTGCACACTCCCTACTGGGGATGTGCCCGCAACCAAGAACCAAGGTACATGCCCTTGACCGGAATCGAACCCGGGACCCTTGATTCTGCAGGCTGACGCTCTATCCACTGAGCCAGACCGGCCAGGGCATTGAACAGTCATTTAAAGAACCAGGTTTGGGAAACACGGAGAAGTATACCCTTTTCTGGGAGAGCCCCAGGCCCGTTGCAAAGATTCATAAAGGCCCTGACTTCTCCAGGGAAGGAGTCTGTTCTGCTCAGAGTTTCACAAACTGACTTGACCTGGGAACCCTTTCAGTGAGGGGTTGAATGTAGAATCCCTTGAATCTGATGCTCAGAGAGGACAACCAAAAACTGGTGGGAGAAGACCCTCTCCTTCCCACTGGGGACAAGCTAGAGGGCCTCCGAGAACCACACAAAGGGCCCAGGGTCAGGCAGGTCGGAGAGAAGCAGACCCAGGAGTGACCAAGGGTTGAGGATGTCAGCTTAGGTTAGGATATCACCAGTATGAGAAGCTCATGTAACCTCAGCGTGTTTTAAAAGAGGTCGTGCCAGAGGGAGGGAGGCGACTCCTCTACTACTCTCCCATTTCTAGACATCATGCCGGGAGAAGGGCAAGCAGGGCAGAGAGAGGTCAGGAACCCATGGTATAAGCAGGAAGATTTGGAAGAAATTAGTGGGTTAGGATAAGAGCTTTACCTTCAACCTCTACAGGCTGTCATGGCAAAGAGAGTGGGTGTGTTTGGAGCTGACGGAGGGGTAGGTTTGGGAACAAGGAGTAGGGGCTGTGGGGTAATACACTGTGCTTCTAAGGGTGCCAGGTGAAGGCGTACACCTCTGCCTCTGAGCTTCCTTAGGCAGCCTCAGGTAAGGGGGTGGACTCAAGGACCCCGGAAGGAGAGAGAACCCAGCCTTGGGGGTAGAAAGGCCTGGCTCTACCTCTTTCCCGCTGTGTGACCCCAAGGAGTCATTGAACCACTGCAAGCCTTAGTCACCCTGGCTGTAAAGTGTCAGAACCCCTTCCTCACAGCTTTTGGTGAGGATTAATGATGTGGGAACACCTCACTCCGATGCCTGGAACATAGTAGGTGTTCAAAAATGGTCTGTTATATAACTGTTACTGCTGCTATTAATACTGTCATCTCATTACCAGTACTGTTATTGTTGCCACCACGATCACTACTGTTACTGCTCTCTGATATCACTCTCGCAACTACCATTGCTAGTGGTGCTATTACCATGACTACTTCTGCCACCACTGCCCACACTGTTACCACCACTGCTGCTGCTCCGATCGTTAGCACTCAGCTTCTGCCTCTGTTACTTTCGCTCCTACCACTGAGACTTTGGTCCAGATCCATGTTTAAATCCTGGTCCTACCTCTTACTCACCACGTGGCTTTTGGCAAATTATTTAATCTGTGGCTCATCTGTAAAACGGGTGTAATGGAAATGGTGACCGGCAATAAGATAATTGTGGGGATTAAAGGTGATAATAACTATAAAGCACTTAGGAGAGTGCTTGGTTCCTGGTAAGCTCTGGATAAAGGTAAGTTAGTACCTCTACCAGTGTTACACTTCTCTTCCTGCTGCTACGCTCCCACTGGTATTAGCAATGGGAGTGTAGCCGCTACTGTTATTACAGCTATGGCTAGGAACCTTGATAGTATCATCACTGTCATTACTTCAGCTGCTGGTGTTCCTTTCTGGTCACTCATGGTGCTCAGCTCCACTTCTGCTACTTCCTGGGCTTGAGGCCTGCTCCCCGGGACCTGGTCACTGGAGCCCAGGCTGCGTGGCAGGATAAGAAGTGACGTCTTTGGCTTTAGCCAGTTTGGCTCAGTGGATAGAGCATTGGCCTGCGGACTGAAGGGTCCTGGGTTCAATTCCAGTCAAGGGCATGTACCTTGGTTGCAGGCTCCTCCCTGGCCCAGGCCCTGGTCAGGGCTCGTACAGGAGGCAAAAAAATTGATGCGTTCTCTCACATCAATATTTCTCTGTCTTTCCCTCTCTTAAAAAAAAAAAAAATCAATGGAAAAAAAATCAGTGAAAAAATATCCTCAGGTGAGGATTAAAAAAAAAAAAAAGAAGTGGCGTTCCTGCCCTGGGTGCTCAGTGCAGACATCTGCTGGAGAGTTAGGAGGCTGCTGGTGACTGGTCAACCCCATTTCACCCCAAACACGCCTGCTCTCCCTTGGAAAACAGGGGGCTGTCATATCAGCACAGGGCAGCCTCCCCCACCCCCTTCCTCCCCCACTCACCCGCTTGCCCGTGGACGTGGGATCTGGCACATACAACGGGCTGTGTGGGTTGGCACTGGCCTCGCTTTTTGAGACCTTGTCTCTATCCCGGAGGAACTTGGACTTCACGCACCCCATCCTGCGGCAGAGAGAAGGGAGGTGAGCCCTGCTGGCCCTGAGCCCAGGCAGGGGAGTCTTTGATGCTGGGTTCCAGGCACTCTGCCCCCAGGCTGGCTTCTCCTCTCCTTCCCCGTCAGACCTCCCTTGTCAGCCCCGCTCCCCAACCCTTGCCACACGGAGCTCGCTCTGTCCTTGTCATCTCTGGGCTTCTTCAAGTCCACATCAACCACGCACAATACAGAGCTGACACATTTTTACAGTCATGCTACAAAGGACCCTTGTTATGGCGAGTATATTCAGAGACTAAATCAATGGATTAGAAAACTGTGGTACATCTACACAATGGAATACTATGCTGCTGTAAAAAAGGACTTCTTACCATTTGCAGCAGCATGGATGGAACTGGAGAGCATTATGCTAAATGAAATAAGCCAGTCAATGAAAGAAAAATACCACATGATCTCACTCATTTATGGATAATAAAGACCATTATAAACTGATGAACAAAAATAGATACAGAGGCAGAACAGCATCAAACAGACTGTCAAACTACAGCAGGAAGGCTGGGGAGGGTTGGAGGACGAGGGCCGGGTAGGAGATCAACCGAAGGACTTGTATGCATGCATATAAGCATAACCAATGGACACAAGACACTGGGGGGTAGGGGAGGCCAGGGGAATGTCAGGGGGGGAAAAAAAGGAGACATATGTAATACTCTTTGTAATACTTTAAGCAATAAAACAAATTTTAAAATAAATAAATAAGTCATTGAAATTCAGTAAGTAGAGCGTGGGAACAGAGCGGGTGGTAGGCACAGCCGGCTCAGGGCTCAGAAAGACTGAGCGGACCCTGAGCTGCTCAACACCACCCGCACCTCACTCCTCACTCCCTCTGCTCCCCAGTCTCAGTTCCTTATCAGCAAAGGGAGCTGATAATACAACCTACTGCAGGGGGTTGGAAGGATGAGAGAAAGCATGTGGGCGGACAGATACTCAGCACAGCATCACTCAGGCAAACAGTAAAGTAACACTATACTATTATTATCTAATAAATTACCATTTTCTATTAAGTGACAAAGATAAATCATATAATGTGTCTCAAACATTCCAGCTAAGTAATATTCAAGGCACCATGTTCCTCCTGTCATTTTATGATCGCTTTATAACACTTCTTCTCCCTCTCTCTCTCTCTCCTTTTGTCTCATTGATTTATTTGATCATTCATTCATTTACTCAGCAAATATTTCTTACATGTATTTCTTTATTGATTTCAGAGAGGAAGGGAGAATGAGAGAGAGAGAGACAGAAACATCAATTAGGGAGAATCATTGATCAGCTGCCTCCTGCACGCCCCCTACTGGGAATCAAGCCTGCAACCTGGGCATGTGCCCTTGGCCAAAATCGAACCCAGGACCCTTCAGTCTGCAGGCCAATGCTCTATCCACTGAGCCAAACTAGCTAGGGCACTCAGCAAATATTTATTGAGCACTTTTGTAAACCACGAATAAGACAAGCAAGTTCATGCCCTTATGGAGGTCATACTGGGGATGAATGGGAGACACAGGCAATAAACAGACAAATGAATAAAAAGATAGATTTAGTTATTGAAAAGCGTGAGGACAATAAAAGAGGATATGATAGGGAACTTCGCTGTGGGGCCTCTTTATTTTATTTATGTATGTATTTAAAATATACTTTTACTGATTTCAGAGAGGAAGGGAGAGGGGTAGAGAGATAGAAACATCAATGATGAGAGAGAATCATTGATCAGCTGCCTCCTGCATGCCCCATGCTTTCCCCAAGTTGGGGATTGAGGCCACAACTTAGGCATGTGTCCTAACCAGGAATCGAACCGTGACCTCCTGGTTCATAGGTTAACACTCAACCACTGAGCCACACCAGCCAGGCTTTATTATTTTTTTAAGATTTTTAAATAGATTTTTTTTTTTATTTTTATTTTTTTTTTTTAAATTTTTTTTTAATATATTTTATTGATTTTTTACAGAGAGGAAGGGAGAGAGATAGAGAGTTAGAAACATCGATGAGAGAGAAACATCGACCAGCTGCCTCCTGCACATCTCCCACTGGGGATGTGCTCGCAACCCAGTTACATGCCCTTGACCGGAATCGAACCTGGGACCTTTCAATCCGCAGGCCGACGCTCTATCCACTGAGCCAAACCGGTTTTGGCTTAAATAGATTTTTAGAGAGAGGAAGGGAAAGGGAAGGAGGGAGAGAGAAAAAGAGAAAAATTGACCTGAGAGTAGAACATCAATTAGTTGCCTCCTGCACGAACCCTACGGGGGATAGAGCCTGCAACCTGGGCATGTGCCCTGGCCAGGAATCGAACCAGCAACATTTCAGTGCATGAGACACTGCCCAACCAACGGAGCCACACGGGGCTTTATGGGGCCTCTTTAGATAGGGTGGTTGGGGAAGGCCTTTCAGAGGAGGTGATATTGGACCTGGGGCCTGAACGACACAAAGGAGCCTGTCAAGAAACACTGTGAGGAAACAGTGTTCCAGGCAGCGGGAGCAGCAAGTGCAAAGGTCCTGAGGTTGGAATGTGCTTGGAGAGAATGAGGCACTTGAAAGGCAGCCGGTGTGGCTGGAGATCACAGGTAGGAGAAAGGATGGTATGCGATGAGGTTGCCACATCCTGAACAGCCAGTGAGGAATTTGGATTAGACTCTAAGGGTGATGGGAAACCATGGGAAGGTTTAGGTAGGACAGTGATAGGATTCAATTTAAATGATGCCACTGGCTTCTGGGTTGAGGATGGACTGTAGGATCAGGGCAGGGAACACTGTCCACTGCAATTGTCCAGGCCTAAGAGCGTGGTGGCCCGGCCCACGGTGGTGGCTACTGAGGGGATAAACAGCAGGCAGATTCAGGGCCATTTTGGAGGGAGAGCTGACAGACTGTGCTGATGGATTAATTAATTAATTTAAAGACACTTAAAGAAAACACATTCACCTGGTCAGAGTCAAGTCTCGTTGCAAAAGTGGCAGAAATATTTCATTTCTTTTCTCAAAATGCACACAGGTATTTGCTGAGGAGACAGGCTGTGAGCAGCCACATAAGGAAGTCATTGTTTTCCTCATCTGTGCACAATTGAAATTTTCTCCTAAAACAGAACTCAGTTATACTTGTTAAAATAAACATGTGTTAGTGGTTTAAGGGAGGGGGGGCGGGGTCCAAATTCTTAGGCTTAGGGGAGTTATTTGAAAAGAATTCTTTTTATTCACAAGGATGCTGTTTTGTCTGTCCTGGTGGGAATTGGGAACAATTTACCACCTCAGGACTAAGGGGTTTGTGTTTCAGTTGCCTTTTGTGAATAAAGTAAAGAATTCAGACTCACTGCTCTCCACTGTGCTTGTATTCATTTAAAACAGAAACCAACACCTCTTTGACTTGTGGTAAGCATCACAGTTCTGGGAGGTAAAACAGCATATTGTGTGGTTTTATATGGCATCGCATTATATTGCATTTTATATATTTTGATTAATGAGGGTGTCCTGGGAAGAGCGCGGCTGTGTGATGTAGGGCGGCTCCTTCCACCTCTCTGAGCGCCTATTAAGCATCATTTACATCACAATTTACATAAAGAGGGCCACGGGTCCGAGGGATGGGTCTCTGAAGGCCCCCCGGCTCATGCATGATCCAAGGCCATCTCTGAGAAAGGATGGTGGGGTTTCACCTCAGAGGATGCTGGTGAGCACCGAGTGAGTTGTAAGTGTAAAGGTGTCTGGCACACAGTAGGTGCTCAGAAACCTTAACCATAACCATCTCTGTTAACTCGCATAATGGCCCTGCCCTGGAGCAAAAGCAAGCACAGATTGCAATTCCTTTGGCCCATAAGCTTAGAGATACCGCAACAGTTAAGAATTGAACTTTTTAAAATAAAGAATTCCCATTAATTCAATTTTTGCACATTAAAGTGTGATTTAAAAAAAGTGATATACCAGCAGGAGTCCAGTTTGCATAAAATGTGATTGTCCCCTTAAACCAAGAGAACCAGTCCACTGCGCAGGGTGGAGTGGCCTCAGAAATGCTCATTTTCATGACTGCTGGACCTAGAAATGTAATGTGAGCCATGTATATAATTTAAAATTTTCTCCAGCCATATTTTTCAAAGTAAAAATAAACAAGAGGATTAATTTTTAGACATATTTATTTTTCCCAAAATGTCAAAATTCATATTAACAGCTAACCAATATAAAAATGATCAGTTGGGTACTTTATTTTATTTTTTTTCATGTTAAGTCTTCCCATCCCACTGTGTATTTTACATGTACAGCACAACTCAGTGAGGACTCGCCATGTTTCAGGAGTTCAAACGCTGTCTGTAGCTAAAGCTACTGTACTCAGCGGTACAAATACAGTACGTACCCATCCTTGCACACAGCAGATGCCGATCTTGCTCATGTCTGTGTCCCTCAGTGCTTAGCTCAGTGCCTCCCTAGCACATGGTAGGAGCATAATGCACAGCTAGTGAATAAACGCATGCCCAGAGCCTGTGCTCTATGTAGTCAGTCCAACACAGATGTCAAGACGTGGGTCCTGATCTAGGGACGGAGTTGAGAAGGGAAGACTGGACAAAGAGAATTACATTCCAAAGCCACGTGCAAAGAAGCTGGTAGGGATTGGCACAGTCAGAGCCATACAAAAATTGCTAAGATACTTAGTGAGCGAAAAAAGCAACCTGCAAAACATATTATCAAGTCATTTTTGTCAAATGTATTTATATCCCTGTACTCTGTATGTTAACATATATAGAAAAAACAACCTGTTTATAATAATTGAGCAGCGGGATAATGGCTAATTGGGTTTTGAAGACTGTGGAGCAGGGGTCCTCAAACTTTTTAAACAGGGGGCCAGTTCACTGTCCCTCAGACCGTTGGAGGGCCGGACTATAGTAGTTTTAAAAAAAAACTATGAACAAATTCCTATGCACACTGCACATATCTTATTTTGAAGTAAAAAAACAAAACGGGAACAAATACAGTATTTGTATTTGCATGTGGCCCGCGGGCCGTAGTTTGAGGACCCCTGCTGTGGAGGATTTTAATAAAGATTTGGGGAAAGTCAAGAATGTTCCAAAGAAGCACTGACTTCCAAAAAGGATTTGAGGGCACTTATAACATTAAACCACATACAGAGCACTTCAAGACTCACAAAAGGTTATGGTACAGCATTTAGAAAGGAAAGATTCCTGAACCAGAAGCCTAGAGTGTGACCGCTACTGCCACTGTGTACTAGATTTATCTCTGCACTTCCTAGTAGCCAACATAAAAAGGGAACTTGTACACGGTCACCATAAAATTCCAGGAAGTATGGCAATTTGTTGACAGAAATATTTTTTGAGCACTAATCTATATATATAAAAGTCTAAGTCACCATTACGACCAGTCGACCGGAACGACTAGAACGACTGGTCGACCAGTCACTATGATGCGCACTGACCACCAGGGGGCAGACGCTCAATGCAGGAGCTTCCCCCTGGTGGTCAGTGTGCTCCCACAGCTAACCTCCCACGGCCAGCCAACCTCCTGTTGTGGTCCCTCCCTCCTGTCCCTTTCCCCGTCCAGCAGGCCCTGGCCGGCCTGGCCTCAATCGGGACTGGGTGAGACGGCCCCGATAGGCCCTGATCGCCAGCCAGGCCTAGGGACCCCACCTGTGCATGAATTTCGTGCACCGGGCCTCTAGTTTAAAATCAAATTTATTATGTGTGTCCTCCTGTAAAGGTCACAGTGGACAGTTTCTTCAGCTGTGAAATGGGAGCAGAGTCTATAATATGTTGATGAGTGGTTCCCAAATAGATGGTGTTGACGTTTGGTGCATTAAGAACAATGGGAGGAGAGAGGGTGGGAGGGAATGAGGAAAGAGGTTTACATAGTCCAGGACCTCTCCGCAGGATGGAGACAGCAAAAGCTCTGTGACAGGGCGGCTTGAAGTGAATTTAGAAATGTGGCAGAGTGCCCCGCTGCTCCAAGCGTGGCCAGTGTGAGGACCGGCAGCATTTAGAGCAGTGGTTCTCAACCTTGGCTGCACATTAGAATCACCTGGGAATCTTTTTAAAATCCTGATTTCTGGGCCTCATCCTCCGGAAATTCTGTTTCTTTGTTATGGGGTGGGGCCACAACAATAGCTGGGAAGCACTTGTACAGGGAGCACCTTTGGCACTTGTTTCCTCAGCGTCCATTCCTCCTCTGATAACCACACCAGGATCTTCTTTGGAAAACCAGCCCTCTCCCACTCAGTGCATAAGGCGTCAAGGCCTAACTCCACCCTCAAACTCCCAGGGACTGACAACTTGATGCAGGTCTGGCCAGGAAGAGAATTCCATGTCCCCCTGGCAACCAACAATGGTTTGTTCGGTTGTTGCCCTGGATATGATCCGAGCTGATGCTATCAGAATCTGCCTTGGGATTTTTCTGGGAAAATTATGGAAAAGGCACTCTTTTTCTAAGAGGGTTGTTGATGTAGATGTAAAAACTTGGAGCTCTTGGGAGATGTAGAAACCTGGAGCTCTTGGGAGCCATAGGGAAGCCACCACAGAGGACAGAGAACTGAGTGAGGGGGGTAAATTGATCCCTGATCATGTTTGAACACTGGATCCAGCTATGCCTGAAGTTTCCCAACTTTGGGATTTTTCCAGTTCATAAGCAAAGTTGAACAACTTTGCCTAAGCCAGTTTGAGTTGGATTTCTGCCACTTACACCCAACAGTCCTCACTGATTCTTGAGTTTTCCTAGGCGACACTGGAGGGAATGAACCCGTCTCTGGGGACGAGGGCCTGCAATCTGCATTTCTAACAATTCTTCAGGAAATGCTTAGCACTAGAATCTGAGACCCACCAATGTGATGGAACGAGGACCAAACTTGGGGTCAGAACTGGGATTTGGATCCTGGTTCTGACATTGACTGGCTATGTGACCTTAGGTAAGTCACTTCCCCTCTCTAAGCCTCATTTTCTTCCCTATAAAATAGAAGGCACTTGCTTCTCGGGCTTGGCCTGAGGTCCTGTGTGACAGGGATGTGAAAAGCTTTTAAAACCAACGAGAGCACACCACGTTCTTGACTAGTGCGGTTCAAAACCAGGCTGTAAGAGCAGAAGTGACGCCCTCGGCCCCAGTCAAGCTTAGAACTGCTGACCTCTGGCGAAGACACTTCCTCAAGTCACTGCTGAACTCCTGGAACCTGAAACCCCCTCTTCACATCCTCAGCTCCTGCTGGGGCCGCATGGGAGGGAAATGAGAAAGGTCAGCTTGCTTCCCACGCCACCATGCGGGCTGCATGGGCTCAGAGATTCCTCCTGCACTCCCAAGGGGCGGAGAGCAGGGCCCCGCCTGAGCATCCTGTGCAGTGGGCAGCAGATGGTCTTATGGGAGCTTTGAGGTTCAAGCAGAGGCCTGCGAGGGCTGGGGACGAGGAGCCCTGGATTCTGGTCCCACTGCTGCCACAAGCTCATGGTGTCACCTCAGGCAAGTCCCAACCTCTCTCTGGGCCCCAGTTTCTCCAAATATGAAGTGAGATGTAGGATGATAAGTTCTCTGAAGGGGACAGCTGTAGCTTTTTCTGGCATAGCATCTGTTTCCCCTTATCCTGACAACTCCCCAGTTTTCCTCTGGGGACCATTTCTCCCTCATTCTCAATTCATGGATTGTGGTAGAGCTGACTTCAACCCTGGCAATAGGGGTGGGTCTGTGACCAAGTCTGGCCAATCAGAGTTGCAGTAATAGAAGCAGAGATGAGCATGTGAGTCAATCCTGGCCAATGAGGATGATATATTGACTTTTGGCTGGAAGAGTCTTGCAGTTGCAAAGCAGAGCCAAGAAATGTAGAAATACAGATTCTCAACCCTTGAATCCAGCACTGAAGCTGATGTGCTCACTGACTTTCCAATAACCTTTTTCTTTTGCTTGAGTCAGTTTGAGTTGCCTTTTTGTCCCCTTTAACCTCAAAGAGTCCTGCCTAGTGTAGAAGAAATTCTTATAAGGGATTGCAATTTATACCCAAGTGTAAATGGCCATGGCAAAGACTTCCTTGATAGTGGGTTTTGGTAGAAGAGAAGTAGAGGGTACTAGATCCATTAGAGTAGGCGAGAATGCATGGACTATAAGGCTCATAGAGCTGGTGGCACTGAAGCCATGCCTAGAAAGTGCCTGGCATGTATTAGGCCCTTCAGATACATTTGTGGAGTGAATGTATTATGTTCAACCCTCTATAAGCCTTACCATAACTAGCTGAAGTCAGGAAGACCAGAATTATGAACCCATTTTTCAGATGGGAAAATGGAGGCCCATGGCAGAGAGAGTTCCCAAGTGGTCAGTGGCAGGTAGAATGAGAACCCAGTTGTCCTACCTCTAATCCTCCACTGGGGTCAGTCTCAGAGGCTGCAGGGAAGGTGGGGTGGGGAAATATAGGGTGTCCCAAAATTCACACAAGATTTGCAATTGAATTGAATTGCAAATCTTGTGTGAATTTTGGGACACCCTATATATATATACACCAGGGTGGGGAAGGAGGCATGAGGAACCCAAACAGGAAGCTTAGGAAGGCAGGCTGCTAGGGGCCCAGCACTCAAGACTGTCTAGTTAGAGGAACTTTCTCTTCTTAGAACAGCTCAGCCTAGGGGGTGAGGGAAAGTCTTCCCCCACGAAGGGCTAATTCCCTGAGGAGTTTCCAGGGGTGCAACGTCCTACAGCTTCCTCTCTTCATGTTCCCCGGCTGTCTTCTGAATGAACCACTCAAACCTCCAGGTGACTGTTGTCCCTAAGGTACATTTGAGGGTCTCCCCTGACTTCCTTCTCTGTCCTCTTTTCTGACCCTCAGCTTCTTTCTGATCAAAGAGCTCAAAACGTTGACTTGGCAAACAGGAAGGGACTGGAGAGACCTTCATCATACAGGTGGGAGCAGCAGCCCCAGAGAGGGCGAGTGTTGTCTTACTGAGTGTCACAATAGCAAGGGACAGCAACACACTGAAGAGGAACCTGGGGCCTTTGGTCATTCTCCAGCTGTAAGAGCAGAAGTGGCCCCCTGACTCCACTGGGTTAGCTCTGAGATGCCTGTGTTCCAACTACTTGTTTCTTTTTGTTTTGTTTTGTTTGCGAGTTAGAACTTTATTATTTCAAATTGGAAATTAGCACAAAAGTACTGATAACTAGCCTTTAAATGTTTTCCATAATACAAATATGTAAAAATTATTTTTTAAACTTAATTATCTCTTTGATAGCAAACAATAAGCAACTACTTGTTTCAAACATGTAGTAAATTCTTAGCATGTTCAGTGTTTCCTCCGGGTCACCTGGTCGGCTCCAGAATTCAAGGCCGTTGTGAACCTCCCGAGAATGGTTTTATGTCTAAGGTAGGCAGGGGACAGGGAAGTTTGGGGGGAAATGTAAAATGGAATTTGAAGTCAGAAAGACTTGGGTTTGAACCCTCATTCTGCCTTTTACAGATAAACAAGCAAGCCTTTAGAATATCAACCAGGTCAAGACTGAGGAATTTCAGAGGGAAGTGGGGAGCGGGGTGGGAAGAGATTAACCAAAGAATTTATATGCATATACGCATAATCCACGGACACAGACAATAGTGTGGTGAAGGCCTAGCGGGTAAAGGGTGTGAGGTAGAGGGGGTCAATGGGGGGGGGGGATATCTGTAATACTTTCAACAATAAAGATAAATTAAAAAATAAAAATAAATCTGAGACACTGGCTGGTGTTGCTAAGTGGTTAGAGCATTGGCCCATGAACTGAAGGGTCACAGGTTCAATTCCCAGTCAAGGGCACATACCTGGGTTGCAGGTTCCGATCCCCTGGCCCTAGTCAGGGCACATGCGGAAGGCAACCAATTGATGTATCTCTCACATCTGTGTTTCTCTCTCCCTCCCTCCCTCCCTTTCTCCCTTCTCACCCTCCCTTACACCCAAAATCAATGGGAAAATATCCTCAGGTGAGGATTAACAAAATAAATAAATAATTAATTAATTAAGAGGGCAATATACGATATCTATCTATCTATCTATCTATCTATCTATCTATCTATCTATCTATCTATCTCAGGTCACATCTTTTCTCTGCTCAAAACCTCCTGGGGCTCCAATCTCACTTGGAATAAAAGCCCACGTTCCCCCCGTGACTGGCAAGGTTCAGCCTCACAGTCCTGTGTCTTACCAGCCTCCCTGGATGTTTCCATTCCAGCCACACTAGCCTCTTGTTATTCCTCAGCTCACCAGCCACGCTCTCCCCTCAGGGCCACTGCGCTGGCTGCGTTCTGGAGCGTCTTCACCCAGAAGCCTTTTCACTTGGCCCAGGGGTCTTCACAGATTCCACTCTCTCAGCGTCGGCTTCCCTCATCCATCCTGGCTAAGATGGGAGCATCGCCCCAGCTTCCCCGCTCGCTCTCGCTCTCTCATGGCCTTAACCATCCCCTCAGGTGGCCACCCAGCATGGGCTTCTCAGATCTCGCCAGCAGAGAGCGGAGTTGGCCAATGATCCCAGCTGCTGCGCTTTGAAGTCCATCCCTGTTGCCCTGGGCTGCTCCTAGCCAGTGACAGAGTGTAGCAGGGCTACTGGGCAGGCAGGCCGGGGCCAGGGGGCCTCACAGGAGACTTGGCTAAGGGTCCTGGGCAGCGCTTCTCAAGCTTTCCTTAGAACTGCACTGCACTGCAGTCCAAGATCCATCCTTCCTTCCATCCTCCCTCCCTCCCTCCCTCCTTTCCTTCCTTTGTTCTTCACCTGCAGTCAAACACCTTGCCATCTGACAGCACTCCGAGTCTCTCCTAGTTTCTTCCACAGGCATCCTTTCTAGTAAGTTTCTTGTATATTTAGTATCTCTGAGAGTCTGCCTCTCAAAGGACCTGAAGTAACGCACCTCATATTTTTCCATAGATTTGTCTATCAGCCCTCTCCCCAGAGAATGTGAGATCCCAGTCCTTCTGGGATACTGTCCTACCAGAACACCGTAGGTGCTCAATAAATTCTTGAATAATTGAATGAAGTCTCCTTTTAGCTTCCTGGGTGCCCCAGTCTTCCCTGCCTAAGCAATAATTACCAGTGTGTGTTTAAACTGAGAACAGCTCGGAGAGGAACAAAGGCTTTCCCTGACTGAATCTGAGTGGAGGTGGCCCCTTCAGACAACCTCCCACCATGCTCCAAGGTCAGCTGCCCCCAAATCTGTCCTCCACAAATGGAACCCTCAAAGCCACAATAACTCATGCTCCGACCCTTTTACAGTTACTCCCCCGCCCCCCATATTTTTATTGATTTCAGAGTGGAAGGGAGAGGGAGAGGGAGAGGGAGATAGAAACATCAATGACGAGAGAGAATCATCGATTGGCTGCTTCCTGCACACCCCACACCAGGGATTGAGCCTGCAACCCAGGCATGTGCCCTGACCGGGAATCGAACCGTGACCTCTGGTTCATAGGTTGACACTCAACCACTGATCAATGCCGGCCGGGCTTTAGTTACTTTTTAATAGTTGGAAAGTAATAAAGCCTCTGTTGCTTTTATTGTTTGGAGAGTATACATGGTTTTCAAAATGAGTTTTCATCACCTAGTAAAACAGTACATCATCCTTGTTAAAAATGAAAACATTACAGATAAATCTAAGGCTCCCTTGGAATCCTCCCTGTAAGCGTCCCCCATGGCCACCCCTTCCCCCTCCAGGTAGCCTCTAACTCTGCACTTACATCCCTGTATATAGAAGCAGACGCTGTCGGTGGCCCACCCCTCACTCTGCCCTTTACCATTTCAGGCCACTCTCGCTGGATTTCCAACTGCCAGTGCCTGCATCTCTTTGCCCAGGTGATTTCTCCGTGGCCACTGGTACCTGCTCTGCCCATGAGCTTAGCAAGCTGAAATGCTAGAGAAATATCACCCCCAGCCCCAGGAGGAGCCCTCAACCGGGAGCTGTCAGGAGCTGTTCTCTCACCTCAAGAGGGAGCTCCTAGTGGAACTGAGCTCCCGGTGCCTGCAGGGGTGACTCCTGATACAGACCTCTACAGGCTGCCTTCTCTCTCTCTCTCTCTCTCTCTCTCTCTCTCTCTCTCTCTCTCTCTCTTTCTCTCCTCCCCACTCCCCTACTAGGGTTTTCTAACATCAGTTCCCAAGTTAACTAGTAACTGCATTTGAAGTCTTTTCTAGGGTCTGCTTCTGGGGAAACTCAAGCTCAGGCATATATAGCCTTGGGAGATATGGAGTGTGGTTTTTGTGTGTTAACATCAAGAATTGTACTGCATGAACTGTGAGGTAGTACCCTTCTATTCCCACTTGGCAAGTGAGAAAACTGAGATTCAGAGAGGGAAGGAATTTGTCTGATGCATCACAACTCGTATGAGGCAACGTAGGCATCAAACTCAAGTCTTCTGTGCTCTATTGTTCTTAGTGATGAGGGAGGGTCTCTCTCCTATTCTCTTGGCTGCACCTAAGTCTCCCGGGCCCAAGGATTTCAGGGTGCTGGTGGGAGCTCAGGCAGGTGTCGTAGGGCAGAATTAGGGATGCCAGAGGCATCCTGAGGGTGCAGCATGAGTGGCCATGGACACTGGCCAAGAACAAAGCACATTTTACATCCAAGCAAGGGTTTCTCCTGCATCAATACCCATGCCTCTGAAAGAACACTGAAACTTCCACTCCTGGGGTAGAGAACTTTGTAGAAATGGAGTGAAGATCAAAGTGCTGTGGGGGTTTGTGGAGAAAGATGGCTAAGAGAGATTGTACCACTTACTAGCTGTGTGGCTTTGGGAAACTTAGCCTCTCTGGGCCTGACATTCCTTTTCTATAAAAAGGGAAGCCCTGCCCTAGCTGGTTTGGCTCAGTGGATAGAGCGTCAACCTGCGGACTCAAGGGTCCCGGGTTCAATTCCAGTCAAGGGCACATGCCTGGGTTGTGGGCTCAATCCCCAGTGGGGGGCGTGCAGGAGGCAGCCGATCAATGATTCTCTTTCATCATTGATGTTTCTATCTCTCCCTCTCCCTTCCTCTCTGAAATCAATAAAAAAGTATTTTAAAAAAAGTGGGGGGAAGCCCAGGCATGATTGGAGGGCAGAGCTTGAAAATTCAAATGGCTGTAGGAGCCCACAGGGCCACATGAGGAAAGTACTCCAGGCAAGGGTGGTGCAAACTGGACAGCTCAGGGCAGTGCACAGGGCAGCCCCTACTCAGCTTCACCAATGCTGCCAGGAGAGAATGGCAGAGAAGCATGGAGACAGAGGCCATAGTCCCAGGACTGCTAACTCTCCCAGGTTTTCAAGAGAAGACAGAAATCCAGATTTGTGTGGGCTGTCTCAACTTCAAATGTTAGCAACTAATCAAAAAGAGTCATTGTGTAGGACCAACTAAAACATACCTATGTGCTGAAACATCCCAGTCAAAGAAGGGGAGAGGTGGTTCAACATTCCTATGTTCCATATTTTTGAGGCCCTACTATGTGCCAGGTGTCAGGTGTTACAGATACTGTGGTTCAGGAGACAGCATGTCTGTGCCCTGGTGGGACTCGATTTCTAGAAGAGTTTAAAGTCCAAGCCCTGGTCAGTCCCCTGAATGCAACTAACTTTCTCCCCTATCTCTGGAGTAAGGAAGACTCAGCAGTCCTGGGACTAAGGCCTCGGTCTGCATACATCTCTGCCATCCTGTCACTCGGATGCCTATAATAATCGAGATAGTTTTTGCCTGGCTGGTGTGGCTCAGTGGCTGAGTGCCGACCTATGAGCCAGGAGGTTGTGGTTTGATTCCTGGTCAAGGCACATGTCCAGGTTGTGAGCTTGATCCCCAGTAGGGGATGACTCTCTCATTATTGATGTTTCTATCTCTCTCTCCCTCTCCTTCCCTGTCTCTAAAATAATAATAATGATATTTTAAAAAGGAAAACAGTGAGTGTTGGTGAGGATGTGGAGAAGTTGGAACTCTTGTACATTGCTGATGGGACTGTAAAATGGTGGAAAACAATTTGGCGATTCCTCAGAAAGTTAAACACGGAATTAATACATGACTCGGCAATTCCAGGCCTAGGTGTCTAGCCCTGAGAACTGAAAACAAGTGCTCACAGCATTTTCACACTAGCCAGAAGGTGAAAACATGCAAATTTCCATCTGCAGATGAATGGACAAACAAAATGTAGTATACACATACAATGAAGTATTATTCAGCCATAAAGTGGAATGAAATACTGATACATGCTACTATGTGGTTGAACTTTGAAACATTCTACTAAGTGAAAGAAGCCAGACACCAAAGGTCGCATATTGTATAATTCCGTTTATATGAAGTGTCCAAGAGAAAGTAACCCATAGATACCAAAAGAAGGTTGGTGGTTGCCAATAGCTGGGCGTGGAAAGCATGGGAATAACTGCTTAATGGGGATGGTGTTTCCTTTTGGGGGGATGAAATGTTCTGGAACTCCATAAAGATAGTGGTTGCACAACATTGTGAATGTACTAAATGCCACTGTTTTAGTCACTCTAAAATGATTAATTTTATAATGTTATGTAAAATTTGCCTAAAAATATTACTACATAAAAGTGCTTTGTTAGAATAGTTAAACAAATATGGTACATCCAAACCATGGAATATTATGCAGCCTTAAAAAATTCAAGGATATTTTAATGACATGGAAAAATGCTTACAATGCAATGCTAAGTGAATAAGTAGGATAAAAATTGTATATGCAGCATTTTACTAATTATGTTAAATAAAAAGTGCACGGAAAAGAAGACTATATAAAAATAAACTAAAATGCTTATTATCCAAATTTTTAAAAACTGTATGCATCCATAATCTACTAAGTGTCAGAACAATGAAAGAGGCAGATGAAGATCTTTGCTCTCCTGCAGCTGAGAACAGGGGACTTGGGACAGTGGCCCTGGATCTAGGGAGAGCTGGGAGGTCAGCAGAGCTAGATTCTTCTCTCTCCTCTGCCCCAGACTCCCTGGGTGACCCTTCCAGGCCTCAGGCCTCCTCTCCCACAAAAGGACAGGACCAGAGGTGCGCCTTCTGGAGAGCCATCCAGTGTCTTGGCATTTTCCCTAAGAAACACCTGCCCATGAGCCCAAGGCCACACATCCAGGATGGTCCCAGCGGTACTGTTTGTTGCAGTGAACACCTGAAACAACCTGATGTTCCTCAGCAGGGAATGAGAAATAAGGGAGGGTGGTCACCCACGGGACCCTCCACTTAGAAAGACTGAACTAGACCTCTCTTTCTCATCCTGGCTAGACCCTGATAACTTAATGATAAGAAGTGGGGCGGGGGGAACTGCAGAAGAATCTCACAGTTAGATAGCATTTATGTAGATCTTTAAACTACACAAAACAATTCTATGTATTGTTTATGCATCCATGTACATGCAATACATTTATAAAGGCATAGGCTGGAAGGACTGTAATTCATGACAGTCCTCGAGGGAGGGAGAGAAACAGAACAGAGGGGATGCAAGGTGAGGAGGTTTCCATTTTATCTCTTATTTTCAAACATTTTAAAAAATATTTTTATTGATTTCAGAGAGGAAGGGAGAGGGAGAGAGAGATAGAAACATCAATGATAAGAGAGAATCACTGATCGGCTGCCTCCTGCATGCCCCCCACTGGGGACCGAGCCAGCAACCCAGGCATGCGCCCCTGACCGGAATCAAACCTGGGACCCTTCAGTCCGCAGGCCGACGCTCTATCCACTGAGCCAAACCAGCTAGGGCTCAAACATTTTTTTAAAAATCTGAAACAAACATGACAAAATGCTAACATTTGTTAATTCTAGGTGGTGGGTACCTGGGATATTTAATATATGATTCTTTTCACTTTTTCTGTATTCTACCCTCCCAGCCCCCACAAATGATCAGTGAGGAGAAAGCCATGAGATAGGGAACTGACATTTATGGAGGCCTCTCTGTGGTTCTCAAAGCGCAGTCCCTGGACCAGCAGCAGCAGCTTCCCCAGGAACTTACTAGAAATGCAAATTCTCAGGGTTCCTGCTCCACAGCTACTGAATCAGAAACTCTGGGGTCAGGACCCAGAAATCTGTCTTGACAAGCCTTCCAGGTGATTCCGATGTACCGCTAACCTTGAGAACCACTGGGCTAGGTTGCTCTGACAGTAATTAACATGTTTCAAGCATATATACCTGTCAGGCAGTGCTTTAAGAGCTTTTTTTCAGTAACTCATCTAATCTTCAAAACAGCCCTGTGAGCCCTAGTTGGTGTGGCTCAGTTGGTTGAGCCTCCTCCCATCCATCTAGAGGTGGGGCTTGATCCGCACTCAGAGCCCATGCCTGTGTTGCAGGGACTTGCAGGAGGCAGCCAACTGATGTTTCTCTCCCTCTCCCTTCCTCTCTCTCTCTCAAATCAATAAAAACCTATTTTAAAACAACAACAAAGCAGCCCTGGTAGGGAGCCATTATTATTATGACCCCATCCTATAGATCTGGAAACGGAGGCACTGGAAGCCCAAATCCCGGCCCAGAGTCCCGCGGGCAGGTGGCGCCCTTCGCCACTCCCTTGGCGCTAAACTGTATTCACCTGAAGGTGGGCACACGCCAGCTCACTGCAGCCTCGGGAGAAAGAACGAATAGCCCCATTGGACAGATGAAGACACGGATTCGGAGATGAGAGTGACCTGCCCCTGTCACTTCCATCAAGGAGGAAAGTGAAGAGGCACACACCTTGCGGTCAGTCCATGAGGTTTTGGAGTTTGGCCAAGACCTGGGAGGGATCAGGGCCCGACGGAGGAGGGGGAGGAGGGGGGAGGAAGGGGGGAGTGGGGGAGGAGGGGGAGGGGGGAGGAGGGGCAGCTGCAGCCCCGCCCTGGGGTGTGGCTTGGGAAGGTCACGCCCTCTGGACACAGCCCGACCCCTTTCCC
>NW_005871108.1:2475435-2485458 GCF_000147115.1 Myotis lucifugus | reverse complement strand
GAGCGGAACTGTCGGGGTCCCCCTCCGCTAGCCTCTAGGCCGGGGCCGGCCGCCGGGGCCAGAACTAGGGACACGGTGGCGCCCACAGGCCATCAGGGCGACTCAGCCGCGCCGGGAGCGATGCTAACCCCGCCCCGAATGCTCTAACCCCGCCCCGAAAGGTTCTAACCCACCCCCGGGATGCTGATCTCCACCCCCACCTCCAGGGTCCTGATCGGGCCGCCTACGGATTTGTAGACACCGCCCACCCGAGGTTTCTAGCTCCTACCCCCAAGGATTCTGTCCTAGTCCCTGATGGATAATAACCCTACCTCCAAGGATTCTGTCATAGTCCCTGATGGATAATAACCCCGCCCCCAGGAATTTTAACCTCCCCGCAAAGATCCTAACACCTCTCCTAATGAGTTCTATTTCCGCCTCCCGACACGCTAACCTTGTTCCCAAAGGTTTTCAACCCACCACCAGGATTTTTACCCGCCCCCCCAAGAACCCTAACACCCACCTCCGTTTCCGCCTCCCAAAACCCTAACTCTGCCCCAAATGATTTTGAATCTCACTTGAAGGAAAATTTAAAAAAAAGAGAGTCCAGCCGGTGTGGTTCAGTGGTTGAGTGTCAACCGATAAACCAGGAGGTCACGGATCGATTCCTGGTCAGGACACATGCCCGGTGGTGGGGGGGGAGGTAGCAGGCAGCCCATTGGAGATACTCTCGCATCATTGATGTTTTACATATAGGTGTTGATTTCCGAGAGGAAGGGAGAAGGCGAGAGATAAAAACATCAATGATGAGAATCATTGATCGGCTGCCTCCTTCACGCCCCGACTAGGGATCGAGCCCGCAACCCCGGCATGTGCCCTTGACCGGAATCAAACCCGGGACCCTTCAGTCCCCAGGCCGAGGCCCTATCCACTGAGCCAAACCAGGTAGGGCATTTCATCATTGAAGTTTCTATTTCTCCCTCTCCCTCTCCCTTCCTCTAGGAAATCAATAAAAATATATTTAAAGAAAAAGATTTATAACCCTAACCCCAGAATTCTAGACCCGCTCCTAACCGATCCCCGCCTTGCTCCAAGGGATTTGAATCCGCCTCTCAAGATTCTAATCCAGCCCATGTGAAGATTCCAGCTCTGTTCTCCAGGGAGCCCAGATTCTAACCCCACTCTGGCAGGATTCTGGTCGCCCCTTCCCCCAGCAGTCTGGTCGTTTCCCCACCATTCCAGTCCCGTCCTTCTAGCCGGCCCCTCCCCCTCGCCATTCCCAAGCCTCCCAGGCCCTTCGGTTTCCGCCCCACAGGACCCA
The DNA here is from genome assembly GCF_000147115.1 of Myotis lucifugus. Taxonomy (NCBI): domain Eukaryota; kingdom Metazoa; phylum Chordata; class Mammalia; order Chiroptera; family Vespertilionidae; genus Myotis; species Myotis lucifugus. The sequence continues at coordinate 2,484,158 of NW_005871108.1, read as the reverse complement.
GGCTACGCAAAGGCCATGCAAAGTTCCTCCCCTGCAGGAACCGCCCTGGCTCATTCCTGGCGGGTTTCCGGCAGTTCAGAGGACTTTGAAAACGGAGGGGGCGGGAAGTCGGCCTCCAGGAAGAGAGATGCAGGTCCGGGGGACATGAGAGGGTCATCCCCAGCATCAGCTGTATCTTTTCCCACAAGTTTGTCATTGTGATGGCCAGGGACCATAGATAGCGGAAACATTCTCCTGTTAACAGCCAACGCGCCCCCGCCTCCCATTTTTTTCCTATTAAAGTAATGCTACAATATAAATCCATGTTCCAAAGTTCCTAACAACTAACAACTTGACTCTGGAATGCTTTTTATAACAAACACATCATTATAAGTATTCAGCTTGATAAGTTTTGGCAAATGTATACCCCTGGGTAACCACCACCATATGTTAGCATCAAAGAATATTTATACAATTACAAATTTTATCCTAAAACACTGCCTTACCAGTATTTGAGGTGGCAAACATTTTGTCTATTCATTCATTCATTCATTCATTCATTGTCATGGGGAATAAAGCTGATCACAAGAGGTGATGCTAAATGCTGCATCTTTGGAGTCAGACTAGAGTTCAAACCCTGGCACTACCATATATCAACAGTGACATTGCACCTCTCTGACCTCAGTTTCCTCACCTGTCAAATGGGAATAATACTAGTATTTACCTCAGTGAGTCATTGTGAGAATCAACTAGCATCTTACGTCCAAGGATGATGAGTATTATAAGAAAAATAAAGCAGAGCAAGGAGAGAGATAGTGGGTGGGTATATTGCACAACTCTGTGAATATATTACAAATCACTGAATTGTACATTTGAAATGATGAATGTATGCTATATTAATTATAATTCAATAAAAATGTTTTCTTTAAAAGAATGAAGGAACTCCCCATAGGGAACAAGTTGATAAGTGGAGGTGGGACAGGGTGTACAATAGCTTCTAGTGTATTTTACTATTTGCATAGAACGAGAGCGCAAACACGTGTGGGAATTCACCAGCACAAACAAGCCTGGTCTGAGTCAGGAAGGGCACACAGAGCGGTCTCCGCTGCAGCAGTCCCAGGGGAGTGGAACTGTGTAGCTGGATGACAGAGGCGGGAGGGAGACATTGGTTCTAGTAAACCCTTTGTACTCTTGAACTCTGAGCCACCTGGATATATTAACTATTCAAAAATAAAGTCAATTTTAAAAAAATCAGAGCTGGCTGGCGTGGCTTAGTGGTTGAGCATCAACCTATGAACCACGAGGTCACAGTTTGATTCTCAGTCAGGGCATATGCCTGTGTTGCAGGCTCGATCCCCAGTGTGGGGCATGCAGAAGGCAGCTGATCAACGATTCTCTCTCATCATTGATGTTTCTATCTCTCTCTCCCTCTCCCTTCCTCTCTGAAATAAAAAAAATATATATATATTAAATCAGAAACTCGTGGACAAGATAGAATTGACACTGGGTAGGATTTTTAGAGGGTGAAAAGAGTCAAGAAATATTCTGGGTGTGCACTTGACAGTGGTTCAGGGGTGGAGAAACAATGGAAGCAAAGGTATTGAGGTTGGACTGACTGCCTCTCGCTAGCTGTGACTTTTTTTCTCATATGCAAAGTGAAAATTCCTCACCAGGTCACTGAGCTATTGCACGAAAGCTCTTATTCTTGTGCCCTCACATCAACTCATTTAATCTCTTTGCGTAGGAATAACTCTAAATGGATAGTTTAGAGAGGTAAAGACACTGCCCAAGGTCACACAGACAGCAAGCAGTAGAGCTGGGAATCAAACCCATGACTTGGAGTTTCCAGTGGGTCTCCAAAGGCTATGCTTGCAATGACTACGCAGATTCAGTGTGTTCTGGACATTGAGGAGGAGAGAGAGGACATGACCCAGGGTTCAGTCCTGGAGGGCAGGAGCTAAGAAACAATGCAGACTTCACTTTACAGGGGATCAGATGCTGGCTCTTTCAAACATATATTTTCCTATTTTCAGGGGCATTTGCATTTCATATTTCAAGTTGTTAGGGACCACTGATGATTGTTCTATATTCAAAACAGGACGGGGGATAAGGAAGAGGGCCACAATCATTATTTCATGGCTCAGCTATTTCCCCTTTTATTTGCAAAGTAGCCAGTGTTTATTTCACAGCGACACCCTCCCAGGCAGGAGGTCACCACTGCCCTCATTTTCCAAGAGAAGCAAGTGACAGTCTGAGGAGACTAGCCCCTGAAACATTCCCAACAGCCCCCAGCAGGTCCTTGACCCTAACCCGCTTCTTAAAAAGCTCCTCCATCCTCCATCTTCTCTAGCCCCTTCTTCCTGCCTTATTTTTCTCCAGAGAACTTGTCACCACCAGGCACTATAGCACATATGTATACGTTCATCTGTTTATTGTCTCTCTATTCTATATTTTTCAAATTTCATGCAGGTGCTATTCACCTGCTCATTCTATAGATGAAGAAGAAACTGAGCCCAAGGTTTATGAATGATAGCACTGAGAGCCAAACAAACCATTCATTCTTTGATTCATTCTATTAACATTTATTAAGGGCTTACTATGTGCATCTCTGCTAGGGACTGGGAGCATGAGCACGCGCGCGCGCACACACACACACACACAATGGACAAGATAGTCTTGGCCTTCAAGCAACATCCAATCCAATTAAGGAGACAAAAACTTAAACCAGTAACTTAGATACAGAGTGAAAAATGCTGTGGTAGAGAGAGGCCCATGATATTGTAGGACCACGTGGGAGGGACACTGGCCCAGCCTGGAGTGCACCAAGGAGGACTTCTTGAAAGAGGTGACCCGTTGAAGTTTAAAGGATGCTAGTAGAAGATCATGGCAAAAGGCATTCCAAATAGAAGGGACAGCTTAACAAAGTCTTGAGGAAGGAACAGCCTGGCTTGTCTGATGAACTGCAACACTGTGTATGGTTGGTGCCTGAAACCGGGGCACAGCCAGGAGGAAGAGGAGGCTGGCGATGGGGAGCTGGAGTTTTCTCATTTATTTTTTTTTAATTTAATTTTTTATTTTTTTTATAGCAAAGGTGGAAATTTATTGAAGAATAGATACAGACTCCCACGTGGGGAGAGGGAAGAGTCCCACAGAATGAATGTAGGGAGGAGGAAAAGGGTCCCACAGAATGAACTCCCACGTAGGGAGGAGGAAAGGGTCCCCTGGAGTTTTCTCATGTAGGTGACCTGGGAGATTTGCCATCCTAAAGGCAGCTAACTTCCAGCTCAGGGGTTTGGTGGCACTGGGCAGAGATGGGGATTCTGGGGGTGCTAATGAAGTTGTTTTTCTGACCCCAGCTGCGTGGCCACCTCCAGCTGACAGGTCCCCCCTCCCCCGGGAGAGAGGGGAAGGGCTCGGTTTCACAACTCCCATCCCTCCCCCAGTGTCCCCAGAGGCCAAGAAAAGAGGAAGCTCTTAGGGGACTTCCTCTTGGGTCCTGGTGCGCTGGAACCCCAGGCAGGTGGGGGAGGAGTAACGGGGAAGGGACAGAATGGGACCTGCCCACCCTCTGGCATTCCCCGAAATAAAAAGGCCTGGTCCTCAGCCCCGCCCCCATTCAGAGTTGTCCAACCTCCTGCAGGGCGTGCCCAGGCCTGGGTGCTAGGAGAATGGGCTCTCGATTCAGCAATTCTAAGTTACCGTCCCTTCCTGCGCAAGACCTCCTCTCTGAGCCTGGCATCTTGAATGAGGAGGCACATAACTTACTCAGCAATTTAAAACGGAGGCGATGTGCATGAATTGACACGGAGAGATCCCCAAGACCACATGCGTAATAGTATAGAGGGTGGATTCATTTTTTAAAATAACGTGATTTTGTATTTATCTACATTTGTATGTAAATGTGTTACAGGCAGTTAAGACAGACATGAGCAGAGCAAGGATGATGGGCCAGGTACAGAAGGTCACGGGGTGGAAAAAGCACCAGGTGCCTAGCAACAGACAATCATTTGTAGGGTGGGACCTTGCCCCCAGGGTGACTTTTCCTCCCTCGCCTATGGATAGTCACATGGTTTGGACCCCCTGACCTTTCTTTCCTAGAGATAACATCTATGCTTCAGTTGTATTTCAGCTCCAGGCCCAGATAAGCAACTAAACCAGCCGGGGCTTTGGCTGATGTCAGGCCCAGCTGCATTGAATAATGACCCCCTACCTTGATGCTGGCCAATCAGTAGAGACCACAACCCTGAAAGGTTTCCAGGGCACACCTGGAAAACTGCTGAATATTCTATTAAGATATTTCCCTGGGACCGCCCCTACAATCTCTGCTCTTAAAACCTTTAGGATGAGGTATGCCCTCCCTCCCAGGAGCAGGCCCATGACTTCCTCCCACCCCCAAGTTCCAAGGGCCCTTCCATTACCTCTATGATCTAAGCCCATTTCTTCCAGGAATTACTTTTTCTACCTCTGAAATTTACCCAATAAATGCTCTCTTATAGTTTGGGTCTGGACTCTAATTCCTTCCTAGCCAGAATCCAAGTACCAAGGTTGTTGAATCCAGGTTTGGTCTGACCCTACCTACAACAAATGCATAGAGAAAGGTCTGGAAACTACACAGCCAACAAGAACAGAGGTTGCCACTGAAGAAGAAAGGAACATTATGATAAGGGAGAAAGAGATGGTGACTTTTTCTCTATTTGTTTAAAAATTTTTAATTAGACTATATTCATTTTTTAAAATACATTTTATTGATTTCAGAGAGAGGAAGGGAGAGAGAGATAGAAACATCAATGATGAGAGAGAATCATTGATCAGCTGCCTTCTGCACACCCCACACTGGGGACTGAGCCTGCAACCCAGGCATGTGCCCTGACCGGGAATCCAACCATGACTTCCTGGTTCATAGGTCAATGCTCAATCACTGAGCAACACCAGCCAGGCTATATTCATTTCCCCCCATTGACCTCTTCTAACTTACCCCCGCCCCCCTAAACTATACTCATTTTTATTTGTGTAATTAAAATAATAATAATAATAATAATAATAATAGAGAGGATTGTTATAGTATATTGTTATCGAAGGTGCTTTTCTCCATTTTATTATGAAAATTTCCAAACATACAGCAAAATTTAAAAACTTCTACAATGAAACTCCCACCCTCACCACTTACGTTCTACTGAAAGGTTAAAGTTGGTGGTGCGAGGGGCAGGCTAAATAGCCGTCTCAGATGGTAATTAAAGAAAACTGAATTTATTTGAGGAAAAGGGGATGGGAGACGGGGATAGCCAACGGGAAGGGCTACACAGAGAAAAGGGGGCCTTAGAGACAGGTTCAGGGGGTTAGCCCGAAATGAGCTGCCGCTGCCCGTTGCTCCCCTGGTTGCAAGTCTCCTGGGGTCCCTTAGAGGTTGGGGGCTACGTGACTTTGGGGGAATGGCACAGGCATCCTCTTTTGACCTGAGGGTATTTATCTCTTTCTTGCAGGTGGAAATCTTAGGAGAGATCTCAGGGGAGGGTCTTAGTAGAATATTCATCAGCTTTCCAGGTATGTGCTTTCAGAGTCATGGTCTCCACTGATTGGTTGGTGCCAAGGCAGGGGTCATTAGTCAGTGACCTGCGGCAGCCACTGTACCACTTGTCTGGTTTTGCTGCTTTTCTGGGCCTGGAGCTGAAACACAACTGAGGCCTAGATGTTATCTCTAGGGAGGAAAAGGTCAGGGGGTCTAAACCACATGACCGGTGATATGCTAGGGGAGGAAAGGTCACCCTGGGGGCAAGGTGCTTGTTTTCCCGTTTTTTCCCCTTGCTAGGCATCCGGGTCTTTCTACCCTGCTGAGTTTCTGAACCTAGGCTCTAACAAACAGTTATCTCACACAGCTTCTGTGGGTCAGGAATCTGGGAGCAGCTTGTTCAGTGGTTCTGGCTTGGAATTTCTCATGAAGCTACAGTCAAGGTCAGCCTGGGCTGCAATCATCTGAAGGATTGACTGGGGCAGGAGGATCCATTTCCAAGGTGACTCACTCACATAACTGTCAGCAGGAGGCCCTAGGTTCTCACCATGTGAACCTCTCCATAAGGCTGCTTGATTGTGTTCATGACACAGTGGCTGGCTGCCCCCAGAGTGAGTGATCCGGAAGAACAAGGTGAAACATCCCTATTCAAGGTCTGTGTGCTGCGCCAGCACGGCCAAGGGTGAACCTGAGTGGGGGCGGCTGAAAGGCTTACAAAAGACAGACAAGAGTATGAAAGCTGGGTCTCGGTGGGACGCTGCTTCTCTGAGAGACAGCGACAACGCCCACAAGCCGTGTCTTTATTTTATAGCAGACTACTGGCCCGGTGCACGAAATTCATGCACATTAAAAGGGGATTAATTAGAGAAAATATTTTAATATTGCTATTTGCCCTTTCTCTATAATAGAAGTGTCAGAGATGAAAAAAAATTAGTAAAATGTATATGAAAATCTTCTTCCTGTCAGAGTCTGGGGCGCGCCGCGGGACCCAGAGTCAAGTCCCCGCCCACCCACGTGTGCCTCAAAATTGTGCAAGACCCAGACCCAGCCAGCCCTCCCCCCCACCATTGGGCTAGATCCAGACCCGGCAGGTCCCACCCTTGTCAAGCCCCGCCGGGCAGGGGGCACAGCCTCCGGTCTCCTGGCCTGGCGCCAGGGTGGGGGGCGCGGCCTGAGGTCCCCCAGCCTGGGCCTGGGCGGGGGTGCACCTTCAAGTCCCCCATCAAGCCCCGCCAGGTGGGGGGCATGGCCTGAGGTTCCCCGTCAAGCCCTGCTGGGTGGAGGGCATGCCCTGAGGTCCCCTGTCAAGCCCCACAGGGACTGGGGGCGGGGGCACAGCCTCAGGTCCCTGCTGATTGCTTGTTAAGGCTCATTACAAGAACTTGGCCTCTGCTGTGGGTGCAGCCATCTTTGTGGCAGAGTGACTGTCAATTTGCATATTCCCTCTTTATTATATAAGATGCCATGAGGCAAAGTAAGGGCATGACCAAGATGTTTACAACATTCTCATGGGTTTCAATCCTACTCAATTATATGCACCTGAACTCTATCAAGCCCACATACTCAGGCACATGGGGCCACGTGTTTGGACGATAGGTTCAAGCTTACAACTACAGCTGTTGGCTATAATTGTGCTGGGAAGGCTCTGTCCTCCAAGCTGGGACTTGCACGTGGCAATGAGAGGACTGTGCCCTCTCATTAGTCCTAGGCTTGAACCTGTCCAAACACTGTAGCCGCTCTCCACAGGTCTGTCGACCTCGAGGCACAATGGTGGTGCATATGACTCCTAGGTGGGAAGGGTCTATGCAAGAGCATGAATACCAGGAGGTAAGACTAGTTGGCAACTTTGTGGAGAAGGTGGTCATTATGAATATGCATTCTACTTTCCTTAGAACTTGCTCTGTGCTGGTGCTGTGTTGGGTTCCACAGAGTGTAGGAACGAGTCAGAATCAGCACTCCCCCTTCCCCTCCCAAGAGGGGTGTGTGTGTGAGTGTGTGTGTGTGTTAGGGTAGAGTATGCAGGCAGACATGAAAACAGATGGTCTTATAGAGTACAATAAATATCACAATAGCATCTTTTTTTTAAAATATATTTTATTGATTTTCCACAGAGAGGAAGGGAGAGAGACAGAGAGCCAGAAACATCGATGAGAGAGAAACATCGACCAGCTGCCTCCCGCACACCCACCACCGGGGATGTGCCTGCAACCCAGGCACATGCCCTCGACCGGAATCTAACGGGGGACCCTTCAGTCCGCAGGCCGACGCTCCATCCATTGAGCCAAACCGGCTCCGGCACAATAGCATCTTTTAAAAAAATTGCTTTTCTATGACTTATATTCATGACATGACATTTAAGACACATTGTGAAAATAAATTTCCTTCCATCCTTATCCTATACACTCAGAGGCAGCAACCATCACTTGTTTTGTATATCCTTCCAGAACTATTCCATGCATATACGCAAGACACTCCCCTCCACCTTTAAACAGAAAGAATGCACTCTCCTAAGTACATTGTTCTGCACCTTACTTTTTTCCCCTCTTTATTTTGGAAATAATTTCATATCAGTACATAGGGAGCTACCCCATTCTTATTTATGGCTGCATGGTATTCTATTGTCTGCCTGGCCCACGGTTTATTTAACCAGTCCCTGTCACTGGATGTTTTATTCATTTCAAATCTCTTGTTATTAGAAACAAAGACATGCCTGGCCAGAGTGGCTCAGTGGTTGAGCATCCACCTGTGAACCAAGAGGTCATGGTTCAATTCCCTGTCAGGGCATGTGCCCAGGTTGCGGTTTGATCCCCAGTGGGGGGCATGCAGGAGACAATGATTTTCTTTCATCATTGATATTTCTCTCTCTCTCTCTCTCTCCCTTCTTTCTTCCTCTCTGAAATCTATAAAAACATGTTCTTAAAAAAGAAACAAAGCCATGACATCCACCATTTCCACTTGTGTCAGAGAAATTCCTAGCAGTGCAAATTCTTGGATCAAAGGGTCTGTGCATTTAAAATATTGGTAGATGTTGCTTGATAGGATTTTACCACCTTACCCTCTCACCCACAATGTACCAGTGTGCCTGTTTCCTCACACTTACACCCAAATGGTAAGTTATCAGACATCCCAAACTTCGCCAATCTAGTAATTGAAAAATGGTTTATCGGTGTAGTATTAATTTGCATTTTTCTCATTATAAGTGAGGCTGAACATCTTGTCACATGTGTCAGAGTCATTT
>NW_005871108.1:2460804-2475335 GCF_000147115.1 Myotis lucifugus | reverse complement strand
GTCTCTTTACACATCCAATTTGTCGGCATGGTAAGCTTCAAAAACAAATTTTTAAACAAGTTGCTTTTAGACAGAAATGAAACGTTTTCTGCAGGCCGCATCATTTTCTGTGCATCCCTGCAGCGCCCCGCGAGGGCCACAAGCAGCTGTGCCATGTAGAATTCTAGACGGCAATGCTAGACCTGGCAGCGGTGGTGGGGAAGCTGGGGTGGGCAAGGAGGGAGTTGTTAGCTCTTGCACTTGTTGGAAAGGACTGTCACAGAAGACCGTGACATCCCCATTGCAGGAAGTGGGCAAGACAGGCTAGCCTGGCTCTAAGACCCTTTGCCCTTCATCTAAAACAGCTGAGGATGGACAAGTCAGAAATGAGAGGACACACCAATAGGGCTGTCAATTTCTGATGTTTTAGGCCTGTTTGGGTGGTTAATAGTTATATAAACTCCCTAGAATGTAAGCTTCATGGGCTCAGGGTTCAAGTGCTAAAAAAAACACGAAACAGTTGTGGAATGAATTAATGAATAAATGAATGAATGGTGGAATGAATGAATGAGTCTAATCAAAGGATGTGAGAGGCTGCTGTTTTTGAGCCAGGAGGGAGCCCTCTTCCCCTCCCTTCCTTTTGGGACCTGCCCTCTCCTCTTCCTTCCTCTTCCCCCAACTGGGTCAGATCTTACCATCTCTTATCTGGGCGTGGTCCCAGCCTCCTGTCCCACTCCCCAGCACCCAGGCTTCCCTCTATTCTCCAGTCAACCCTCCTCGCCAAGCAGCTAGATTCACTTCGGAAGATGTAAGCCATGTGGTCACTCCCCATTGCCTACTCTTCCCTGTTCCTAAAGGGTCTTCTCAATGTGCCCACTCCTCTAGCTCCCTCTCTGATGCCCTGCCCCCACCTCACTCACCCCATATTCCTCCAGCAGCAATAATATGATCACATTTATGGAACACTTACTATCTGTACTTTTACACGGATGATCTTACGTGTCACAATAACCTATGAGATCTTTAAGGGGGATACGATTACTATTCCCATCTTATAGAGAAGAAAACTAAGGCCCAGAGACATGTAGGGCCTTACCCAAAGTCACCCAACTAGCAGATGTCAGAGTTGGTATTCAAAACTCACTCAGTCTAACCCGGGGGGCTGGGGGTGGGGCAGAGCATCTAACCACGCACTAATGCTAACCGGTCACTAGTCTTGGCTCCTTGGAACTCCCTGACCTTTGCTTGTGTTGACCCCACCTGGAAGGCTTCCCCTTGTACAGTATACCTGCCCCAAATCTTGCTCTTCCTTCAAAGTCTTGCTCATAAGTCACTTTCTCTGCAAAGCTTTTTCCATCTTCCCCAGAAAGAGCTATTTCTCACTCTCTGGTTTTAAAATTGAGAACGTTGCTTCCCCATCAGGCCCAGAGCCCCTCAGTGGGCAGGAACTGTTCTGTATATCTCCCTTCAGTGTTTGGCACAGTGTCTGGCACAGAGTGAGTGCTCTCTAAAGGTTTGGTGACCAAATGACTGGCCCCAGGACTCCTCCCCAACACACAGTTGTGAGGAACTGCTAGGCATCTCCAGTTGGAAGCCAGGAGGGAGTAGGAAGTTGCAGGGTCCCAAAGCAGGAGGAGCTTAATGTAGGGGTAAAGATAGTGTCATTAACTTCATCACTCATACATGGGGCAGTTCTGTCCCCAGGGGATCCGGCTGGTAGGGAAGTTCCATCCTTACACCATCCCTATAAATCTTTGGGAATCAGCTGTCCACCCCCAGGGGGTTTCCCCTCTTGCAGTGCCAGGAACTGAACCATGATGGGAAGTGATCTTGGCTGGGTCTCTGGACACTACAGGAGGAAGTGTGGCCAGAGTGCACATGCTCAGAGCCTGTGCCACCCCAGCCAGAGCTCTTTGGACTTCAGTAACTAGGGGTTACGTGGCTTTGGTAACAGGGTAGTTCCGGGGTGGTGGGGACTTCCTCGGTTGAGGGAAATTGCTCCATTGCCAGAGCTGTGGGGTAAGAACTGTTCCAGTGCTTCTCAGCAGCCCGTCACTGTGCCCTGGCTAGGACTGTGGGCAATTTCAGAGCTTGCAAAAGCCTTAGGCCTTTAAGAGAGTCTTCTAGCTCTTTGGCCCAGCCTCTAGCCAACTGACTCCTCCCTCTAAGGCTGTCTCACTTAGGAACCTAGTAAGGCTTTCTGTAGCCTCAGGTCCAAATGCCTCAGCCTGAGATCACTACATCCCAAAGTCTGGTAGACAGGATAGGTGGGCAACTAGGAGCATGGGCTCTGGGGTTAGCCAGCGATGGGTCCAAATCCCAGCTCACTGTGTGACCTTGGGTCATTCACTTTGCCTCCTTGAGCTCCAGTTCCTTCAGCCATAAAATGAGGATAAATAGACTTGAAAAGATCAAAATTAAGGATTTGTTCAATGGAACAAAGTTGCTCCAAGGAAGCACCCTAGACCAAGTGGTTCTCAAAGTGTGATCCCTGGACCATCACCATCACCTAAATACTTGTTAAAAATGCAAATTATTGGGACTCATGCTTGCTCTATTGAGCCAGAACCTCGGGGTGGAGTTTTCAATCTGTGTTTTAGCAACCTTGCGGAGATTCTAACGCATGCTAAAGTTTGAGAACCACTGCCATAGCTAACATATGGGCAACATATTGGGAGAAGGTGTCTGGAACATCAACAGCCAACAAGAGGTTAATATCTAAAATGTATGAGTTACCCCTGCAAATCAACAAGAGAAAGACAAGAAACCCAATAAATAATGGGCAAAAGATCTGGACAGGCAATTCACTGAAGGGGGAGCCCAAATGCCTGACAAGTATAGCAGGAGGTTCTGAATTTCAGGATTAATAGAGAAATACAAGTTAAAACAATGAGAGGCCACCTTATCACCCAATCTCTAGGCAAAATTACAAAGTCCGATAATGTAAAAGCTGATGAAAGCGTGGGGAGAGAGCATCCTTCTCAGGTTGCTAGTGGAGCCGCTTTAGCAGAATTTAGTGACATTTAAAACCTGTATGACCTGTGATCTAGTAATTCTACTCTTGAGTACAGAGCCTGAAGAAGTTTTCATGTAGCTCCATAAGAGTCATCCACAAAGACGTGAATCTCAGGGTTGTTTGTGGTCAGAGGGAGTTAGAAACAACCTGAGTGTCCATCACCGGGGGGAATGGATACATGAAACAGTGGATGCTCAGCTTGGAATATTTTGCAACAAGCTAGATGGGTAGATCTTAAAAACATATTATGAAGTGAAAAAGAAGCAACAAAATGAGATCCTTACCCAATACTATTTACGTAGTGTAAACACACACACAAAGCATTGTATGTATTCATGTCCAGGGACATACATCAACACATAGGAGTGGGTGCCCATGATGGGGAGGAGGAGTGTGGCGAATGTGTAGATACAAGGGGAAAATAAGACAAAGCAAAATATCACAAGTGTCTTGCACAGACCAATTATGCTGAGATGGTCACTTGCCACAAACTGAGTATGAACCATGGAACTCTCTGGAGCTGAAGCCCTAACAATAATATTATTATTTTAAAATGGGTGATAGTAGCCCTGGCTGGGTACCTCAGTTTGTTAGAGCATCATCCGATATGCTAAGGTTGTGGGTTCAATCCCCAGTCAGGGCACATACAAGAATCAACCAATGAATGCATTACATAAGTGGAACAACAAAAATCAATGTTTCTCTCTCTCTCTCTCTCTCTCTCTCTCTCTCTCTCTCTCTCTCTCTCTCTCTCAATTTAAAAAATGGGTAATAATAATACCTACCTCCTAGTAAGTACCATGTATCTTGCCACAGAGGGCTCTGTAATGTTATTATAAACTAGAGGCCCGGTGCACAAAATTTGTGCACTGGCGGGGGGGGGGTGTCCCTCAGCCCAGCCTTCACCCTCTCTAATCTGGGACCCCTTGGGGGATGTCCGACTGCCGGTTTAGGCCTGATCCCACAAGATTGGCAGTCGGACATCCCTCTCACAATCTGGGACTGCTGGCTCCCAACCGCTCGCCTGCCTGCCAGCCTGATCACCCCTTAACCACTTCCCTGCCTGCCTGATCAACGCCTAACTGCTCCCCTGCTGGCCTGATCACCCCCAACTGCCCTCCCCTGCCAACCTGGTCGCCCCCAACTGCCCTCCCCTGTTGGCCTGGTCACCTCTAACTGCCCGCCCTCCCCTGCTGGCCTGGTTGCCCCTAACTGCCCTCCCCTACTGGCCTGATTGCTCACAACTGCCCTCCCCTGCCGGCCATTTTGTGCCCACATAGGGGCGGCCATCTTGTGCGAGGGTGTGATGGTCAATTTGCATTTTACATCTTTATTATATAGGATAAACTTGCCTAGTTCTTCTAGGCAAGTCTCTGGTTTCCTTTCAGGGGTCATTTCTTTTAGCCTCCAAGCCTGTACTTGGGCTGGGCCACATGCTGTATTTATGCTTCTTGCCCTCTCCAACCCTGCCTTTAGGTTCCTTTGGCTACCCAAGACCACTGGGATGGCTCTGTGGAGTCTTGGGTACTTTTCTGGCTTAAGCATGAAGCCAGGCTGCAATGGAGCTGTGAGGGCAAGTCCTATTTCCTCTTCCCAAATTGTGCTCCCTCAGGGTCTTAGATCTCACTCCCACCTCATTCCCAGCCCACTGCACACAGGGTAAAGACAGGTAAACTGAGTCAGAACGTGTTAGATGTGGAAGGGAACAGCCTTTATTGAGTGCCTGTCATGTGGCAGACCCAGCACTCAGGTCTTGACCTTTGTTCATCTCCATGACCTCCCTCTGAGGCAGGTGGGGCCCATATCATCTGACAGGCAAGGAGATGGGGGCTTAGGGGCTAGGACACTAACCACGCCCCCTCTCAGGGGTCTTGGGTAGCCAAAGAAATCCAAAGGCAGGGCTGGAGAGGGCAGCCCTAGGTCTGTCTGGCTCCAAATCAAAGATCTGAATAAGCAACTTGTTTGGAGCCTTAGGACTGGGATCCAGATCACCCTCCTCCGAGTCAACTCTCAGTAGAGAAAAACCTCTACTCCACACTGATGATCTGATTCAGTGGTGGTGGTGGAGAAAACTGTGGGGGCGGGGGGGGGGGGGGGGGGGCGGTCCCTGCTATTTAGAGCCTTAAAAATACCCTCTACAGACTTAGCCTGGTCGGTTTGAGATAACATCGCAGGAGAATCAGGAGGTTCCCTCCAGTCCCTTTCCCTCTTTTAAACCTCAGTCTCTCCAACTGCAGAGCAGGAGGAACTGAAGTCTCTGGGCTGTGGGAATGCTTTTCTCAGTCGGCCAGAAGGTGGAGCCCACTCATCACCCCTCGCGAGGCCTTCAGAAAGAAGCGCAGTCCGGGAGGAGGGGGTGTCCTGGTGCGGATCCCGGGGGGGCCAGGGGAACGTGCCCATCCCGGGCGGGCAGAGTGGCTAGCTGAGCCCCAAGCGACTGCCTCGGACTTTAGGAACCGGAGCCCTAAGGGCAGGATCTGAGACGGGGAATGGAGGCCGGATTTGGGGGTGGGGGTGGGATGAGGAGGGGCCCTGAGGATGGGCACCTCCCCAGACCAGAGTGAGAGTCCAAGGCGAGGTGGCAGGGCCACGCGCTCCGCCTTCCGCCTGGGCACAGCCACAGGCTACAGGTAGTTGTCTTCGGATGCCTCATTCCCGCCCGGGGAGCCCCGAGCCTCCTCGTCTGTGCTGTCCTCCTCGTCGTCGTCATCGGGGGCCAGCGCCTCAATGTCGTGCGTGATGTCCGCCAGCAGCCGGTGGAAGGTCTGCTCCTCGGGCCGCTGGGCCGCGCCGTCATAGCTGCGCACAGCGGATGCCGACGTGGAGCTCATGCTGCGCTTGATGCGGCCGAAGCTGTCGGTGAGGATGCCGCCCTCACGGATGCCCACGCCCTCCAGGAAGCCCTCGAAGTAGCCAATGTCCTGGTCCTGGATGAAGGGCCGCATCCCTGCGGGCCAAGGGGCAGGTGACTCCTGGGGGTTCAGCCCCTTCCCCTCCCACAGAGGGGTCACCTTCGTTGGAAATCCGGGTTCAGGTCCCCGCCCACCCCTCACCGGCGGTGTGGCCTTGCACAAGTTCCTTGACTCTGAGCCAGAGAATAATGACAGATTTCGTGGTTCCTGGTACATGCTCTTTGCACGTTAGCTTATTATTGCTACACCCCATTACAGAGGTGTGTGACCCTCATTAAATAACTACTCTGGGCCCTGGCTGGCGGCTCGGCTGGTTGGAGAGTTTTCGATATGCCAGGGTTGCAGGCTCCATCCCTGATCAAGGCGTATGCAGGAGTCAACCAATGAATTCATGAAGTCGATGTTTCTCCCTCTTTCTCTCTCTCCCCTTCTCTCCCTGTTTAAAATCAATAAATTAAAAAAAAAACACACACAAAACTCTTCAGAGCTTTCCTCCTGGGTAAAATTGAGAAAAGTACACATCTTCTCCTGGTAGGTTTGTTAGGATTAAATAAGGTACTCAGCACACACTGAGTGCCCCATACAAGTGAGCGCATTGCAGTCCAGTCACTACTAACTATGTGACTTCAGTACTTGGCTTCTCTGAGCCTCAGTCTGCTCATCCGCACAATCTGGGGTAAATAATAGTTTCTACTTCCCTGAACTGAGGCCATTCAATGAGGTGATGCTTGGCACATGGTAATGGCCAAATACATGTTAACTTAGTAACACGATCATTCCCACTGTTGTTTTGCTGGCCCTCCTCACTAGCTGTGTGACCGTGAACAAGCTCCTTCGCCTCTCTGAGCCTTAGCTTCCTCAGGGGGTCAGATGGGAAGAATCCTTTCCTCTCCCAGGTTTGCTGTGAAGACGGAATGGTTATACCAGTGCTTTGTTCTTACTGACTTTGTGACTGCAGGCAAGTCCCTTCTCTCTGCACCTCGGTCTTCTCATATGCTCCCTGGATCTCATCATCTTGGCTTTATCAGAGGCTGAGAGATATGGAACAAACACTCCCGGCCTGGAGACTGACCAGGAATGTCATGACCATGCAGGGGCCTTGGCTGACCTTGGGGGGGGGGCAGGGGGCAGGGGGCTCACCGAGGAGGAAGAACTTGCGCCGGTCTCCGTAGAGCTTCAACAAGCCCGAACAATAGTCCTGGATGGGCAGCCCCAGCCTGTACTCCCGCAGCAGCAGGGCAAACTGCTGGATCTCGAGGGGGCCCAGCTTACTCCGCAACTGTGGGGACACCATTCGAGATCAATCCCAGGAAGCACCCCGATCCAACCCCTTCCTGAAAGGCCCAGAGCCCTCTCTAAGGGCGTACCTGGCCCAGCCCTCCTCTGACAATGCTCGCTGACCTTAGTTTAGGCCTTTCAGCAAGCTGGCCTCAGTGTACTCTCCTAACTTCACGTCCCACGCTGGGTCTTATGCTTCAGTCATGTCCAAGATTATTTATGATTCCTGAAATAACCTGTGTTTCCTCCAATTTCTAGGCCTTTGCTTGTGCTGTCTGCACTGGTGCCCCAGCTCACCGTGACCATGTAATCCTGCAATTGCTCCAGGCCCAAGGCGCTGTGGTCGCTGCCGCTGCAGTGCGAGTCATGGAAAGAGGGTGTGGATGTGCCGCTGTAACACGCTTCAAATGTGTCCTGGGAGCCATTGCTGCAGGGACAAGCAGAAAGGGGTCCTCACTCATCTCTCTCCAGCTCCTCCCCTGCCGTGGGTGGAACGTGGGAGGGCATAGCTACCAGTGCTCTGGGCCTGAGGCCTCATCCTAGGTCCCATTTTCTCCTTCAAGGCCCCACATTATCTGGCCCCACATTATCTGGCTGCCTCTCAAGCCTCTTCTCACTCTTGCTGTTTGTGCTCGGGCCACCCTGCCTTCCTTTCCTCTAATACTCCAAGTACCTCTT
The DNA here is from genome assembly GCF_000147115.1 of Myotis lucifugus. Lineage (NCBI taxonomy): Eukaryota > Metazoa > Chordata > Mammalia > Chiroptera > Vespertilionidae > Myotis > Myotis lucifugus. Next base: position 2,467,472 of record NW_005871108.1, on the reverse strand, counting down.
TACCTCCGGGCCTTTGCACATTCTGTTCCATCATCCTGGAATGTCTCTCTCCCCCTATCTTTTGCTCAGCTAATTCTTATTCATCACTGGATTTTATTTTATGTTTTTTATTTATTTATTTATTTTTTGAGAGTACATTTATTAAAGCTGGGGACAGTGAAACAAGAACAGGCCTAGGATAGAAGAAACAGGGGGGACTAGTTGGGGTTGCTTTGGCTCTCTAGAAATTTTATGAGAAAAAAGTGAGCCAAGGTGGGGCTGCTATCAGCTCACTGGAGTCAGAGAAAAGAGGCCTTGGAGACAGGTTCAGGGGGTTAACCTGGGACAAGCTGCCACTGCCCATTGCTCCCTGGTTGCAAGCCTCCTGGGGTCCCTCGGCGTTTAGGAGATGCATGGGCCTGCTCCAGGGAGGGAGAGTACCTAGATTTTAAATGTCATCTTCTCAGGAAAATTTTCCCTGATCCCCCCCAGACTGGATTAGACCCTCTGTCAAATGAGCTCACAAAGTCTACTCATGACATGCAAGGACTTTCCAGATCTCACCAAACATTCTCTCTGACCACAGTCACTGCCATAGTCACAGGGGCCTCCTGCTGATCCTCAAACACACCCAGCTTCATCCTGCTTCAGAATCCGTGCACTTGCTGTGCCCTCTCCCAGAATGCTCCTTCTCCAGGTCTCAGTTCCAGTGTCATCACCTCTGAGAGGCCCTCCTGGCACTCTGAGCTTCTCTTTATTCTGCTTATTATCATTAATGCTCATTACTATTAAATAATGACTTCTTTGTCACTTGTGCTAGACCAGGGGTGGGCAAACTTTTTGACTCGAGGGCCACAATGGGTTCTTAAACTGGACCGGAGGGCTGGAACAAAAGCATGGATGGAGTGTTTGTGTGAACTAATATAAATTCAAAGTAAACATCATTACATAAAAGGGTACGGTCTTTTTTTTTTTTTTTTAGTTTTATTCATTTCAAACGGGCCGGATTCGGCCCGCGGGCCATAGTTTGCCCACGGCTGTGCTAGACTGTAAACCATGCAAGAGCAGGGGACTTGTGTTTCTTCATTTGTTGTGTACCTACTATGTGTTAAGCTGGGTGTTATCCTTGTCTTGTTCCCCACTGTATCCCTAGCACACAGCACAGTGCCTGGCAATAATATTGCTTAATAAAAAGTCAACCTGCCTCCCAGTCTTTACATTTTCTATTACCTACAGAGAAGCAGTGTTAGCATGGTGGTGAGATTTTTTTTTCTTTTTTTAATCCTACATTTTCCAGTCTTCCTACTTGTAGCCATGTGACCAAGTTCTGGCCAATGAGATGTAAGCAAACATTGCCAGTGGGAATTCCAGCAAAGCTTTTAAAGAGGCCCCTGGCATGCTGCCCCCCTGGCTGGAGCTATGACCATCTTCTTGGGACATGAGGCGGCCTTCAGGATGGAAGTAAGTGCTGAGGAGGCAGGAAAAGAGAGGCCTGGGCCCCTAACAACCACGAGACCATGCATGAAATGCTGGCCTAATATTTTATGTAAAAGACAGGGGAGAAACGCTCCATCTTGTTTAAGCTATTCTTCTTTTTCAGGGTTTTCTATTACATGGAGCCTCAACTAAAATAAACCAAAACGACTCTTTGGCGTTAGCTGTGGTTTTGGACCTTGCAGGCCACTCAGCCTGGATGACTAGGAGAGAACCACAGGCCTACGTGGGCCCACTTCCTAGTTCTCTCGGTATGAATCCTCTGAGCTCATCAGAGTTCAGTTTACCTCCCACCCTAATGCCCAATGTCTCAGCACAAATCAAAGTGGGGTCACTTTCTCCCACCTTTCTTACCCACAGGGGGTTCAAGAATGCCTAGAAGCACAACCCTGTTTATGAACAGGTGTGTGGGGGGAGCGAGAGTGGGGTCCCCAGCAAGGGTGGTACCCACAAAGAGCTGCAGCAGCTGAAGTCGGCATCATAGGCGTAAGTCCCGTCGGTTCGGCAGCTGTCACCTGGGACCACAGACAGAGGGGCTGTCAGAGGAAGCAAAGCAGGGACCAGCCTCCCCGGCTTCTGAGGCCTCAACCTCAGTCCCTCCCTGGGGTAGGGATGGTGGCTGGAGCAGATGGCCTTGTAAACTACTGTAAGGACGTTAGCATTTACTCGGAAATGGGCAGCGACTGGAAGCTGCTAACCACGATTCCTGTCCCCCCCCCCCCCCACACACACACACACCTCACCCCCTGACACGCAGATGATCTTGGGCAACTCACCTCCTGTCACCTGGCCCTCAACTTCCCCAACATTGGGACATCACCTTCCTGTCTACCCCAGAGGGTCTCGGGTACAACAGCGGTGGGAACAGGTGAGGGTGTATTTTGTAAACTGGATGTGTTTGAGGTGGCACAAAAAAGAACTTGGAGAGGGAAGGAACTCAGTCTTGAGAGTAAAGAAGCACTGTTTACAGAGAATTGGCTCTGTGCCTAGCCCTGTTATCTCACTGATGCCAGGTACTAGCCTCACCTTCGGATCTTGGCTCGCTCAATGTCACTTCCTCAGGACTCCCCTGACTCCCCAGGCCAGGCTGGTTCCTCATTATATGTTCTCATAGCACAGCATGTGTTTGCACTGTATTTTTGTAGCTATTTAACTACTGTCACATTACCTCAGCAATGCAAGCCTCATAAGGGCAGGGCCACATCTGGTTTTGCTCAGCAAGATATCCTGGCGATTAGCAGCGCCCAGCATCTAGTAGGTGCTCAATAAATATGTGTCGAATGAATTTCTTGAAATATTTATTGCATTACCTCATTTATTTGCCTATCATTCCTGTGACCGTTAATGAGTTATCCAAGCTTCCTCAAGCCAGTTTCTACAGATGGGAGTGCCTCCAGAAGTAAAGAGCCATCTCCCTGTCACTGGAACTATGCAAACAGGGACCGCGCTGAGGGGGCTGTGCCTGAGGAAATTCACTTAGTGGCCTTGAAGGCAGCACGGGGAGTGAAGCTGGTGCAAATAGAAGCTTTAGAATCAGAATACCTGGGTTTGAATCCCAACTCTGACACTAAGTAGCTGTGTATGCTTGATTAATTTATTGACTACTCTGAACCTTAATGTCCTCATCTGTCAAATTGGAATCATAAGGCCTCACGGAGAGTTCTTTCATTCATTCAAAAAAATAAACTTGAGCATCTGTGATGTCCCTGTTCCCGGGCGAGGCACACAGGGTACAGTGGCAAACAGGACAGACAAGGTTGCTTGGCACATAGTTGGTGCTCAGTAAATACTCTCTGGGTCTCGTTCTCATTCCAGCCCTTGATTGTATTCAAGGACCAGTCTTGAAATTTTGGTTTTGACCTACTGTCCTAGTGGGGCTAGCCAGCTTCACAGACAGACAATGCACTATCTTAAGTTTCTGCAAAAGAAGGAACACCAAAAACAAAAGGGAGAGAGAAGTTCAGCTGTTCTGAATCTGACAACCAGAACATCTATGAAGCAGCTAGGTTTGAGGTCATCATGAAAACGGACATTTTTTAAGAACCCCATATTGGGGGTACACTGTAATTGCAGGAGAGATAGAACCCCTAAAGGCTTTCATTGGCCCTAAGTCTTGGGGCATCCTTCCTCCCCTGGCCTTTCGGGATGTTTCATAGGAGAGGAGGCCAGGATTTCGACCACTCACTGCGGCTGCAGAGCCACGGCCTTTCGGGCGTGGATGTGTAGTGGTAGCCAGCCCGGTCAACGCACTCGATGCTCTGGTCCCCGTAGATGATCTGGAAGACCTGACAGATGAGGGCGCAGGACTCCTCGGCAGCATCCTGGCCCAGGGAGGAGGAGGCACAGTGTGAGGAGGCTCAGAGACACACATACCTTTTAATAAAAGGGCTTTGAGGGTATTTCCCATCAAAAATGATTTCCCATCAAAATGGCTGTTCTTGGGGTCTTGGACACCTTTGTAGACTCCAGAGATGATTCTAACCCTCCTGTCCTGAAAAATGCACACATGCAACCCAATTTCCTGGGGATTCATGGGCCCTCCTGAAGCTTATCTAAAAGAAGCCCCTCACCCTAGCCAGTTTGGCCCAGGGAATAGAGCATCGGCCAGCGGACTGAAGGGTCCCAGGTTCGATTCCATTCAAGGGCACATACCCGAGTTGCAGGCTCAATCCCCAGTGTGGGGCATGCAGGAGGCAGCGATCAACGATTCTCTCTCATCATTGATGTTTCTCTCTCTCTCTCCCTCTCCCTTTCTCTCTGAAATCAATTAAAATATTTTAAAAAATAAATAAAATAATCCCCAATTTGTTTTAGTCTACAGGTAGGAAGCTGAAAGCCAGAGAGGTAAAGTGATTAGCCACGACTAGAGCCAGGTCTCCCAATACCTAGTAGGAGAAGGAAGAATTAAGTGTATAAAAAGTGTTAGGTTCAACATAGTTACTACACTACCAGATGCCATATTTAGATATGAGCTTCCTGGCACCCAGGGCAAAAATGGAAGCAGGATGAAGACATAAAGTTCAGTCTCCGGTAGAAGGAGGGAACTGAAGTCCTTGGGTGATATTTTTTGGAGATTACAAATATAAAGAATTTGTTTTATTTTTAAAAAATATTTTTATTGATTTCAGAGAGGAAGGGAGAGGGAGAGAGAGATAAAAAACATCAATGATGAGAGGGAATCTTTGATTGGCTGCCTCTTGCACACTCCCTACTGGGGATCGAGCCTGCAACCCTGGCATGTGCCTTTGACCGGAATCAAAGCCAGGATCCTGACACTCTATCCACTGAGCCAAACCAGCTAGGGCAGAATTTGCTTCTTTCATTGACTTCGTTATGCCTTCAAGCAAGAGACACAGAAAGGCTATAAATGATGAAGAGATTAACTCCATGAGGGCATTTCCTATTTTGTATCTCTAAAAAAAAAAAAAAAGCTCAGGTATAAATTAAAATGTGACCCAGGATAGGCATTTTGGGATGGTTATATTTTTAAAATAGGGCCAAGAGGATTTGTTGATAGAGTGGATATGGGTTGTGTGAAAAAGAATGGGGAGCCAAGGATCACCGCAAAGTTTTGGTAAAAGCAACAGAAGGACAGAGCTGCCATCAATCAAGACAGGGCGACCAAGGCAGGAGCAGGTTTGGGGGAGAAAAGTGGGAGCTCAGCTTTTATGTCATTAGACCTTTGAATGAAGGGGCAGAGTGGAAAAACATGTCTGGAGATTTGATGATGAGAGAGAAACTTTTTAGGGAGTTCTCAGTGTTTTAAATGCCCCAAGACTAGAAGAGACCATCTAGGACTGGGTATAAGGACTAAGCCTGGAGCACGCCAGCCTTAAGAAGCTGAAGAGGAGGAAGCAGCTCTAGAGAAGGAGCAGCCAGGGACATGGGTGGGAGGGAACCAGGAGAACGGGGAGAGCTAGAAGCCAAGTGAGAAAGTGTGTCAAGGAAGAGCGCATCAGCTCCGGAGTCCAAGTTTTCTGATGATTGTCCATCTCTCCTTTGGGACAGGCAACATGTCTGTTTTGTTCACCGTGGTTTTGTTCACCATGGGACCCTGGGCCGGAGGAAAAGCTTAGAAGCCACAGGGCTTGACGGTGTCTGCTAGACTGTGAGCTCCCTAAGGGAGGACACCGGGTATGTCTCCTTTATCTCTGTACCCACAGCACCCAGCCCAATACCTAGCACAAGATGGCACTCAGATATGGTCAAATGAATAAAAGCAAAGGTGATTGTGGAGAATGGGTGGAGGGAGGGTAGGCAAGGAAAGAATGACAGAAAGGCTTCTGCCTTGGGTGACGACATCGTCCCCACGAGTACAGGCCCTGAACTTCCTGGGTACCAATGTTGAAATCGCCACCTGATTCCTGTGTGACCTTGCACAAGTTACTTAGTCTCTGGGTCGCGGTTTCCTTCTCTATGGAATGGATGTGACTGAAATATTCCCCTCTGCTGGTTACTGTTAGAATGACATAAGTTAATGCTGGTTCTGTGTCTGGGATGGGTTGGCACTCGATTCACACTGGGGATTCGTGTCCTCATGATTGTTACCGTGGCAGTTCGGACACTGACGATATTGGAGAAAGAGCAGGGTTGGAGGAGGGATTAAACCAAGTCTATTTTGAGTTTCATCCTATTGGGACACTAAGGGGGAAGTGTCCTGCAAGGGTCCAGGGCTGGCGTTTAGAAGCCTTTTGGCGTCATGGGCTCACAGGTAGTAACTGAAGTCCTAGGTAGGGCAGAAGGAGGGAGAAGGAAAGAGGCCAGGGTGGAGCCCAGGAACCTCGTGAATGGGGCAGGATTGGGGGGCGAGGCGGGGTAAAGCGGCACCAGCCCAGCCCCGACGCGCCCGGGAGCAGAGCGCAGCGGCGCGGGGTGCCCTCGGGCTCACCCTGTTGGCCACAGCCAGGATGACGAGGTTGCAGTAGGCGTCGGGGCTGGGGTCCTGCGGGTCCAGAGGGTTGGAGCCCGGGTGGCGCCGCTCCCAGCTGCCGCCGCCGCCCGCCTGCCTCCGCTCCCAGCTGCCCCCCGGCTTGCCGCCGCCGCCGCCGCCGCCGCCGTGCCGCCGCTCCCAGCTGCCGCTGAACGTCTGCCGCCGCTCCCAGCTGCCCGACGCCCGCGCCCCAGCGCGCTGGCGCTCCAGGATGCCGCGCCGCCTCCGGCCCGGGCTTCGGCCCCGGGCCCCCGCCCACGCCATC
>NW_005871108.1:2458964-2460187 GCF_000147115.1 Myotis lucifugus | reverse complement strand
ATCTCCCACTGGCTACCTTAGCTTCGAACTCCGCCCCCTGCGTTTGGTCCGGCCCCTCCACCAGACTCCTCCCCTCTATCAGACTCCTCCCCTCCACCAGACTCCTCCCCACGATTGGACTCCTCCCCTCGATCAGACCCCTCCCCTCAATCAGACTCCTCCCCTCCACCAGACTCCTCCCCTCGATCAGACTCCTCCCCTCCACCAGACTCCTCCCCACGATCGGACTCCTCCCCTCGATCAGACCCCTCCCCTAGATCAGACTCCTCCCCTCCACCAGACTCCTCCCCTCGATCAGACTCCTCCCCTCGACCAGACTCCTCCCCTCGACCAGACTCCTCCCCTCGGTCAGGCCCCTCCCCTCACCGAGGTTCGCCCTATCCTCTGAGCGCTGTGGCTACGCCCCCCTTCACCAGGCCCTTTAACTTCACGCTCTTCCCGGACCTCAGGATTCTGGCTTCTCCAGCCTTCACCACTTGACCTCAGGATGGTGGGTCAGGCCGCCCACTCCTCGACCTCAGCCTTGGGCTGGGTCTTACGGCATATGGCCATGGCCGGACCCTAGCCTCAGGATAGGGTGGTCAGGCCTTTTCCATCGCCCCGTCATCCAGCCTCAGGCCTGCTCATGCCCCAGGTCACGCACATCCCCCAAACAAGGAGTTGAGACTTTTCTGCCCCTTCACCTCCCGGCCCCATTGCAGCACAGCCAGGGCAGGCTCCGCCCGCCGTACCTGTCTTAAGCACCAGCAAGTGCAGCGCGTCGTCCTGCAGGTAGGAGGCGGCGGCGATCTCGTGCGTGGGGATACGCAGGATGAGCTCCTCGTTGTCGCGCCAGGTGAGCAGCAGGCAGCGGGCCGATAGGCTCAGGATGCTGTCCTGCTCCGCCGTGGTTTTCAGCGGCAGCTCCTTCAGCTGCTGTGTGGTGGGTCGGATCTCCTGAGTCCCCCGGGGCCTTGGGTGGGAGCGGGAGAAGGGGACAGACCCTGCCTCTCCCCTCTGCAGAGCCTTACCCTGGCGGTGTCCAGCAGCTGCAGGAGCTCATCTCGGCTGGAGGGATTCAGTGAGGAGGTTACCCAGGTGAGGTGGCCCAGGAACTGGATGGCAGAAAGGGATGGGGTGGGGGGAGTGGTGGGAGAAGGGCAGAAAGAAGTCACTCGGAGGCTTTGGAGGACCCTGACCTCCTCACTGATGCAGTGCAGATAGACTGAGATAGAAATACCGGG
>NW_005871108.1:2455647-2458089 GCF_000147115.1 Myotis lucifugus | reverse complement strand
CAGTTATTTAGCTATGATGGAATCAAAAGTCACTATAATAGCTTGAAAGAACTGACCTGAGTGGCTCTGTCCACCTCAAACACCAGGATCAACTGACTGTGCAAGTCACTCACCCTCTTTGTGATCTTGTTGCAGAAATCAAATAGAAAGGAATGAATGTTGTATCAAACTCGGACATCATTTTGTGAGAAAAATGATGCCTCAAATCAATAAATTGATTCTTCATTCATTCTTAGTTATAACTTAATGCTATCAGTTAACTTATGTTATTCCATCAATATAAGAATGAAGTTGTTTTTTTTGTTACTTTTAGTTTTATTCTTCTAGGTGGATTTAACTAATCAAACCTTTCCTTTTTATTCTGTATGAAATTTCAGTTCCCAAATTTTAAGTGTTAACTTTTCCCTCTGTATGGGATTGCCAGATAAAATACAAGATTCCAGTTAAATTTGAATTTCACATAAACAACAAATGCTTGTTGTTGTTGTTGTTTTAGTATATTTTTAGTCCCATGCAGTATTTGGGACATACATTAATGCTAAAAAAGTATTACTACCCTAGCCAGTTTGGCTCAGTGGATAAAGCATTGGCCTACAGACTAAAGGGTCCCAGGTTCGATCCTGTCAAGGGCACATGCCCAGGTTGCGGGCTCGATCCCCAGTAGCAGATGTGCAGGAGGCAGCCAATCAATGATTCTCCCTCATCATTGATGTTTCTATCTTTCTCTCTGAAATCAATAAAAAAAAATGTATATTTTTAAAGTATTACTTGTTTATCAGAAATTCAAATTTAACTGTTTTTGCTAAATCTGACACTCTTAACCCCATATCAATCTTCCTTGGGTAATGAGGATTTTTCACTGCTCCTTCATGGTGTTCCTGAAATAGAAGTCAAGCCCTTGAGTGGTCTCAGTCCCCTGTGGTTTGCTGAACTGGGTTCCTTGGACCTGGACACTGAGTAACAACAACGCCTCTACAGGAATCTCACAGGAAGGTGCGGCTTCTGAGCACACAGAGCCCTTTCCCATCGGCTCTCCCCTGGGGGGAGGTTCCGAGCCCCGTGTTGAGATGGGAACACTGAGCCAAGCACCGGGAGGTCACTTGCTGAGGGTCCACAGTACGAGGCAGGGACACAGCCGCCCAGATTCTTTCCTCTGAGTCTCCTTTGTGTGAGACAGGGCTGTTCAGGGGTAGGTGTGGGGGAGAGGTAGGTAAGGTCTCTCTTGATGGGTCCAGGACATGCTACACCCAAATATGGCACCTTATTAAGAATATCTTGTCCTGCTGGCATGGCTCAGTGGTTGAGTGTCGACCTATGAACCAGGAGGTCCCAGTTTGATTTCTGGTCAGGGCACATGCCCAGGTTTGGGCTTGATCCCCAGTGTGGGGCGTGCAGGAGGCTTCTCTCATCATTGATGTTTCTCTCTCTCTCTCTCTCTCTCTCTCTCTCTCTCTCTCATCCTCTCTGAAATCAATAAAAATATATTTTTAAAAAAGAATATCTTGAGCCAAAGGAGTTTGAGAAAACATTCTGACTTCCCCTCCCCTGAAAGCAGGAGATAAATCTGTGTGAGAGGTGCCCTCTCTGTACCAGGAGGAAGGCAGACGTGGATTTAGGCCCGAGAAGGCTCTATAAACGAACCTGGTTACTTCCTCACCCTTTCCTAGCCCTAGCCCGAAACCCTCTGCCTCGTCAACTCTTCACACAGTTATTGTTTCTTTGTCAAAGAGGCGTAAAAGCTTCCTGCTCTGGTCACTCCTCGGGGGTCTTCGTTCTCCTGTGAGGGCTCCTGTGGACACGCAACACTTGAATAAAACGCGGATGCTTTTCTCCTGTGAGTCTGTATTTGTCAGTTTAATATCCAGACCAGCCAGGGACACCAAGAGGGCGGAGGAACACTTTTTCCTCCCCTACACCCCTCACCCCAAGAATGGGCTCACCCCTTCGCCTCCTTCCGCACGCACCTTGACCTCTTTCTCCAGGTAGTCACACAGCAGAATCTGGGGGTCGATGAGGTAGTCAGGGGGATAGAGGGGCATGGAGTGCAGGGGCCGGCGGCTCACACTGCTCCGAGTGGCTGCTCCTGCTCGGCGCGTAGCCTTTGGGAACATCAGCCTTAGGAGGGGGCCCTGTGTAAAGATGGGGGGGGGGCAGTAGATTGGAGCCCAGCAGGGGAGCAGGTAGGTGTCTCAAGCCAGATTGGAAGCCTATAGCACGGAACTGCTCTGCAGAGGGCCTTCTGTCCTGGGAGGCAGGGAGCAGGGGAATGGGCCTATTAATGGTCCTTGGACTGAGAAGCTACAGGAGGGATTCCTCAGGATACCAGGGAAGGTGGGGAGGATCTCCCAAAAGAATCCGTCTGGCTGGGTTTCCCTGGACGGTGTCTGTCTGTCTATATTCCAGGGACGGCAGAGGCTGCTGAGAACAGGGAGGACAGCTAAG
>NW_005871108.1:2443233-2455547 GCF_000147115.1 Myotis lucifugus | reverse complement strand
CCCCCCCCCCCCCCCCAGGCTTCCCACTTCCCCAGCTCCAGAGACATTTCTCTGCCCTGCATCCCTCCCAGCCTCCCACCTACCTTTTTCCCTTTCTTGACTTCATATTCCATGGTGAAGCGTCCCTTCTACTTCTGCTGCCCTCCTTACCACCACTCCCCCCCTCCCCCCCCCCCCCAAAGTTTCCCTTTGTTCTTTTTCCTGCCTGGTCGGAAACTCCACCAGCCCTGGAGTTCCTGCCCCTCCTGTGTGATAGTGAGCAGAGTGGAGGGGGCGGGATGTAGCCTTGGGACCCTTCAGCTCAACAGTGGAAGCCCAGCCAGAGCAACTGACCTGGGGAGACAGTTTCAAGGCCTCCAGCCAGAGGCTTGCTGTTGAGGGGGCTTGGGAGTTGAGTGAGGCTAGGGGTCCCCTAAATTTGGAGTCAGAAAATCCCAAACTCTACCCCTACTTCCACCACTGACCTTGCTGTGTGATTTTGGCAAAACAAGTCAGTTCCCCCTTTCACAGCCTCAGTGTCCCCGCCCCACTATGAATTGGGAGTTACTATTGTCTCCCTCTCTGGGCTGCTGTGGTGAGAACTAAATGAAAGAGTTGGTGTGAAAGTGCTTCATCAGCTATACAGTACTGTGTCCAAGCAGGTTATGATTGTTAAAACTTATCCTTACTATTAAGGGAGGCAGTACTGAATGGGCTTCACAGACAGGCTGCCTGCGTTGAATCCTGCCTTTGCCACTTACTAGGATTATGACTTTGGGCAAATCCTTTAACCTCCTGTGACTCAGTTTCCTCATCCATAAAATGGGCATATACAGTTTGACTTCATAGTGCCCTTGTAAGGATTAAATGCATTTAGAAGAGTTCCTGGCACATGAAGTGGCCAATAAATATTAACTACATATCTCTCTGTCTCTGTGTCCTGGGCTGTAAAAGGCCCCTGTGTGGTTCTGTGCTGAGCACTATGTATTTCGTCTTACTTATTCCTCACAACATTGGGTTACATTATTATACCCATTATACAGACTTTTTTTTAAAAAAAGGCTCCACTGCAGAGGCTGGCCGAGGAAGTCACAGTGAATAAGAGGGGGACCTGGGATTTCTGCCTGGTCTGGATCTGAAACCTAGTCACTTACCTCTAGGGCCAATCCATGCTGCATGCCGCACCCAGGACAGTGGGAAAGGTTCTGACTGACCCATCCTCCCCTGGCCATGACACGTGGCTTCCGGAGACCCAAGCTCTGGACCTGAGTTGCTATAGGATCCAGGGCAGGCTGCTTATTATAACTTCTCTGGGTCTCAGCTTCTTGTGTTTCCAATGGGAACAATAATCCCAAAGCCCTGCCCTGCAGTCAGAGGTGTGACAAGAAAGATATCAGGCCCTGGATGGGGGAAGCGGTTGCAGATTGTGAAGTGTAGTCGCCAAACAATGCACAGGATTGTTTTGGAAGCTTTTCTGAAAGCATGGGTGTGCCAGGCCAGTGGCTGTTGGAATGAGGGTCGGAGCTCCCCTTGCCTCTGGGTGTGAGGGCAGCAGGAGAGTGCCAGCTACCAGCCTTCCCCCTGACCTCCCTCCCCTTTTCCAGGGGGGGAAATGGCCCAGACTGCTTAGTGCAAGCTCGCACAGCCACACCCTCCTGCTCCCCTACATCCTGCCAGGCATCTCCTGGCAGCAGGAAGAAAGATCTCCATTAGCCTGCCGGCCAACAGGAAGAAGCCAGACTACTCTACCAATCCCTGACGGCTCCTGACATCAAAACTTCCACGTAACCCCTGGAGTAAGTCTTGAATTCCCAGCAGCGGCAGGGAGTGAAAGGTGATTTCTTGCTCTGGCACCCCCACGGCTGGCTTTTGCAAACCTTTTCCTTCCTCTGTAAAATTAGGACTTCCGTTATTTCTGAACTAACTCCAAACATCACTGAACTGCTGGGAATCTCAGATAGGACAAGAGGTGTTCTGAGTGCCACTAGAAACAGCAAGCTACCTGTGTATGCCCTGCAGGGCCCCCCTCGACTCCCTCCCAGGGCCATACACAGATCCAGTGCTTAGAAAATGTCACCGACAGTAGGTGGAGACAGGCGGACCTGGGTTCAAGTGTTTATGACCTTGAACAGGTAGTTAGTTCATCTCTGGGAGCTCAGAGTCCTCACGTGTCAAAAGCAGGATAATGCTGGCGCTTGCCTCAGAAGGCAGCTGCCGGGATTAAATGGAAACAGAAGCACACAATGGTAACATTTATTATTAAAATTAGCTTGTGAATCATAAAAGAGATGAGTAAAACAAAGTCCTTGCTCTCGAAGACTTAGCAGTTGTGGCAAATGGAATTCATCTCTTTTGAGCCACCTCCGGCTGATTGGCAGGGGCTGCCTGGAGCTCTGTGTGTGTAGAGGATTATAAACACCACGTCTACTCCCAGCATGAAAAGGGGATTGACTATCAATGCTTGCCATGGGGCAGGAGCGGGGAATGTGGCAGCTGGTGTTCAGTGCATATGCTGACCCTGACCTGGTTAGAGAGATGGGCACACAGGTAAAGAACTCTGATATAAGGCAAGCGACTAGTTGGGGGAAGGCAGAGGCAGGAGCCGTTCACCAAGCCAAGCCTTGAAGGGCATATGGAAGGAAGGTCACTCTGGGCGGAGGGAACCGCTTGAACACACACAGAGTGCCTGAATTGTGATGCTTTGGGCTGCAAAGAACAGACTACTCTACCGAAGGCGGCTTAGGCAAGAAGGACAATCTCTTCAGGCAGGAAGTTCAATGGTAAGTGATTTCAGGGCTGGTTAATTGAGCAGCTCAAAAAAAAAAAAAAAAAAAAGGAGACATATGTAATACTCTTTATAATACTTTAAGCAATAATAAAATTTTTTTTGAAACAAACAAAAAAAATGGCAGCAAGTTCCTTATAGTTCCACTTTGCTGGTCTTATGGGCTGAATCGTGTCTCCCAAAATTTATACGTTGAAGCACTGACACCCCATACCTCAGAAAGTAACTGTTTTTGGAGATAAGTTAAAATGAGGCCATAGAGTCAGTCCAATCTGACTGGTGTTCCTACAAGAAGAGGAAATCAGTGCACACAGGGAGAGCCCAGGGATGTGCACACACAGAGGGAAGACCGTGTGAGGACAATATGAGAAGGCAGCCATCAGCAAGCCAAGGGGAGAGGTCTCGGAAGAAGCCAGTCCTGCCGGCATTTTTTTTTTTTCCCTGCTGGCATTTTGATCTGGGATTTCTAGCCTCTGGAATTATGAGGAAATGAATGTCTGTTGTTTAAGTCCCCCGGCGTGTGGTAGTTTGTTTTGGCGCCTCTAGAACTCTCATACAGCCGGCAAGATGGCTGTTGCGGCTTTGGGAGTGATACATCCATCATGATCCTGCAAGGGTCTCCCCTTCTCGTGTGTTTCTATCGTGAGGGAAAACCTTTCCCAGAGATCCTTCAAAAGACCTCTCTCAGGAACCTAAGGACCAGATAGATTAGCCAGAGTATATTTCGGCTGTAACAGAGACCTCAAGAGCAGTGGCCTAGACCTGGTGGAAGCTTATCTCTTCCATCATAAAAGTAGCCCAGGACGGGTGTGGGAGCCCCAGCTGTGCAGGGCCCAGGGGCTTCCTAGCTTGCTCCACCGCACTAGGGGGCGCTCTCAGCTTCAAGGTGGCTCTCCACACAGCTGTAGTGTCCCAGTGGAAGGGTAAACAGAGCCAGGGGAGGGCACAACCCCTCCTTTTATTTTTAAAATATATTTTATTGATTTTTTTACAGAGAGGAAGGGAGAGGGATAGAGAGTCAGAAACATTGATGAGAGAGAAACATCGATCAGCTGCCTCCTGCACACTCCCTACTGGGGATGTGCCTGCAACCAAGGTACATGCCCTTGACTGGAATCGAACCTGGGACCCTTCAGTCTGCAGGCCGATGCTCTATCCACTGAGCCAAATCAGTCAGGGCTCCTTTTATTTTTTGTAATCCTCACCTGAGGATATGCCCTTTTCATTGATGAGAGAGAGAGAGAGAGAGAGAGAGAGAGAGAGAGAGAGAGAGAGAGAGAGATGTCAATTGATTGCGCCTAAAAGAGTAAAGAGTGCCTGGCATATAGTAGGTACTCAATAAATATTTGTTTTGGGGGGTTAGAAACTTCAGTCTGGGTCCTGATTTTGTCATGGACTCATTCTCTGACCTCTGGCAAGTTGGCCCCCACCCCATCTCTTTTTTCCCTTTATCTGTAAAATGAAGCATTTGGAGCTAATTCCTAAAACCTTTGCTCACCCCCTTCATCCTGGTTGCCTGATGGAGGCTCTGGCCAGTGAAGGGAGCTGTGTGTAACAGCCTAACCCTCCCAGCCAAATGTGTTTGTGGTAGAGGGTGTCCTTCCTCCCCGTCCCGCCTCCCCCATCTCCTTCCTCCGACCCACAACAGCCAAAACAACAGGACACAGACAACGCGTACTGAAATGACTTTTAATATCTCATGTCGCAGCAAAATTAAAAATATACAAAAAGTTTGTGGTGTACAAAAGAGTCTCAGTACAGAAGCCCCGGCTTGGGGCCCCTCCCCCTCCCGGGGGAATCGCAGAGGGGTGAGCGGGGGTGGAGGACCGAGGATGGCACAGATGTAGTAAATACCAGGTCGGACAGGAACAGGAGACAGAAATGGACAGGGGTGGGGACAAATTTGGGAGGCGAGAATCACCCGGAATTGTGCTGAGGGAGGGAGATCAGCCCCTCAGGCATGGCTAGTGGTTCCTGGAGTGGGGGGCTGGGTTGGAGAGGAGGGGTCAGTACTGGGGGTGCCCTAGTGGCACCCTGAAGAACCCAGCCTGCCGCCAACTCACTGTGTGGCCTTGGGCTGGCTGCCTCTCTGGGCTTATCCTTTCGGTAAATCAGGATGCTGGGCGATAAGCCGCTGATTCTCACCTTGGGCTCCTAACCCCTGGGGGAGGGGGCGGGGGGGGGGCAGGGGGCAGGGATGCAGGCCCACTAGTGCTCTTGAGAATTGTGTAAACACTGCGATACAGCACAGATATGCCCCAACCCTCCAGCCCCAGGCCCTAGAAGCTAACTTGAGGTCTTGGTAGCATTTATTTGCAACCAGAAGCTCAGCTTGAGTTCATTGAATATGAGAAAATCAATTATTCTTCAAGAATGGAGGCTTGTTTAGAAGAATCTCCCACACTCTAGGATGCTCAGGGGTGAAAATAATAACAGGGGGCTCTGGGAATCGCTGGGTCCTTTCCAGCTACTAGTATTTCTGACTGGTTTGGGAAACCAAGGGGTTGGGGGGCTTTGTGTAGGAGGCGCCTCCAAGTTTGGTGGTTTAGCCCAATGGAGATGGATTCTGGGATTTGGTGAGAGGGAGACAGAGGAATATCCTTGTCCCATCTGGTGCCTTTCTTACCGCCTTTTGCCTCAGGCTACCCTCCACTCGGGGATTATTGCAGGTGCCCTAGGCCCTCACCCCTTCAGCCTGGCCTGGGGGTGCCCTTACAATGATTGTGCATAGAATAAAGGCCAGGATTGCTGGGGAGAAGGCAGCCCCTCCTTGCAGTGAGAAGGAAAGGGTGGAGGTGGCCAGGCAGGAGAGGACCATCTCTCCCTCCCTGGGGAGTTTTCTGCTTCCAGGAACCAGGCCATCCCAGACGGAGCCTTCCTCTCCCACTTCCACAATTTCTTGCTCTCCCTCCCCTTGCCTCTACCGGAAGCATCCAAGAACCTGGGAATGCCCTAGCTCCTCCCCGAACAGAATGGCACATACCATTCCTTTTCCCTCCAGCCCCAGGGTCCCAGAAGCCCCTCTGGTTGGGAAGGGGGTACTCAGGCCCCATCCCCACATGGCTTGGCACTCAGTCCCTTTCATTGAGAAATCACAAAGCACATCAGTACGGAAATGGATAGCTCCTCTCCCTGCAGGCCCGATCTCCAGCTTTACCTGGGAGGGAGGCAGGTGTCGACGGGTGGCAGGGGCCAGCACTGGATGGGGCAGTTGGGTTCTGGCTTTCAGTCCTTGTCCTGAGCCTGGACTGTCCTCCCACCCAATGCAGGTTCTTCCTAACCAGGGGCCCCCACACTAGAGAAGATCCCAAACTAACTCCTCAGGCACCGGAGGGGTCTCTAGCCCTTAGCAGATGGTGGTTCCTAACTCAGGGGCCCTGGGACGCCCTGACCTCCCTCCCCTATCAGTGGGGCCAACTCTTAGGTGGCAGGTGGTGAAAGTTGAGGGTTGGACTAGAAAAGTCTCAGAAGAAGCCAGGGCCTCTGTCCTTAACTTCCCCAGAGGGGTATCCAGGAGCTGTAGGGCTCCCCAGAATGTTCTCATTTTGAACCAGAGATTTCAAACTGGTGACCCAATGGCCCAAACATGAGTGTTGAGTTTGGCCAGCACAGGATTTTTCAAATATTTGAATTTTCGTACCTATAGGCGGGGTACGCACTCTCCTGTTTGCCAGAGTCCTCACCACTCCCTATGGTCTAGCACCACCATGTTATCATTTTCATTACCATGAATTTGCAACCCATGGGCCCTACTCCCGAAAACCTTCTCCCACTGCCTGAGGCTTCTGCCCACTCCAAGCCCAGGTGAGCTCCACGGAAAGGACCTTCAGAACTTTGGTTCTTGGGAGGCCACGGGGGCTGCCAGGCAAGATCTTCCTTGGATGCTCTCAGTCCCCTTGAAATTCGCCCTGAGACCCAGACCTTCCCCAGCCTTGCCTTCCCTCCTCTCTGCTTTCTCTAGTTCTCAAGGATGACATACTCCTGTGGGACACGAGTTTAGCAGGGAGCTGGCTAGGGGAAAGGCAGGTTTTGGGGATGAGGCAGATGAGAGGAGGGGACCAAAAGAGACTGTTGTTGGGAGTCCCTGGCATGGAGGGGTGGCGGCCTGTGCTGTTTGCCCGGGATGGCAATTAAAAGGCACATGGAACATCAGTGCATGGAGGTGAGGTGTGATGAGGAGTGCGTGGTGCCTGGAGAGGTTTGGGGAGCACAGTCAGTAGTAGCCTGAGGGGCCCGTTTAAGAAAACTAGGAGACAGAAGTCTGTCCTGGACATGGGGACACTGGTCTCTTGGGGATGAAGATATTGAGGGCAGGGCAGGGCAGGGCAGGGCCTGGCATATAGGGTACCCAGAGCATCCGGTTCTCTTCTATTCCTGGAAAAATTAAGACAGACCCGCCCTAGCCGGTTTGGGTCAGTGGATAGAGTGTCGGCCTGAAGAGTCCCACGTTTGATTCCGGTCAAGGGCACATGCTGGGTTGTGGGCTCAATCCCCACTAGGGGGCGCGCAGGAGGCAGCAGATGGATGATTCTCTCTCAACATTGATGTTTTTATCTCTCCTCTCCCTTCCTCTCTGAAATCAATTAAAAAAAAAAAAAAAGACAGACCCAATTTTGTCTCAGTTCTAGGAAAAGCCTTACTCTGCTATTGACTTCCTGTGTGATCTTGTGCAAGTCCCCAACCCTCTCTGAGCCTCCATTTCTCCTTTACATGGATGTGGAGGGCAGATGGCTCATCATGAGGACTCCACTGGGCTGTGGTTCTGGAACCTGCTCTCACTGTAAGGACCCTGTAGGGTTTCTGGGAGAGGACTGAACAACTAGGCTTGGGTGGAGGGCAGGAAATGGGGAGCAGGAGTCGGGGATTCAGGGGATCCAATTCTGGTGGGGAAGAGCCTGGCTGAGGTAGATTGTCACAGAAACAAAAACAAAACAACTGGAATGGGATGATGCTCTTCTCCACGGAGGCGCTCTGAAACAGAGGACTGGCAAGGACCAGATAAGGTGGACAGGCTGGTGGAGAGGGACCTCAGGCCTGGAGGGATGGGCCCTGAGTTTCTGGGGGTGAGGGTGGGGGAGTCCTTAAGGGGCTAAGCTTTTTTCCTGAGGATGAGAAGCAGGAGGAGGTGCCTGCAGCCCTCTCTGAGGGCCATTTCTGCTGGTCAGATGTCTTGCAGGCAGAGGTTCAGAGGGAAGGTTTCGTGGGATTGAGATGAGGGGGGTGGGGATGGAATAAGGTCCCAAACTGTGGCCATGGCTTCCCCGAGAGCCTCAAGCCTTGCCTCAGCACTGCCGGCTCGGTCTTATTCCCTCTTCTCTGGGTCTCTCATGGAGCCGTAAGGACTCCCAGCTCCTAGAGAGGTTACTTTTTAACTTTTCCTTTTAGGATGCTGGAGAATGGATGCCAGATGAGCCATTCTGGGACCCTGGGGAGTAAAATAACTTGCCAAGCGTGACCCTCATGTCACATCTCAGAGCCTCAGTTTCCTCCTCTGTCAGATGGGTTGATAACACTTATTTTTTTAGGGAAGTTGCAAGCCAGGGAAGGTTTAAGTGAAACAAGATGGGGTGAAAACTGGCACGGTCAGCCCTGGAGAAACAGTCAAGAGGATCTGGGCCCGCATCCTCAGCGCGCCCCCCTCACAAAGGGCTCCGGCATGTGTGTACCTGGCCGTGAAATTCGGTCTCCAAGACTGATTTTGAAGATCAAGGAGGATGGGTGAACGAACCAGAGGGAGGCTGGGTCAGCCGCAGGCTTCCGGCCTGGTTCCTGAGCTTTCTCGGAGATTGGGGACGGAGAAGAAAGAGGGAAGAGCATTCTACATGTGTTGGTGGGAGGAATGCACACACCATCTCGGCTGGTGTGCCAGGGGGTGAGGTGGCTTGTGTCACAGGTTTGATGTGTGCTTATGTGTGTGTGTTTATGTGGATGGTCCTGTCCTCTCTGCTTTTGGGGTCACCCTGCACCCCGAGTGTGGCTCCCTTCATCCTCAGCAAACTCACTATCACCCATCACTCTGTGATGGAACAGCAGGAGTCCGGGACCTTGTGAGACTAGCTGCCACTCTGGGCCTCAGTTTCCCTTCTGTAACCCCAGGGAGGCTGAACCAGGGAGGGTTAAGTGCTCCTCTAATGTGCATAGTCTAGGCTTCTCACGGTCCACCTCACCCCGAGCCCAAGCCTGCATCTTGCCTTAACATCACCTGCTGCGTCCTTGCAGTGAACTCACCTTAGTTTGCCTGGGGGAGTGGGGACATGATGGGGGGTTCCAAGCTCTGCCTAGAGGCTTTGTCCCTCACCCCACAGACTGCCTACTCCTACACTCCCCGCCCTACCCAGGTGGAGAGGAGAGGCCCAGGATGAAATATCTCATGGGCACCATGGGATATCTGGGACATGGGACCAGACCTCAAGTCTCAAGGATTGGGCAAAACAAAGCAGTTTTCCAGCTGCCGCCCAAGAGAGCCACTTCTGCAGGGTGGCTGAGAGCCAAGATTTATGTCAAGTCCCTAGAGCTCATTTTTTCTGGCTGGAAACCAGCTGGTAGTTGAAATGTACCAGGGGTTCCTGAGGACAATGTCCTCTTCGGAAGATGGCTATGGACCAAGGCGGACAGGAGCACAGAACTCCTATGAACCCCGGAAGTCTAGAACTGGAGTATCTACTCCTACAATGTTCCACTCACATGGGGTTCCAGAGGCCCCTCCTCCACCACCATGGCAGGAGCTAGAATTCCCCAGAGCACAGCAGCAGGGCTCCAGGGCACTCACCCTCACCACAGAACCCAGATCAGTGACTCCCTAGGATAGTTTATCAGCTAAGTGTTCTAGAACTTAATCCAGAACTAAGACGGTCTCTCTAGAACAGTTCCTCTGCTAAATGCGCTAGAACCTCATCTATAATTGAACCCAGACAGCATATCTTCCTAGACATTTTATCTGTTGCATTCAAAACCTTTTTCTACAAGAAATGTTTTAGACGCTCATCTAGAACAAAGAAAGACTCCTGGAAGCATTTCACTTGAGGTGTCTGGAACCTCAACCATAACACAGGGGTCTCTGGAGGAGTTTACTTGGGGAACATTCTCAATGCTCTGGATCTGCTACCCTTCGCGTTTCAGCTCGCTTGAACCCCTCAGATGTCTCAGGGTTCTTCCTCCCCTCCAGCTCTAGCACTGTCTACCTCCCACCCCCAACTCCCCACCCCACCCCCACTTCCTCCCTTAAATCCTCTCTGGCCCAAGCTCCAAACCTTGGACCCCACAGGAACTGTACCCACCTTGTCCTCCAGATGCTCCCACCTCACTCCACATCTTCCATAGCCTCCTTCATCCCCAGCACCCCCTCAGGAGCACAGGGCCTCAGTCATGGACCCCAGACAGTGCCCCTTCTCTGACAAGTCCACCAGGGGTGACACGTGGGCAACTCCAGGCAGGGGAGAGGGTGTGGAGCCCCCAGCACCAGAGGTGGTATGGAGGCCTTCATGAAAGTGGGGCAGCTCATGAGGAGTGTAGCACCAGTTAATTCCCTGGGCCCTGGTTCGAGGGGGCGTGTTAGAAAATGGGCCACGGCGCTGAAAACAGGGCCTAGGGCTGGGGCCTCCACAAGGCTGCCCCCTCCCCTGAAAGAACCCAATGGTGGGGCCACTCTACCCTTGGACCAACAGATCCACTTCCCCTTAGCCTGGTGGCCCTGAAAAGCCAGGCTCAACACTGTGGTCGATGTGAGGTCAGCCAAGTCCATCCCCTTTTGGGGGGAGAAACTGTGGCCTACACTGTGGTCTCATACTCCAGCAGCTCCTGGGAGGTCCTCGTGCTCCGGTACTGCAACCGGGGCGTGACGGGTGAGGAGTACTCCAGCGCCAGAATGGTCTTCCGGAGCCGGCGGTCAATAAAATGAGCATCCCATGCGGGGTACTTCTTACGAGGCAGGTCAATCCGAATGACAGGCCCCTCTGTCCGCGAGGTGCGGGCCACTGGTGTGGGAGGCAAGCCAGGCCGCACCTGGAAGACAGGTGGTGTGGGGGTCCCTGCACGCTCACCCCCCACTGAGACCCCATCTCGCTCAGCGCCTGTAGTCCTCGGCAGGGACCTCGGGGGACTTGTGACAGCATCGGCTGGCGGGCCACAGGGCTCTGGGGCCTCCGGGCAGATGCAGCCAGGTGCCTGGGGCCCCAGCATGGGCCCATTGGGGTGCAGGAGGCAGTAGTAGACACACATGAAGAATATGCCCAGCGCAAAGCTGGAGGCCACCACGCAGACCAGGATGAGCGAGTGGAAGTCAGTGGAGAAGTTGCGGCTTGAGTACCAGAAGCCAGTGAGCGCTGCGTTCTCCAACAGGATGATGCAGTAGTAGAGGGTCATGCGGCGGCGACTGCGGCCCTCCTTGACGTTGAACCAGCAGAAGATGTAGATGATGCCCACCACCATGTTGTAGATGATCTCTTCCCACTTGGACATGCAGAAGTCCGTCTCGCCTTGGATGACCCAGAAGGTCATGATGCACCAGTGGGCCACGATGAAGATGCCGAAGTAGAGCTTGTAGACGCTGGCAAAGAGCGCAAAGGCCAGGCTGCGGGCCGCGATGGTGAACAGGTGCCAGAGCACCTGGGCCACGGCACCTTTGTAGGACAGTGGCCGCTTGTCATCTCGGGAGTCCCGCAGCACCTTCTGGTAGGAGGCCAGAGTCCAGGCCAGGGACACGAGTGAGGCAGAGGTGGAGAGGGCTGTGGAGACAGGGTGGGGATGGGGTGGGCTGGGTTAGGGGTGGGTCTGGGTTGGGGGTGGGTAGAGGGGAGGGTTCTGGGTCAGGAGCTGGGTTCTGAGGAGCTGTGAGGGAAGGGTCTATAAATCAGGCAGGGTGTGGGAGGGTCTTAGTGGGTGGTCTTCACGAGTGATGATGGGGGGCGGGGATGGATAGAGCTGGGTACTTCTTCAGGGTGGGAGCATGAAGGGAGAGGGAAGGTGGGCGATTTGGGTCTCCATAAGGGTTAGGTCTAGGTCTCTAGTATCAGACTGTTGGGTTCAGGGGCTGGCGGGAAGGTGGGAGATTAGTCTAGGACTCTGGGAATGGAAAAGGAGGTAAAGCGTTGGGAGGGGGGCACAGTGAGGGCGTGGAGGAACCAGGAGAGGACTATTAGAAGCTATAGGTCACCACGATGAGACTGGGGTGTGAAGGGGGATATCCAAGCTGAGCACAGCTGAGGGGACGGAAAGAAAATCTACCGTGGGAGAGTTCTGATGGGGCCCAGTATCCCGAGCAAGGAATGAATGTCCAGGGGGCCTGAGAGGCGGGGATAGTCTTTCAGGACATTAAGGGTGGGCTGGGCAGAGATTTGGTGGGAGGAGCATGGGGAGCACGGGGCGGGGGCGGGGCGGGCTTTTCTCTGACGCGAAAGGGGGTCTGGTCTGTTGGAGACAGGGAAGGGGCCAGGAGGAGTTGAGTGGATAGGACCAGAACTAGGCCTGGGACGGGTTCCCAGGGGGCTGAAGAGCAGTGAGAGGGCAGAATGGATAGGCTCTCTGGAAACTGGTGATTGGGCAGGTCTGGAGT
>NW_005871108.1:2440631-2443087 GCF_000147115.1 Myotis lucifugus | reverse complement strand
AAAGGAGAAGAGGGCTCATATGGGGGGCCCCCCAGGGCTTTTAAGAGGAGGTTTAAAGGTTAGAGGGCCCAGTTTTTAACCGTTGAGTGGAAGTGGGTTTTTGGAGGGACACAGGGAAGTCCTCCACGGCCCTAAAGTTTTTATAAATTTAAAGGGCCAAACCCCCAAAAACCCTTTAAATGTATGGGGGGGAGGGGCCCAAAACAAAGGGAAATTTGACCCCGGGGGGGAATTCAAGAATCTCTAGAAAGGAAGTGGCCCCGGGTTTGGGGGGGGGCCCGGGGACCCAGGGTTTTTCCCCAGAAACCCCGAACCGGAAAGGCCCAAGGGGCCCGGGCCTTCCCCGGGCAAGGCAGGTCCGGGGCGGCCCCCCCCGGTCCCCGAGGAAGGCTAAACTGCACCACGAGGTTGCCGCGCTGCGCAGGAAGGTCTCCAGCAGGCGCAGCATGCTCACGTCCGCGCTCTCGAACAGGATCCGCCAGTAGAAGTGGCGCCGGAGCCGCTCCCCGCCCCAGCGCTCTGCAGCCCCAGGTACACTGTGCGCAGGTACCTGCCGGAGGGACGCGGTGCTGAGGCGCCCACCCCGAACCCGACCCTGGCCACACTGAGCCTACCACCCCAAATGCTAAACGGCCGTTTTGAAAGGACCCACTCCTGGGGCTGAGGTCGGGGAGCTCCTGATGGGCTCTTCAGCTTCAAGCAGTGACACAAAGGAGAGGCTTAATCCAGCATTCTCATCATCATGACTGCTCTGGCACATTGGGGCCTGCTTTCCTGACTCCCTACAGTGCCCTGAGCGTACAATAGCCCCGCTATTACCCCCATTTTATAGATGAGAAAACTGAGACCCAGGGAGCTATGCCATTGGTCCAAGGTCACACAGCTAGGAAGCAGTGGAACCAGCATCACACCCAGGCAGCCTGGCCTCAGGGCTCACCTTCTGACATTAAGCAACTCTGCCTCTCCCCGTATGCCATTAAGAGTTTGCCTACTCAGGAGCAGTTCCTGGTGCCAGCCCCCAGTTCTGTGGCCACCAGCAGCTTTCTGGCTTGTTTCCAAGCCCACCCCCGAGTGCCCAGTTCTCCCCGCAGGACACGGGAGGCTGCTTAGAGATCCTCTGGCATTTGAGACTTTGCCGCTTCTCACGTCGCTTCTCCCAACAAACCTCCTGCCTCCAGCTACTCTGCACAGGCCAGATTCCAGCTCACAATCCTCCTCCTCACTGGGCTTTTGCAACTGCTGTTTCCTCTGTCTGGTAATACCCCCCCTCCAGCCCCCAACCGGGATAACTCTTGCTTTCCCCCAAGGCTCAGCTTATCAACATGGTTTCTTCCAGGAATCAATCCTCCACTGACCACTCTCCACTTGGAGAAGGGCCCCCCCCCCCCCAGGCTTTCCTCCAACCTAGTACTTTTCACAGTGGGTTTAACTGTCTGCTTATGCATCTGCCTCCCCCACACTGTGATCTGTGTGAGAACGATTAGGTCGGCTTGCTAACTGCTGTATCTCCAATTCTTAGCACGTAGATGCTCAACCTGTGTGTTGCCTGAATGAGTAAATGAATGAATGTGTGAATGATTGGAAGTTTGTTGAACTGAATGGAACTCCGGTAACCCAGTAGGAGCATGGAGGGAATCCCAAAGTCCTGAGACCAATTCCTCACTTGGTTGGGTAATCTTGAGCAAGAAGACCCTCTCTGAGTCCTGCCTGTGAGCGTTAAATGAGTGAGATCATTTGCAACTATGAACCGCAGTGCCCACTGGGTGACAAGGGACCTGGCCACACAGATCTCTGGATCTGATTTCTCCTCTCTGTCCGGGTGCCTTGCCCAGCAGCTCCACCCCTGGCTGTTGCAGTCATAGACACTGCCCCCCCAACCTCCACATTCTCTGATTCATGCCCTTTGCTGAAACCAGAGAGGGCTCCTTTAGAAGTGGTCTCCCCAGAAACCACGGGGGAAAAAACTCAACATATTCAGTGACCCTATTGCCTCCATCAGAAATTGGGGAACCGGAGATTTCCCAGGAACGGAGTGCTGGCATTTTCAGAACGTTGTTTAGAGGCCAACAGCGTTCAACTGTGTACAGCCAACCCATGGGAGGAACCACAGAGCTCCCTGAAATTTGGGATCAACTGATAGACCCAGAGTTTCCCCAATGAGTATCCTGGTCTTAGCAATGGTGTGGCCCTCTCTGGGCCTCAGTTTCTCCAACAGGGATGGGTTTGATGACTCTGGAGATCCTTTCAGAGCTAATGTTCTTGGATCCGAACTCTCCCCTGAAAATGTGGCTGGAAACATCCCATTTAGGGCTCTCCGTCCCGTCCCTGCTCCCTCAGTCTAACTCTCCCACCCAACGCTGAAATCCCTTAGCAAATCCCCTTAGCTTCATCTCGCTCACACACTTTCGTGGTAGGGAGTCCTATTCTGAGCGCGCCTTCTGCTGCTGAGCAGCTCC
>NW_005871108.1:2427119-2438954 GCF_000147115.1 Myotis lucifugus | reverse complement strand
CCCATTGGCAAGGGCCGCAAAGGTTTTTTGGGCCCCGGAAAATGTTAGAGGCCTGTTCTTTTGGGGGGGGGGGGGGGGTGGGGGGCGGGTAGGTTGGCTCTAAAACACAGGGAAAAACTGCAGAATCAAAATTAATAAATGTTAAATGTTTAATTAAATGCCTGCAAAACAGAACATGATATCAGCCAGTCAACTGCAATTTGGCTTTTATCTGGTTGTATGTAATTTGCACTTGACGTTTGCTATAGCTGCATTTTAATATGCTTCGTAGATGTGGGGCCCACAAAGGTCTTAAAACAGCCTTGCCCAGGACAAGCGTCCTAATTCCCCTGAACCTCAGTTTCACTTTCTCTAAAAAGGGGTCAGCACTCACCCTCCTTGCCTATATCACAGCTCCTGCGGTGAGCATGAGAAAGGCAAGATGGCAATATGCTGAGTTTGAGGGTTTGCTGCCCAGCCCTGCCCTAGATGCTCTGTGGCCTCGGGTACTCTCTGCCTCTCTGAGCCTCGTTTTCATCCTTGTTGTGAGCATTTGGGAACTGCAGAGGGATGTGCACAAAAGGGGGGAGTGGATGCTAGCTAGGTGGAGGCCTCTGGCTCCTCCTTCATCGAGCAGCCGCTCTTAAAACCTCCCCCAGGAAGCCTATTCTACTCCATTTGAAAGGAAGTTGGAAGAGATTCATCTTCACCACAAACGGGACTGATGCCACCCAGAGAAGGATGCTCCATCTCAGGAAAAGGAACCCAGCCTCGGGGGAATGTATCTGCTCTCCCCCAAAACGCACCCCTAGTCCTTCCATCCATTCTCTCAACTGCCACCGCCCTGGTCCAGGCCACCGTCGCTTTTGCCTTCTCGGTGGGCTCCCTACAGCCACATGGCAACCAGCAGGGCATTTTGAAAACCTGTCAGATTAAGTCTCCTTCCCCTTCTCAAAACCTTTCAAGGGCCGCCCATCACACCGGGAACAAAATCCAAGCTCCGCCCTTGGTTTGCAGGCCCTAGACCATCTGGCCCTGCCTATTTCTCTCTTCTCCTCGCAAACCACTGTTCCATTTGTTCTCAGCCTTCCAGATACCCCCGGGCGTCCTCAAACCCAGCCAAACGCGTTCCTGACTCAGGGCCTTTGCACCTGCTACTTGCTCTACCTGGAACACGCCCTCCACACACCCTCCTGTGGTGGCTCATTCTCAGCTCATTCTCGGAGGCCTCCCAGGACACCCTCCCCTGTCAGCCCCGCCGCTCTCACCAGTCACTCTGGCCTATCACATTGCCCTCTCTTATTTTCGTAACGTACACTATGAAACAACCCTATTCATTAGCTCACACATTTATTCCCTACTTTACCACCGTGGCTCTGATAGGTTAGAGACTTTTTTTTTGTTTTGGTCACCACGGTTTCCCCAGCATCAGCACATCCAGTAGGCACTCAATCAATATTTGTTGAATGAATAAATGTGAGTGTTGGCCTGTCTTCTCTCTCCTGACCTTGGAGGCCCTGGGGCTTCCTTGCCTGAGCTTACACAGAGCCAGGACACCCAGCTGACGTACTTTTGTCCTTCCTCCTTCAGGAAGCCTTCCCTGGCGCTCCTCAGCCTGGCTGGGCCTCGCCAATGCTGACAGCACCAGCCTCACACTGCCTGAGGCCAGCGTGAGCCAGAGCCTAACAGCTTCTACCACCCGCCATTTTCCAGGCGAGGAAACAGAGGTGCTCAGAGGTCTACTTCGGATCTAATTTGCCAACTCCCAGCCTTGTGCTCAGAAAAGAAGCATGTCCAGGAGGAAAATGGAAAAACAGATAGTGGGTATTGTTGAAGGCCGGGGGGCGGGGGGGAGGGTGTTGGGAGCAAATAAAACCACGTCTGGAAAGGAGAGAAGCCAGTGGCTAGGAGGTGAAGTCCCTCCACTCAGGCTCCTGAAAGCTGTCCCTTCTGGGCCCCATGGCCTCCGTGAGCAGGCAGCAGGGTCAAGAAATGGACAGAGCTCGTTTTTCAGGAACCTCCCAGCATGCCCTGGGGAGCTACTCTCTAATGGGAAGGATGAGGGAGCCACATGTTGAGGAGCCAGGAAGCTTCTGGGCGCTGCTCTGGGTCCTTCTTTCTCCTGCTCTCTTTTCCTGGGTCGCCCCAAGTCTCCGGCACTAGGTGGTCAGGGTTTCTGGCCAGGGCCTCAGTTCCCAGGCAAACGGTCAGACCTGGGTCCCAGCTGGACTTGTCCCTTTGTCGGCCCTGAGGTCCTGGGCCATTGTCTCTTCTGTCTGTGCTCAGCTCAGATCAGCCTGTTGTGTCTGTCCCTTGAATGCAGGGTCGGCCTGTTTATTTATCTGTTTCTCAGCTATTGTCAGTCAATCTATTTGTCTGTCAGCCAGTGTCACCCTGGGACCCTGGGTCAGTCCCCCAGGCTGTACCTTGGATTATGGGTCACATTGTCTCTTAGGTATTATGTCTATTTGTTAGTCATCTGACCTGGCTTCATGTGTCAGCCGGTCTGTCCCCTCTTAGAGACCGGGATCATCCGTCTGCCTGTCGCTTGGATGTCAGGAGAGCTGTCTGTCCTCTTAGATACTGGGTCTGCCTGTTGGTCTGCTGTCCGTCAGTCTCTTGGCTGCTTGGTCCATCTGCTGGAGTGTTGCTCAGCTCATTGCTCAGTGAGACTGCCAGTTTTCCGGCTGTCCTCCCCTGCCAGCCCCCCTTCCCCGACTCTGGGTCTCTCTCTGTCTGTCTGCGTCTCTCACATCCTCAGCTCCTCCATCTGTCGGTCTCCGTGTTTCTGAGTGTGTTTCTCCCCCCCCCCCCCCGACTCCCCCTCACACTCTGGGCCAAAAACACAGCAGCTTCCAGCGGCGCCCCCGCTCCTGCTCCATCCAGGAACCCCCCACCCTACCCCCCTCTCTGCCTTGGTTAGCTCCTGGTCTCCACCCTGGGCCAGGCCTGCAGAACTCGGGAGAGGAGCAGGGTGGAGCTGGGAAGGCAGGGCTGATGGGAAGGAGCAGGACCCCCCATGCCAGGCTCATCACCGCTCTGTAGGCCTGTAGGGGGACAGTGTGCAGGTGTTAATAATAATGTTAATAACTCATACTTATTGAGTGCCAACTGCATGCCAGGCTATGCTAAGCCTTTTTATACATATTGCCCGTTCTTTTTAAAAAATATATTTTTATTGATTTTAGAGAGGAAGGGAGAGATAGAAACATCAGTGATGAGAAAGAATCACTGATTGGCTGCCTCCTGCACACCCCCTACTGGGGATCGAGCCCACAACCCAGGCATATGCCCTTGACCAGAATCGAACCTGGGACCCTTCCATCCATAGGCCGATGCTCTATCCACTGAGCCAAACCGGCTAGGTCCATAGTGTCCATTCTTCACAGCAAACCTTTGAGGTGGCTCTCATGGGCCCCTGCCCAGAGAAGGTGCTTCAGTCTCATGGAGGTGCCACTGCCCAGGAGGACCCACGGTAGAGAGAGCGGACCTCAAAGCTCTGCTTGGGATGACGTGGGAGGGGTGACGATGGTCGGAGACCCAGGCTCCAGTCCTTCATTGGACTTTTATTATTATTATATATTTTTTCATCATTGGACTTTCTGGGAAAGTCCAACCCCTCTGTGGGCCTCAGTCCTCCTCTACAAAATGGGCCCAGGTAACCTGATTCCTGCCGACCCCAAGGGATTGTCATCAGGCCCATCCCCACCCACCCCATTCTTATAACATTAAGGCCCAACATCTGTGTCCCGAACCCAGGTCCTTGTCTCCACCCTGATGTCACCACTCTGGTCCAAGCCAGCCAACGTCACGCAGTCTCCATCCGCCCTGGTAAGTGTCCTTCCTCCCATCCCTCTTAGAGCTTATGCTTCACGCAGCAGCCTGAGGGATGCTGTGAAACCTTAGATCAGGTCTCCATTGCCCACTACTCAAGAATAAAATTCTTACCATAACCTTTGAGGTCCAGTGCAACCTAGCTCTGTCCACCTCTAGGACCTCTCTCCCTCTGCCCTCCCCCCGCTGCACCTCTCTAGCTACACTGGCCTTGCTGCTTCCTGAACACCCAGACTCATCCCAGCCTCAGGTCCTCGGCTTGGAAAGGGCCCCACCCATCTATGGCAGATTCTCATTCTTCCCACCTCGGCTGTGTCACCTCCTCAGAGGGGCCCTCCCAGATCCCTTTCCAAAGCACTCTACTCACTCTTCTGGCCACTTTGTCACGTTATCCTGTTTTCTTAACACGCACCACAACCTGAAATGGTCTAATTTACTTGCTTACGTATTTATCGTCTCTCCAATGGTGTGGGAGCATGGGTCTCCTGTTCTCTGCTATGTCCCTGGTGCCAGGCACACAGTTCATGCTCAATATATTTTGTTTCATGAATGAATGAATGAAGAGTGTGGATATGCTATGTAAGCTCCCCAAGTAAAGGCAGTCAAATGCCTTTGGGAAATAACCCAGGCTCGGGAGACAGTGAGACCCAGGTTCAGGTTCTGGCTCCATCACTTACTATCTGTGTGGTTTTGGACAAGTTGCTTCCCTCTCTGAAGCCCTTGGCTCAATGCCCACCTTATGGAGTAGCTATGGAATCAAACGGGTGATATATATAAAATGTTCAGCCCAGCGCTGTGCACTTGACCAATGGGAGGCCTTAAGGAGTTTTCTGACTTAGAGGCCCCAGCAGGAAAAGGCCTTCTAGTTTCTGGTAGAGCTGAGGCCCACTCCTAGGCTGGCTTTCCCTGGTGCTCAGTGAATCTGTCCAGTGGAGACAGAGGGTCAGAAAAGTCCCTTTGAGGCAAGTTCACAAGGCAGGGTCTTCTTTGAGGTCTTGGTCTTCCCTCTGAAAATAGCTGCCACTCATCAAAGACCTACTGTATGTACTTTGCTAACATTCTCACTGCAGCCCTGAGGTTTTGTGGGCATGATCCCCATTTTCCAGATGAGAAACTGAGTCACAGAAAAGAGGAGGTTCATTTGACATTTATTCACCCAGCATTTTTGAGTACCTACAACGCATCAGGTACTGTGCTAAAATATTGGGGACATAATGGTGAACAAGACAGACCCAGACAGCCCTGGCTGGTGTTGCTCAGTGGTTAGAGTGTCAGCCTGTGGACCGAAGGGTCTTGGGTTCGATTCCCAGTCAAGGGCATGTACCTGAATTGTGGGCTTGTTCCCAGGCCGGGTTGGGGGCATGCAGGGGTCAACCAATCGATGTCTGTCTGTCTGTCTGTCTCCCTCCTTTCCATCCACTCTCTCTTAATGGGAAAAATATCCTCAGGTGAGGATTAACAACAACAAAAGACAGACCCAGACTATCTGGCACTGTCTGTGGGGGACCTGGACATTAATTAAATCATCAGGTAAATATGGAACAACAAACTTATTCCATGGGTTCCAGACATGCTGCAAACAGGGTTCCATGCTCCCCCACTGAGCAAGCAGTGCTGCTGGAGAAGGGCCTGGCCCCGCCTGGGAAGGGCGTAGCAGTCCGGGAAGGCTTTCTGGAGGAGGTGGCTAGTGAGCCATGATCTGAAGCAGGCACAGGAGTTAACCAGGTGAAGGCAGGAGGGAAGGAAGTTTCTGGCAGAGGAACAACGTGGGCAAAGGTCCTGAGTTGGGAAGAAGCAATAAGTGGTCAAATGGCCGTTGCTCAGAGAAGAAAGTCAGAAAGCAAGAGATGAGGTGACCATAGTGAAGCATTTGGTCTTTATCTTAAGAGTGCTGGGGAGACAGGATTAGAGAGCACTTCTGCGTTTTAGAGGGAGTACTTTGGCTGTGGGAAACAGATTGGAGGGAGGCGGGGTGGAAGGTGGAAGACCAGTTCCCAGCTGAGGCGAGAATGGCGATGGAAGGCGGAAGGCAAGGCGAAGGACTCCAGAGACATTTAGCAAGCATTTGGAGAAGTGACTTGCCCCAAGTTAACAGCCAGAATATCAGAGTTGCATCTTAAAGTAGGCTGGCTGACTCCCCCATTTCGCCACAGGGCACCCCTCAGGCTGAGCCAGGCCCTGGGGACCCGGATGCCGCTTGTGGGAAACATGGGGCCCCCAGGCATACACTCCATCACTGCCATGTGGCCCAGAAGCTCTTGTGGGGAATGGCCCCGAGGCCCCTCCCCATCTGCCCACCCCTCGATGCTGAGCACTCCTGCATGGATTCAAAATAGGACCTTCTCGGGGTTGGCAGCCAAATGAGTCATAAATGCCAGCAGAGAAAGTGATTTTACACATTCGGATCCCATTTCGCGTGGTGCTGGGAGCTGGGCCGTTTTCCTCCTCCTTAGCAGCCCCCTAGAGAGCCATAGCACCTCTTTCTTTGCTGGGATGAAGCCAAATATTTCCCTGCCACTAATTTTAGCCTCGGCTGAAAAGCTGAGACCCTTTCCTATCCCACTCACTGCCAGCAGCAACCAGCCAGTGTCCTCTTTTTGCTGAACAGCTAAGCAGACTGTTCCTTTCCAGCAAAGACTTTGGGGCCAGGTTCTCTCCTCTTATGTCTTTCACTGTGTTACTACAGCCAGATCTCCTCCCCTCTCTGGCCTCACTTTCCCTATCTGTGAAATGGGTCCAGAGCAGAGACTAAAACCCAGGACCCCATACTCTAGATCAAGACTCTTTGTCCCCCCCGTTTCTTTCTTTTCCTGCTATCTGGTGTAGAGCTGGGATGTCATGGGTTAGCTGGGGGAGAGGGAATTAGAGTCCACTCTCCTGGTGGCTTTGGTCACCAGAGGGAACTTGGAAATCAAGGCAGGGAGAAGGCGCCACCCACTTCTATCTGTCCTGGTCTGGGTGTGAGATCCTAGATGATGAAGGGGCCATGCTGATATCATTACGAGGGACTGGAGAATGATGGAGAGGTGCCCTGTATAAAAAGGCAGCTGCCCCTCAGCTCCAGCTGATTACTGCCCTGGGAGAATCTGAGCCCAGTGTGGCTAGAATTTTAATTTTTCAAGAATAGCTGGAAATTAGGATATTTATGCAAAAACACCACCCCAACTTGGAAATGTTGGCAACTCATTTTAAAAATACCATATGAATGTGTAAGAGATAATTATTCCCTTTTTTAGGTGTGATAACAATATTAGTTATATATTTAAAAAGTCTGTCTCTTTAGAGATGTACTGAAATATTTATGGATGCAATGCTATGATGTCTGAGATGTACTTCAAAATAACATGGAAAATAAAATGTCCTCTCTACTTTTATATATTTAAAATTTTTCCACAATAAATAGTTTCATTAATAGTTTCAACAGTTTCGGTAGCGGGGAAAGTCCTGTGTGGGCCAAACACATCCTCGGGCTGGATTTGCCCAGTGGCCACTGATGTGCCACATGTGGCCTGGCCTCCAAGCATCATAAAGCCCCCACGTTAGCTCCACAGATTCTCGTCTGTCAGGGGCTTTAGCGATCATTTAGTTTATCCTCCAGCCCCACCCGGGAGACCTGCTGCAGCTTCCCTGCCAGTCAGCCACGTCTGTCTGCCTACGTCTGCGATGTGGAGGTCCCGCCCTTGGGAACAGCCCGCTGTTTCTGGGCAGCTTGATTGTCAGGGTGTCCTTGCTTCTATTCAAACAGATTCTGCCTCCCTTTAACCTTGGGTTGTTATCTGTCCTCACAGCATCTCTGGAGCCCAGAAAACGTCTCCTTCCTTGGGGGGGGGAGGTCAGTGGAGGAGAGTTAATGAGCATTAGGATCCCCGATTCCCCTCTCCCACCCCCTACCTTGTCCCTAAGCAAGTAGGATGTGCTGCAACTTGGGCCAATAATAATAATAGTAATAGTAGTTAGCATTTTCTGAGCATATAGTATGTGACAAGCCCTGTGCATGTATACTATCTCCCGATATCTTTACAAGAACCTTAAGATGTGGATACTGTCATTATCGCTATTTCACAGATGAGACTAGGGCTCTGGCTGGTGAAGTGACTTGCCCAGGGTCACACAGCGAGGAAGTAATGGAGCCATGGGCGGCACCGGTGCCCAGCCCTCAGCTACTCTGCTCTACTCTTGTCTGAGTCCTGGGAAAACTCATGCAGGATTCCAAAGCCCCCAACTGGACTTTACAGATGGGGTAACTGAACTTCAGGCAATGAAGTGTGTCTTGCTCAAGATTCTGATTTTAAAGATTCTATTCCGTTCACACGAACATTTATTGAGCACCTACTGTATAAGAGCAATTTTAATTCCTCCATCTCCTGCATTCTCCTGGAAACTCAGCCCATGTTTGGTCCCGATACATTTTATACAAGTACAAATGTGTTGCCTTAACCTGCACTTGTCCATGACAGTTTGGAAGGCTGCAGATGTAGGCCTAGCAGACCTCAGTGCCATGTCCACAAAGGGAAGGGGCTCCCGCGCTGCCTTAGCACCCCCTACATCAGCACAGATGCAAAGCCTGCTTCAACCGGCTTCAAGCTCTAAGAACCTGCTATGGATCTCGCCTGAGCGGGCTGGGTACAAGGCCACCAACAGCAACAGAGGGTCTGCTCTGGACCAGTCATCATGAGAGAAGAAAGGACAAGGCCTCAACCCCCAGGGGCTTGTAATCTGGTAGGAAAACCAGGCAGGTGGGCAGGTGATCACAACAGAATGTGAACAGAACTGTGAGGCTGAAGAGGAATGAGTAATTGTGCCTGGGGGGAAAGTCTGAGAGGAAGAAGCCAGAATGTTAACAGTGGGTACTTCATATTGAAATCAAATTTTAGAACTATTTTTCTGATTTTTTTCCTCTTCCCAAAGCAATACATGATTAAAACACTTAGCTAGTAGAAGGCAGTATCTCTTGGTGGTTCTACATGCGACCTTGGGAGCTGGACTGTATCCATTCAGATCTGAACTTCGCTAATTACTAACTAGGAGGCTGTTAACCTCTCTGTGTCTCAGTTTCCACTAACTCAACTACTGTTAGCTAGCAGTATTGGCCCATATTACAGATGTGCAATGCATGTTCCATATATTTGTTCAGTAAACCTTCACAATAGCCATTTGTATAGGGATGTTATTATCCCATTTCACAGATGAGGAAACTGAGGCCTAGAGAGGTTAAGTGACCTGCTCACGGTCACACAGCTCATAAGTAGCAGAGCCAAGAGTTTGGGCTCCACAGTCCTTATCCTTCCTCAACACACTACCCTACCCGACAGGATTATTGTGAAGAATAATGATCTCACCTGAGTCTCTATAAATGGGAGCTAGAATTTCCAGTAATATCTGACTTTTTAGTAACAGGTGAATGTATGCATATATTTCTTGGTTAATTAAAAACCAGAGTAAAATCTTCAAGCTTTACAAGATCTAATTAGCAAGTGGAAATCTCCCCTAGCCTCACCTCTCCCTCCCCAGAGATAATGGGCGGAGGGGAGTCTTCTTTAGCTCTTTTCTGTGCTGCCTGAGGTTTCAACGAAAGTGCACAGCTCTTCTATAAACAAACAAAACAGCTAAGCAATGTCCATTTTAGGTAAAAACAACAACTTTGGCCTGATTGAGGGAGTGGGAGGTGGGGTTTGAGGGGCCGAGGGCGGCACATGTGGGTTTGTTCAGGGAAAGCTTCTCAGAAGAGGTGGCTTTGAGCTTGGCCTTGAAGGATGTGCAGAATTTCACTGGGAGGAGAGGGGAAAGGGTGTGGCTGGAGGAAGGCCTGCAGGCCGTGCTCAGAGATGGGAGGGAAGGAGTGTGTGGCTTATTGTGGGGGGAGGGCGCTAGAGCAGTAAGGAGACTAAAGAGCAGGAGGCAAAGGGCCTGATGCCAGGCTAAAGCATTTGGACTAGCTTGAGGGGCAGAGGGGAGCCGGTGCCAGCCCTCTGGCTTCAGAGTGGCAGGGTCAGACCTGAGCTTCAGAGCTATCATTCTGGCTACCAGTGGAGATGGGATGGGGCGGGTTAAGGGGGGAACCGGAGGCAGATACGATTTCCCAGGGGAGGAATTACGAGGCCCTTGTAACAAAGGCAGGGCAGTGAATGGAGAGACCAGAGTAGATCCCAACACATCCTCCTTCCTCTCCCCAGGGGCCTTCGCCCTGGCTCTGGGTTCAAAGCCATTTCCTGGCAGCCCTCCCTCCTCCCCAGAAGGCTTTCGGTGTGGTCTGTGGTCGTTATAGATCAAACAGGGGACGATGGGCCCAACTGCCGCCACTGTGTCTGTTAGGAACAGCTCTAATGGCCTGTTGCTGCAGATGGGCAGGGAGAGGAGAGGAGGGCGGTGGGGTGGAGCCCTAGGGGTGTCTCCCAGGAGGTGAGTGGTGAGGCTGGACAGGAAGAAGCCTGCAAAGTGAGAGCAGGGAGGAACCTGGGAGGTCACGGATTCAGGGGGTTGTAAACATAGTTCAGCGGTGGGACCGAACACAAGCTTAGACAGGTAACTGACAAAACAGAAAGAGGAACTCAGAGATACTCAGGTTGAAATGATGGTGAGAGGGCCATGGAATACATTTGGAATCCAACCCTTGTCCCAGTTTATAAATAATAATACAAATGGTAATGGCTAATGAGATCTGAGCACTTTCTGTATTGGAGGCACTGTTGTAAACACTATATAAACATTATTTAATTTACTGCTCCCCCAAGCCACATATAGGGTTTATTATTAGGATGTCTGTTTCACAGATGAGAAAAGCAAGGCACACACATCTTGCCATTTGCCCAAAGTCACAGAAAGTGGTGACACAAAGTGTGGCTGGTTCCAGCATGGGGGTTCTTAACCATTAGCTATCTGGCTCCAATAGGGAAATTGACCAGAGAGGAAAGATATCATGTCCACTCTGCCTGAAGCTACTACCCTGGTCCAGCCCCATCTTCTCTCACCTGGATCATCGAGAAGCCTCCTCGTGGGGCTTACCCTGGCCTCCCTCCAATCTATTTTCCATCCAGCGGCCAGAGTGCACATTGCAAACATAAGTCAAGCCCCTCTTCCTCCCCTGCTCACATCCTCTTGGACTCCTGCTTCATGCAGAGTGAAAGCCCAAGTCCTCCCTGAGTCCTCTGAGGCCTTGTGATCTAACCCAAGCCAACCTGTCCACCATAATGTCCCCTACTCTCTGCTTCTGCCACACGGATCTTCTCCTCAATCTTCTCTTTCCCTTTGCCTGGAACACTCTTCCCGAGACCATCACACAGCGAGCCCTCACCTCATCCAGCCCGTTGCCCACATTCCACCTCCTCCCAGAGGCCTGCCTTGACCACCTTATCTCAAAGAACCACACCTTCTTCCCGGGCCTCTGTAGCTTCCTATCTGTTTTACTTTTTCCATAACACTTACTGATATCTGATCTATTATATTAAAATTTTTTAATTGATTTTAGAGAGGGGGGAAGGAAAGAGAGAGAGAGATTTGTTGTTCCACTTACTTATGCATTCTTTTGTTAATTCTTATATGTGCCCTGACTGGGGACCAAACCTGAAACGTTGGCGTATCAGGACAATGCCCTAACCCAGTGGTCGGCAAACTGCAGCTCAGCAAACCGCGGCTTGCGAGCCACATGTGGCTCTTTGGCCGCTTGAGTGTGGCTCTTCCGCAAAATACCGACTTCTGCGCACGGGCCACGAAGTTTCAATCGCACTGTACGTGCGCGCCTGCACGTGGTATTTTGTGGAAGAGCCACACTCAAGGGGCCAAAGAGCCGCATGTGGCTTGTGAGCCACGGTTTGCCGACGACGGCTCTAACCAAATGAACTACCCAGCCAGGGCTGATCCATTATCCTATATAATAAAAGCCTAATATGCAAATTGTCCCCTCAACTGGGAGTTCTGCTGAGAGTTCTACCGCTTGCTATGATGTGCGCTGACCACCAGGGGGCAGCGCAGAACGTGGTGGGCATTGGCGACACAGCGCTGGCAACGGGCAGCAGTGGAGGTGCT
>NW_005871108.1:2423322-2426591 GCF_000147115.1 Myotis lucifugus | reverse complement strand
TGCCCAATGCGTCTTTGGGTCTCAAATCCTATGGCACATCCCCACCGCCCCGCATGTACATCTGTAATAACTGTGGACATTTTCTCCTGTTGGTCTGTCTCTTAAATGTGATTATTAGCCCAGCTAGAAGAACTTAGAAGGTGGGAGGAGAGTTATTATTTTTGCACTCCCCCCCCCACACAATATAATACATACTATATTGTATTTGTTGTTGCCCCCATTCGACTATTGAGTCCATGAGAGCAGGGACTTTGTCTTGTTCACTACCCTATTTCCAGCATTTAACGCAGTGCCTGGTATACAGCAGGTGCTCCATAAATATTTTCTGAATGAATGATTGCAGATCAAATGAACAGCTGCCATGTCCTTATGGCTTCAGGGGCCTTGAAGGCCCTCTTGCCTTCCTGCCCCCTCCCTGGCCACCTGCTCAATGAACAAACCTCCTTCTGCAGGGAACAAAGCCCAGGCTGACGGCACTAAGCACTGCCAATGGTCCTGAATATTTAACAATGGGGCCAGCCCTTTGCTAAACCCTGGGCACACATCATCTCATGAAACCACAAAACAACCCAAGAGGTGTACCATTATGGTCTCCAGGTACAAGGGATAAAACTCAGGCACAGAGATTATATGGCTCGTCAAGGTCACATATAGGAAGTGATAGGACCGGGATTTGAACTGAGGACATTTGAATTAGAGTCCATGTTGTTGTTGTTTTTTGTTAATCCTCAATTGGAGGATATTTTTCCATTAATTTTTAGAGAGAGTGGAAGGGAGGGGGAGAGACACATCAATTGGTTGCCTCCCACCCCTGCCCTGACCAGGGCCAGGGATCAAGCTTGCAACCGAGGTACATGCCCTTAACCAGAATTGAACTCGAGACCCTTCAGTCCGCAGTCTGACGCTCTACCCACTGAGCCAAACCAGCTAGGGATAGAGTCCATGTACTTAACCATTATTCCAAGACGATGGCTTCCCAGAGAAGAGACATAGGGCCCGATTTTCACACCAAGCAGGACTCTTGAGGAGGCAGCGGGAGCAGTGCTCAGGCCTAGACATAGAGGGGGTAGTAGAGGGAGGGCCTTCAAAGCCCAGTCTGCTTCCCTCCCTCCCCATTCTGGGTCTCCAGATCCTGACAGCCTAGAAGGAATACCCGGCCAGATCATCTCCCACTAATTGGCTTAGCAAACCATGCTTATCTGGGCAAAGCTGGAGCCCAGTGAATTCAAGATTAGGGAAAGCAGGAGTCATGGCTTACTGCTCTGCTGCCCATAGGGTCAGAGGAGACTGGGTTAGGAAGTTAATTGGCTTAACAGCCCTGAGTGGCTTAACTGCTCAGACAGTTGGGGTGGAGGGTAGGGAGGAATGAAAACACAGGTTGGTGTCCAGCCCACAGCCGGCTCATGCCCCACCAAAGGATCTGTGTGCCGTTCTCTTGGGGTTCAATCTGTACACGGCCAATGGTCTGAGACCCCTCCTCCCTCTGCCCCCTATGCAATCAGCACGGTGGTGCCAGGGACAGAGCTTGGGCTTGGGAGTTGGGCAAAACTGGGTTGGCACCTCACCTCTCCCCCATTTCCTTAGTGGGTGACCTTCGGCAAGTTACTTGACTTCTCTGAGCCTCACTATTTTGTCTGGTAAATGTGTGTCATTTGCAACAGAGGGACAGTTTCAGGGTAAAAAGAGATCCTGTGCCTGCAGCACCTCACATGGGGTGGGGGCGTGGTGTCCATGAAGTCCTCCCCCTCATCTCCCTCCTCAGAGCCCCATTTGGTGTTTAAAATAATAATGCCAACACCCATTTTGCAAAGTTGTTTGGAACTAGAATAAGAACTTATGAGTTGTGCAGAGCTAGACCAGAGGTCACAAAGAAGACAAGCCCACAAATGTGTGAACTTTGGTTGACATGTTTAAAAAATATTAATTAGCAATTGAAAATTGGAAGAATTCACACAAAAATCCCAATTTTCCACTTCCCTTGATAAGTCACGACTTGACAATACCGAGTCCACAATTTCTCATGGCACCCTCAGCTGGAGCGAGGTGGTGGCTTCCCCTTCTCTAGGACGCTGCTTACCCCCAAATGTCCTCTTGACTGACATCCACATACGGACACAGGTCTGTGTTTCCTGGCTTCTCAGAGTATTTAAGCTTTTGATCCAGTATTGTACAAGCATGAGGAGTTGAAAGATACCTTTATGACTTAAATTATTTTATTCGGAATTGGGGGTGTGAGATCAGGAGGTGAATAACTGCATTGGGTGGGGAGAGGGGGCGTGTTTCAGAGCATTGGCCGTGTACAGATTGAACCCCAAGAGAACAGCGCACAGATCCTTTGGTGGGACATGAGCCGGCTGTGGGCTGGACACCAACCTGTGTTTTCATTCCTCCCTACCCTCCACCCCAACCGTCTGAGGAGTTAAGCCACTCAGGGCTGTTAAGCCAATTAAAGTCCTAACCCTGACCCTTTTGATCCTGTCACCTCCTGAAAAAAGTGAGGCTCAGAGAAGTCAGCTTGATCCTGGAGGGCTCAGACACACACCCTTTCCTCAGTTCTCTGGAACATCAGCACCGAGTCCTGCTGAGCAGTGAGCCTGTTCCCTGTGGGAACACTTCATGTGGTAAGCAAACAGGTTGTGCCAACGTTGCTTAACTTCTAGGAATACCAGCCCTGCTGGCTTCTCTATATCTTGTCTGGATTTTCCTCCATTTAGCCAGACCCTCAGCCATTTTAGAAACCAAAGGTTTTGGGACAGGTGCCCAGAGGTTTTAGCTCTGATAGCTAGACCATAGTTAGAATTACAGAAAAGGAAGGCTGTTAAAGTCATCAAATCTAATATTCTCATTTGACATACAGGGAAACTGCGGCCCAGGTGTGGGAAGAGCCTCACCCACGCACACCTAGCAGGCTAGTTACAAACCTGGGTGGAGACACAGGTCTCCTGATCCACTGCCCTAACCCAGCACCTTCCCCACAATATATATACACTGTCTCCCATCCTTACCCACATGGTCCAACTCCCTCCCCCTTTTTCACAGTCTTATCTCAGTGCAGCAGAAGCCGTGACTTTCTATCATCCTAGAATCTTGGGATCTCAGACTCATAATTCTGTGAGCTTGGGGGACACATTAGTGGCAGAACTGCAAGGTGGATAAATTGAACTTGGCTTCTCCTACTCCCAGCTCCTCCTACTCCCTAGCTGTGTGACTGGGCAGGGTGTAGCTTTTGAGCCTCTATCCCTCATCTTGTAGGTAGGATGATAACACAA
>NW_005871108.1:2420823-2422480 GCF_000147115.1 Myotis lucifugus | reverse complement strand
GTTCCTCCTACCTTCTCCCCCCAAGAAATTTAAATGGGAATTACCCCATCAATCCAACCAAGCAATGGAGAGAGGGGAGCCCAGAGCAGAGAGAGAATTTTGCCACATCCACACGGGTGCCACCGCCAAGTGAGCCAGCTGGGTACAAGCCCTGGGTGTCCTGTTTCCCAATTCTCAGGTAAGAATTAAATCTTGAGTGAGGCAGGCTGTGTTAACAAGTAGCAGACAGAAATAAAGATAAAGAACAGCAATAGTCATCCTTTTACATCTCTACTGTGACTTTAACTTTTTCCATGCCTTTCTCCACAAATTGTGATAATCCTAATAAATCTATTTTCGTTACTAAAACATATTGAAGTTTGCAGGGGCCTGTCCAACCCCACTAGGTAAGTAAAACTGTGATGGTAGATTAATGAGATGAGGAGGAAGGAATTCTCCCATATCTCACAGGTGAGGAAACTGAATCTTGGAAGGAAGAGGTGTTTTGCCTAAGATGACATGAGTAGCAAGTTCAGTTCTTTCAGTGCACAGGAGAGCCTCCGCTACTGGAGCAATCCTGATTCAAGGAGAACCCTCGGTTCAGCATTCCCCCGTCTCCAATTAACTCAGCTCAGCTCAGCAGGCACTCTTAGTCAGAGTAAGCCTGGAAGTAGGCTGCTTGTGCAAAGCCACAGTTTTGTCTTACTGCCCTGAGATTACAAGGAAGCTAGTGGCCATCTAATCTCAGATTCAAGATCCAAAATCCCCTTGTGCCTGTTGAGGTGAGGGCAGGAGGTGGACATTGGAGAAGTCCTAAGAAACAGGAGCCAGAAAGCTCCTCAGCTGGGTCTGGCATACCCTTTCCCAAAAGTCTAAAAAGTTTGAGCGGGATATTCATTTAGCTACCTCAAATTCCATGTTTCTCCTGGGAGATTGAGAATGGACTTCCATTCTGAATGGAGAATCTCTGAGAGCAAGGGAGGACTTCTGAGATCTTTCCTAAACCCAGGCTCAGCACTCGGGCAGAAAGGAGTGGGTCAGGGCTGGAGGGAGCCCTGGGGCTCTGTTCCAAGCTTCACACTCATGTTCATTAGCCCAGGGCCCCTCCTCTCTCTTCTTGCTCCATCCCCTCCTCCCTCAATGGCCAGATAAGAGGATGGCTCTGGGGCTGGTCAGAGTTTGAGGGCAGAGGGCAGGGAGGAGCTGGCAGAGAAAAAAATCAGAGCTACATTAGGGTGGGGTCAGGATACGAGGGGACCTAGAGAGGTCAGAGGAAAGCTGGGGTGGGAGGCAGCCCCCCCCCCCCCCCCCCCCGCTCCCCAGAAACCTTGGGATTGGCCCCCTTCCCCTTGGGTTGTCTTACCCCCAGAAACGGCCCGATTGGGGTGGGGGAAGAGGGTTTGGGGGACCTGAAGCAGAGGGGACACCAGCGGGGGGTTGGGGCCTTGGCGGGGGAGGCGGGGGCCGGGGGCCCAGGTTCGGTGGCTTCTTTGGGGGGAGAGGGGGGGGGTTTCCTTTAGGTTAAGGGAGACCCCCCCGGCGCCCCCTTTTCCCTTTGGGTTGAAGGGGGGGCCCAGGGGCTCCCCGGGGGTCCCCGGGAAGGCGAAAAAAAAACCAAGGGGAAGGGGGAAGGGTGCCCCCCCCCGGGGGGGGGGGGGGGTTAAAAAAGGCAACGGGG
>NW_005871108.1:2413770-2420018 GCF_000147115.1 Myotis lucifugus | reverse complement strand
CAGGAACTTGGAAGGGGCGGCTTAGGCGGGCACCTCAGTAGCTCTTTAGCAATCATTCCGTGCTAACAGGCCACTTCCCAGTCTCCAGGGTTCACATATTGTTCCCCTCCCTTCTTTTATCTTGAGAAGTCCCTTTTGTTATTGTCTTTGAAGCTGAGAAAACTGCAGCTCTGAGAGTTGCTGTCTCTTCCCCGCTCTCCGCTTTCCCTCCTCAGGAACAGCCTTCATCTGGCCGCAGCCCTCTAGCGAGGGGCAGGGAAGGGATGGGAGGGAACACCAGGTGGGGGAAAGAGCTAGTACAAAGGCCTGAGACTGGAGGACATGTTTTCAAGGAAGTCTGGGTCACAGATCTAGGGAGGTGGAAAGCTGAGAAAGTTGAAGCTGGAGCGTTCTGAGGGGTGAGATCCTACAGGGCCAGAAGATATGCTTTATCCAAGAAGCAATGGGGAACCACTGCGGAATTTGAGCAGGGGGTAATGTGATCAAGTCAGGATTTTGAAAGAAGACCCTGCAGCCAGAGGAGAGAAGTGCTCACAGCGAAGCAGCCTGGGAATGGAGAGACCAGATGGAAAACATAAGAGTAACCCAGGAGAGGGGGCAGGATCCTTCAGACATCCTGGATGCCCCCAAGTCCCCACTCCCTTTGCTCAGAGTGAATATACCAGGGTTTATTATGCAAACACTCAAATACAGCAGTCTCTCTTTGCTCAGGACTGTTCTAAGCGCTGTACAATTACTAACTCATCCTCACAATTTGTGAGGTAATTTGCATTTTCCCTTCCCATTTTACAGATGAAGAAACTGAATCAGAGAAGTTAATTCATTTGCTTGGGGTCACACAGCTGGAGCTAAATTCAAACCCATAGTCTGGTTCCAGAATTGGTTTTTCTATCTTCCAAGGGGAGAGGCGAGTTAAGTGAGAAGGGGAGGAAAGAAGAGGGAAGGAGAGAAAGTGTGAGGACCACCCTGCTTCAGAGTGGCAGGAAAGGGGAGATGGAGGGAGACAGCTGCCCTGGTCAGGAAGGAGCAGCCATCTGCAGTCCTGTAGCCCTTTAGTGTCCAGGGACTGATTCGGTCCTGGCAATGCTCAGGAGGGTGAAGTGCCAGCTGTTGCCCAGAGCTGAAAATGGAGGAGGAAAAATTAGGGATTAAGGGAGATTCCCAGGCTGATTCAAAGCTGACAGTCTCTATCCAAGGACATGTGTAGACTAGTGGGAGTTTTTGTGGGTTGGACTAAAGGGGAGTCTGAATCCCAATGTGACTTGGGCAGGAACAATATCTTTTTTCTTTCTCTCCTACATCCCTAGGCAGGAAGACTCATGAGTGCACAGTGCTTTGGGTAGAGGGAAGGTCTGACTCCAGACCGCCTTATGGCCCTGGGCCAGTTCTGCATGTGTCTGGATCTCTGCCCTCTCACAGGTCCTGGAGGGGGCCTGACAGAATTAGGTTCTCCCCTCTGCCTCACCCCCACCCCGAGGAGGGAGCCCCTCTACCTCCTGTGTCTCTCTACATCCCAGGATCAGCCCATTCAAACAGGCAGTCCAAGACACACGTTTATGTCTGAGATTCTGGAGCCAGGAAACCTAGGTTCAC
Organism: Myotis lucifugus; assembly: GCF_000147115.1. Taxonomy (NCBI): domain Eukaryota; kingdom Metazoa; phylum Chordata; class Mammalia; order Chiroptera; family Vespertilionidae; genus Myotis; species Myotis lucifugus. The sequence continues at coordinate 2,418,425 of NW_005871108.1, read as the reverse complement.
AACGTACTCTCCCCTTCCTGGCTCCATGACCTTAGGAAAGCCACTCAATTTCGCTTAGCTTAGAAAAAAAAAAGTAAAATGAAGGGATAGTGCCTTCCTCCTAAGGCTGTGGTGAGGATAAATAATATTAATTATTAGATGGGTGACGTCTCCCACAGGAAGCCCTCCTGGATCTCTCACCCAGCTGTACCCTGCTCTCTATCCCTCAGAGAAGACTCCCTGACACACCCTGTTACGAGCTTCCATCACACGGTAGTCTTCCTTCTCAACATCAGTACACTGGCAATTTATTTTAGTTATGTTTGGAACTGCCTCGGAGCTGCATGAGAGTTGAGACAATTCATCTTTTTTCTTTTTCAGAAAAGGTTTTTTTCACTCACAGAGGGGAAGAGGTTCAGTCCTTCTTGACCATCAGGGCATTACTCAGCTCCTTTCTCTTCTTCTTGGTGCAGAGATGTGTCTCCACCCCTTTCTGGCATGCCGCTCACACAGGGCAAAGCTGCACACCACTCCAGCCATGTCCTGCACAAAGTTGGGTGCTTGGTGAGGGGGTGCCTGCCGCAGTGGTGGCAGCGGCAGTGGCTGTGACTCGGCTTGCTCACATTCTTGTTCACCTTGAGGCCCTTGTTGAGGCCCATGACCATGGGATAGTGCAGATCCATGGCTGCTGCTTTCAATGGCTGCTGCACCAGAAGGATTCATCTATTTCAGTGATGGCGAACCTTTTGAGCTCAGCGTGTCAGCATTTTGAAAAACCCTAACTTAACTCTGGTGCCGTGTCACATATAGAAATTTTTTGATATTTGCAACCATAGTAAAACAAAGACATATTTTTGATATTTATTTTATATATTTAAATGCCATTTAACAAAGAAAAATCAACCAAAAAAATGAGTTCGAGTGTCACCTCTGACACGCGTGTCATAGGTTCGCCATCACTGATCTATTTTCTTCACCAACAATTCTCTGAGCACTGAGTGCTATGCCTGGCATGCAACAGATATTCTATAAAAATCGTTGATTGAATGAATGATGAATAAATGAATGATGATCAACCTTATGAAATAGGTTCCGCCCTAGCTGGTTTGGGCTCACTGGATAGAGCCTTGGCCTGCGGACTGAAGGGTCCTGGGTTCAATTCCAGTCAAGGGCACATTCCCGGGTTGAGGGCTAGATTCATAGTGTGGGGCATGCAGGAGGCAGCAGATCAATGATTTTCCCTCACATTGATGTTTCTATCTTTTTCTCCCTCTCTCTTCCTCTCTGAAATCAATAAAAAAAAATGTAAAAAAAGAAATGGGTTCCATTATTGTCCCCATTTCTTTAAGAAAATAATCTTTATTGTTGAAGTATTACATATGTCCCCCTCTTTTTTTTCTTAAATTTTTTTAAAATTGAATTTTAGAGGGGGGGGGGAGAGAGAGAGAGAAGAAGGGAGAGAGAGAGAGAGAGAGAGAGAGAGAGAGAGAGAGATCCACCAGTTGCCTCCTACACGTCCCCACTGGGGATTGGGCCCCACCCAGGCATGTGCCCTGACTAAGAATCAAACAGGACCTCTCAGTGCATGGGACGATGCCCAACCAACTGAGCCAGGTTCCTCCCTATCTTATAAGGTAACTGCTTCAGACAAGGGCAGAGACTTACAGAATTAACAATCCCTTCTGTGTGCCAGGAGCTGCACTAAGAACTTTACTGATATGACCACATGTTGTCCTCAAACCAGTCACTCTTTTGGGTGAGGCAACTGTGACTCGGGAAGGTGTTGTCACTCACCTGAGGCCATTAGTTAGGAGATAGCGGAGCAGGCGTTCAAGAACTCTAATCCAGGCAAGTGGGGACACAGAGGAAGGGTTTGATGGGGTGTGGGAGTGACCCCCTATCAGGGGACTCGGCCCTGAGCATTTGGACTGGTGTGTTCTCAGTGGCTGAGACCAGAGATCAGGGATTCCGATTAAGATCAATAAGGAAGCACAGGAGTGGGGTTCCAGTGGTGGGGTGGGGTGGTGGGGTGATAGGGGAAAGAACAGTTTGGGCAAAGGCTCTGCAATGGGGCTGAGGCCAGGCTCATTCAAGTGCTAAAAAGAGGCTGGGTTGGGCTGGTGTGGAGGGAGAAGGTGGACCATAGCTTGTCAAAACTGGACAGGCCCTTTGAGATCTCATCCAGCTCCCCAAGTTCCTCTCTCATTTTATAGATGGGGACACGGAGGCCCAGAGAGAAGTCTCATATCTACCAAGTGGCAGAAGCAAATTTGGTGCCTTTCCTTGGTCGCCAGGTGTAGGGTCTCTGGGCTTCATTGGGAATCATTCTTGGAAGCAGCCCTCGTCACACTTTCTCAATTAATTGAGAGCTCAGTCCATGCCCACTGCACCCTCAGCTTGGACCAGTTTCTAATGATATTCCTTTAGTTCCTGTGCAAACCATGCACAAGATAATCGACACAGCATTGTTTATAACAGCAAACATTGGTACTGACCCAAATAGCCCTCAGTAGGAGGCTGGCTAAATAAGTCATGGACTTCCTGACCATGGAATAGCATGTGGCAGTAAAGGAGGCGATGAAGCTCTCTGTCTCCTAATACAGAGGCCTCCCTGGGGGAAAGCAAGGGAGAGACTAGGAGACAAAGTGAAAGGGGGCAGCAGTAGAATTTGGGGAACCAGCTAGTATTGTAAGAAACATTAATCATGCTCTGTTAACGGTGATTGTTTTATTCTGATTAAAGAAGGCACATTCCACCCTGGCTGCTGCAGACCTGGAGATGCAGCCCTTCCTCCCCTTTTGGAGCTGCCTATGATCATGGAAAGATGAACAAAGATTTGTTACAGACACCAGAATCGCCAGCCCTTTTGCACACCTGCAGGCCTTTGCAGACCTCCAGCCCGCTAACCTGTTAACTGCCCATCTGGCACTCCCTTGGGCTATTTCCCCCATGTAACCCCAACCCTTGCATATCACTAAGCCCTTTGAAGACCCCCAGTTCTCTTGCATATCTGCAAACTGCCCTTTTGCCTACTTTTCCTTTGTACTTTTACTATATAAGCAACTGGCTTATGGTGGGGTGCAGAGCAGATTTCTGGGGCTGACCTGCTGCTCTCTCATGCTGCTGGCAGGACTGGAATAAATGCTCATATGTGATTCAACCCTGTCTCTGCTTCATTGGCTTGAGCAGTGACAGGCAGCACGGACCCATTGTTTGTCCGGTTACAAAAGCTGAGTGAAACGGGGGCATAATCTATATTTGCATAATATGTATTTGTACGTGCATACAGAAACTTTGCAAGTGTAAAAATAAGAAAATGAGATTACTGAAGGGAGTACTAGGCACAAGGGGAACAAGGATGGGAGGGAGACTATTATATGTCTATCTATACTTTTTTTGGAATCATGTGAATGAATTTACCTATTAGTAAAATAATATAATAATGGGGACAGCTGCTACTCAGCTACTGCTGAATGCTGTCATATGGGAATAGGCAGTCAGTATGGTCCAATTTTCTAATTATTCAAGAGAAGCCAGAAATCTGGACTGTATTGTAAAATCTCTTCGTTTTTAAAGATTGGCTTCATTTTTTCTCTCAAACACTTTCCAGGCCAAGTAAATAGGTCAGTGGGTCAGACGCGGCCTGAAGGCCACCAGTTTTCAGCCTCAGCGCCAATGGCTTCCTGCTCCCAGGGCTGGAGTTCTCAGTACCCCAGGTCTCTGCCCCCACAGTGGGCAGCTGCAGTCAGAAAAGTGCCTTGTCCAGCCCCTCTCCTGGCACCTTCCAACCCTCATCCCTTGGGCTGTGACACTTGGGGCTTTTAACTCAAGATCTGGAAGGCAGAGAGGGGTTATGAACTCTCAGATAATTTTCTCTCCTGGGGCCCTCAGGCAACGAGGTCCAGCTGCCCACCCATCTGTCCCTGGGACATGGGGACAGGAGTGGGGCTGGCAGGAGGGAAGGAGGCACCACTCTGAGCCTCAGATCATCAGGCTTTGTTGAGTCTCAGAATCTAAGAGAAGAAACCGAGAAATTGCAAGAAAAGAAAAACAGGGGCTTAGCCGCACCTCCCAGGTGTGTGCTGAGAGAATCCACCAAATTACAAAATGCCAGAGCTGGAAAGGCCCTGAGGGATCATCTTATCCAACCCCTTCGTTGCATCATACCGCCCCAGGCCATGGCCTTGTCACCTCTCTCCTGGACAACTGGGCTGCACCATCCCTTCTTTCCCTTCCTAATGTTCCATCTCCACCATTACCCGGAGGGGCCTTTTAAAAATATATATGTTTTTATCGATTTTAGAGAGAGGGAAAGGAAGAGAGAGGCAAAAAAAATCAATGTGAAAGAGAAATATCAACCGGGATTGAACCAGCAACCTGGGTATGTGCCCTAAGTGGGAATTGAACCGGCAACCTTTTAGTGCACAGGACAATACTCCAACCAACTGAGCCATACTGGCCAGGGCCAGAGGGGCCTTTTTGAAAGAGGAAATTTGACCAGGTCCCATGTCTTCTCAGAACCTTCTGGCAACTTCCTACCTCACTTTGAGCCAAAATCCTCAGTGCTGTCTACAGTAATCTCTCCCTCTCTTCTCTCTGACCTCACCTCCTTCCGCCTTCCCCTTGCTCATTCTGATCCAGCCACTGGTACTTTGCTATTCCTTTAACACTTCACC
>NW_005871108.1:2352800-2413502 GCF_000147115.1 Myotis lucifugus | reverse complement strand
TTTATTGGTTTCTTGTCTAGAAATATAGGATCTGTTAAGGCAAGCAATCATGCCTATATTGTTCACCACTGTGTCCTCAGCACTCAGCAGAGCTTGGCACATAGATGCTTAGTGATCCTGAGCCAGCTGTGACTCAGTTCTATAATTCCGGTAACACTAGTCCTGATTCGGCCATTACCGGCTTAGGTGACCTTGAGCAAGTCACCTCACCTCTCTGGGCCTCAGTTTCCTCATTTGTAAAATAAGGGAGTCACCGAAACGCTTTCAATCCAATAATCCTGGATGTCTTCTCTGTTCTGATGTCACTTTCGTCCCTCTAGAATCTGAAAGTCCTTTAAACAAGCATGGTTCGCCGAAACCGGTTTGGCTCAGTGGATAGAGCGTCCGCCTGCGGACTAAAAGGTCCCAGGTTCGATTCCGGTCAAGGGCATGTATCTGGGTTGCGGGCACATCCCCAGTAGGAGATGTGCAGGAGGCAGCTGATCGATGTTTCTCTCTCATCGATGTTTCTAACTCTCTATCTCTCTCCCTTCCTCTCTGTAAAAAATCAATAAAATATATTAAAAAAAATAAACAAGCATGGTTGTATTTATTTATTGAATAGTTAATACATTCGCATGGTTCAAAATTCAAAGGTGCAATGGGGACACGGCTGTCTCTCCTACCTTGCCAACACCCGCTTTTCAGATGGGTCAAGTCACTCATCCCCTCTCAAGAGAGGGGAAATCTTGATTCCATATTCTACCCTCTTTCCAGTGGAATGAATTACTCCTGAAAGGTCTGGCTGATAAAGAAGGGGAAGAGAGAGAGACAGACAAACAGACAGGACCCTTAGTTTCCACCAATGCATGGCCTGACTCAGTCATTCCGCAGATCTCTCCTTTGGCATCCTCTGAGGGTCCTGGGTCTCATGGGCACTCAAGGTGATAAGAAAGCCAAAACTATGGCTGGCAAAAAAAAAAAAAGTCTATTACAAAAGAGTAAAGTGATTGATGCCAGAAGAAAAACAGGACCAACGTCCTTCTGGAAAATCTGAGACAGTGACCTTCCTGGGGGGCCAGGCCAGGCAGGGAGGGTCTTCTATGAAGAGGGGCCTTAAGGGAGGAGTAAGCACTCAACAAGTGGAGACAGAAAGCTAAGGCAACTCCAGACAGAGGGCACAGCCAGAGCACAGGCAGAGAGGCGGGAAAGTCAGGGTGTCTAGGAACTAGGGTTCAAGAAAAGAGGAGGAAGAGGCGGTGGAGAAGTTGAACTCACAGACAGGAACCAGGAGATGTGTCCCTGCGGGATCATTGCAGCAGTGCTTCTTCTAATCCTGAAAGATGGAAAACAACTTAAATGTCCATCCACCAGAGAATGTCCAATAACTGTGACACTAACAACCACCACACGGCAAGCCATAGGAAGATAGACAGTACCCAATGTTGGTGAGAATGTGCATCCCTGGTAGACATTCTGGAGAGGGATGTGGCAGTATTTAGGAAAAACAAGTATATGCCTGTGCTCTGAGAAGGGGCTAGCACACGCGGGTGTGCGGTGTGGCACTGTGTGTGCTGATGGGGAGGAAAAGGGAGCTCAAGCATCCGCAGCCAAGGGATAGGACAAGCAACATGTGGGGAAAGTGGTTCTGGGTTCTTGGGAGCTGCCAGGAACTAAAGGTGCACAGAGCACATGGATAAATCAAAGAAACATCAGGATGAGCAAACATAGAAACAAACAGAAAACAACAACGTAGGAAATGAACACCACTTAACGGCACACTCATATTTACACGGATTAAAAATACTAAAACTGAACATACCCAGCAATCCCATTCCTAAGTGTACACACAACAGAAATGCATAGATATGTGCATGTTTCCAAAGACACGCACATGACTGTTCCTACTGCACTGTTTGCAACAACCCTAAGCTGGAAACCACCACATGTCCACCAAGGGCAGAATGGTTTAATTGCAGTGTCGTCATCCAATGGAGTAAGCGATCTATAGCTACAAACAACAATAGAGATAAATCTCATGAACTACATGGTGAACGAAAGAAATTAGGCACAGATGAGCTCGCACTGTGTGATTCCATTTGTATAAAGTTCAAAAACTAGCCAAGCCAATGTATGGAGTTAGAGATCAGGGGCGTGGTTATCCGGGGGTTGTGGTTGGGAGGACTTGGAGGGGACCTCCTGAGGGGCTGCTGATGCTCTACTGCTTGATCCAAGTGCTAGTTACATGGGTGTGTTTAGTTTTTGAAAGTTCATGAACTGTACACTTATGATTTGTACAACTCTTCTGTGTGTTATACCTGAATAAGAAATTTTTAAAATATACAAACACATAAGACAATTACTGTGCATTTCGGAAGAAATCTCAAATATTTAAGAACATATGTCAAACGCAGTAGAGAGGGTTTGAGTGGGGGTGTGGGGAGAAGGAGAAAATAATAGAAACAAGAGAGGGCCTTTGCAGACTAACTCATGACCATATGCTAAGAACCGAGAGGTGGGATTCATTAACCCTCTGTATTTCGGTGCATGAAAAATAAATGTAAAATTTAACTTAGAAAGTTAGATAAACAAATGAACTACGGTGCTTATACTACAGAATATTCTGCAGCTATCAGAAAACAGGAGACAGATCAAACACACCAATTAAAGACGTCCAAGAGCAAACAGGCTGCAGAATGATACACTTGTGTGCAGTGCCCTCCATTCTGCCTTCTTACCTGCCACACAGAATAGTCCAAATCTGTTCTCTGGGTTCCTAACTACATTTTTAAATGAATATCACAGTTCTGAAAAGACACACCCAATTGGGACTCCGGAGAAAACTGAGATGGGGAGGGGGGTGTCAAAAGGAACTTTAAGTCTTCTCTGTAATTTAGTCTTTTCATTTTTTATAAGAATCTATTCATGGCATTTAAAAAGAAAGGATTTAGTATTAGAAGTAGTGGCAAAGACCAGCTCAGGGAGGCCTGGAATATTCTGGGCTTGTATTCTCTTTCGGGTCATTTAAGAATTTTCCAGTCAAGCCTTGGGACCATCTGTTGCCTGATGAAACTGAGGCATGGGGAGTTGAGAGACAGGTCTCCACCTGGCGTCCCCATCTGGCTCATGACCTTGGGAAGTCCCATCCCCTTCCCGGGCCTCAACGTCTTCATCCGCCCAATGGGAATTAGATGTCTGTGTTCCAGGGGATGTGGGAGGATGAAATGAGGGCACGGAGAGAATCCCATGAATATAAGGGATTATTCTCTGGGTCAGGGGAGGCAGGGAGTGCAGGCCTCCCCTCCACCTGCCAAGCCCACAAGCGCACAAAGGAAGCGGAGGGAGGAGTTGGGGACCACCCAGGCGCATGTTGTCAGCAGCTGGCCTGATTGCTCACAGGTCAGAGCCTGTGGGCAGCCACCTGGGCTGCCTGCAGGAATGGATATGACATGCTTCTTGCTGCTCCCAGCCTCTGTGCAGCCACAGCTCTGTCACCTCTCCAAGTCCCCATCATCGCCTTCCCACCCACAACACACACACACACACACACACACACACACTCAACTCACACACAGAGGACTGCACCACATTTACTCCTTTTAGTCCATTCTATCCCCACAGCCAGAGGGGGCTTTCAAAAGTAAATCCAATCATGTCTCATGTTTACTCAAAACCCTCCAGTAGATGCCCTGATCTAAAAACAAAATCCAACCCCCTTACCCTAGCCAACAAGGTCTGGCATGATCTGCCATTCTCATCATCCACCTCCAGCATGGGGGTTAAGATCCTGGCCTCAGAGAGAATCTGCCTTGGATAGAATTCTGCCCCCCCATCCCCCGCCTCCATTCATTCAAAAATGTTTATTGAGCACCTAATATAGGCTAGGTACTGTTCTAAGCATTTGGGAGAGATCAGTAACAAACCAGACAAAGGTCCCTGGCCTCATGAAGCTTCCTTTATAGCAGAGGGAGGTTAACAAGAAATACAAGTGTCCTAGTAGGTAGCTCAGTTGACTAGGGCATTAACCCCATATACCAAAGTTTCGGGTTCAGTCACCAGTCCGGGCACATAACAGAACCAACCACTGAATACATAAATAAGTGGGACAACAAACTGATGTTTCTCTCTCTCAAATCAAGAAATAAAATTTTAAAAATACAAGTAAGTAAATTATACAGCATGCTTGAAAATGACAAATGTTATTTTTAAACAAAAGAAAAAGTAAAGCTAAGGAAGTTGGTCAGGAGTACTGGGAGGAGTGGGGGCTTGCATTTTCAAAATAGGGTGGTCAGGGTAAGCCTCATTAAGAAGGTGGCATTTAAGCAAAGACTTGTAGGAGGTGAGGGTGGAAGAAACGTAGACATCAGGGGAAAGTGCAGGCCGAGGGAGCAGCCAGTGCAAAGGCCCTGAGGTGGGACTGCACCTGGTATGTGTGAGGGACAGAAAGGAGGTGGGAGAGAGGTGGGGGATGCCTTAGAGAGGTAGGGCAGCTCGTGTGGGGCCTTGTGTGACTCGGTGAGGAGTTTGGCTTTTACTGAGTGAGATGGGAGTGTTGGACGGTTTTGACCATAAGGGAGTGGGAGAGGCAGAACCAGGAAGGAGAGGAAGCCAAGCAGGGTGCCTTGTGGGTGGCTGCTTCAGCCTTATCCCACAGGGGAACTCTGGGGGGTAATTATACCCCCGCGTTATCCACCCACACCCATGCCAGCAGCCCAGGCAAATGGTGGGCTTTCAAATCCCTGAAATGATGGGGTACAGCTTGTGGGGACAGTTAGTCACCCACGACGCTCCAGACGCCTGAGGGCAGTCCTCCCAAGGAGAGAAGCGGTGCTGGTTGCTGAACACTTACCCCAGGGAGGCTCACAGAAATGGTAAATAGGGGTCCAATGGGAATGGGTGACGCATCGTTCTTGTTGGCTCCCGTCCCCAAACACCAGAGCCCCAGCACCACCGCCCTTTTGGCCTGGGTTTGGGGTGGGTAAAGATGGGAGGCACACCCCAACGTGACCAGGTAGAGTTTCTCTGGTTAGAAAAGACTTATAGGTACCGCTCCCACCCAGGACTGCAGAGGGATTCACGTTCTGCAATATCCCGACCCTGTGGCTGTCCAGCCTTACATACCTTCTGGGATGAGGTACTACTTAGCTCTGTTCACCTTTGGATAGTTTGGGTTGTAGAAAGTTCTGCTTCATGTTGAACCCACTCACTCATTCAGTAAACATCAACTGAGCACCTGCTGTGGGTCAGGCACCATTCTAGGTTCTGGCGACACAGCTGCAAACAAGACAGGCGAGGTCCCTGCCTTGAGGAGCTCCTGACTGGAGAGGGAGACGACTAGAGAAAAAAGATGGTGTGGTAAGTGCAGTGGTGGGGAAGCCCCAGAAGCTGTGAAGGCCAGAGGGGACTCTTGACTGTGGGGGGAGGAGGTGACACCAAGCTGATAAAGGGGAATATGTAGTAGTTCCGTGGGTACAAAGGTATAGGAAAAAATTAATCCAGGCTGATGGAGGAATGTATGCAAAGTCCCTGGAATCCCACCAGTGCTCACCATCCCCACTGCCACCCTGGTTCAGTGATCATCCTATCTTACCTGGGTGGTTGTAGCAGTCTCCTCTTGGGTCTCTTACAGAGGGGCAAAGAAGCTGGGGCATGTAGCCACAAACTCTTCTCATATATATATATATATTTGATTTCAGATAGGAAGGGAGAGAGAGAGATAGAAATATCAATGATGAGAGAGAATCATTGATCAGCTGTCTCCTGTGTGACCCCTACTGGGGACTGAGCCCTCAATCTGGTTATGTGTCCTAACCAGGAATTGAATAACGACCTCCTGGTTCATAGGTCAATGCTCAATCACTGAGCCACATTGGCCAGGCTCCTCTCTCTTCTTGGTTGAGGGCAACTCCTGTGGGCATTAACTTGCTGCATTCCCTACTCAACCTGCATTCATGAGCAGAGAGAAGCAGGAAGCTGGAGCATGTGCAGCAGTGTCTGCATGTGAACTCCAATTTGGGCAGGGCACCTACAGCCCCTTCTATAGGCCCACATGTTCCGTGCCTCATTTCCCTTTCTGACCTTATCGTCTACCTTCTCCCCCTTGCTCATTCAGTTCCACCTACACTGGCTTTGCTGTTCTCCCAACTTCCAGGGCATTTGCATCCTGTTCCCTCTGCCTGGAATGCTCTTCCCCCAGGTATCCACATGGCTCACCTTACCCTCCTCCACCTCTGCTCGAATGACAGGTCTTCAGAGAGGCCCTCCCTGACCACCTTATCTCAAAGAGCCCCTACCCCATCCTACCCCATCATTTCCTCCCCACCTTGCCCTGCTCTATTGTTCTCCAGAGTTCTTATCCTCACTTAATATGATATATTTACTTGTTCATATGTTTATTGTCTGACTCTTCCACCAGACTGGAAGCTTCTGAGGGCAATGACCATGTCTGGGTTTGCTCATGGTGGAATCCCTAAAATAGGGCCAAGGTAGTCAGGAAATATCTGTGAAATCGATGGTTCTGAAACAGAAGTGGTTCTGAAACAAGAGTCCTTCCAGATCTGACTATCTGTCTCGGATATGACCTCCCCAAAACTTCCAGTGGCCGCCAACAAGCTGCCAATGTAAAGCCTCCCTCAACTCAGCCTTTCCCCATCTAGGCCCATCTGGCAGGGCTCAGTGATTGGCCTGGTCCAGCTCTCCACCTCATGGCGGAGGAGACCCAGTTCTGGGGTCCAGGCCCCGGCGAGGCCTGCTGAGTCCTGTTTCTCCTTTGGTAAATGTTCCCACCCTTCCTTCCCAGGGCTCGTGTCTGTGTTTCTGAACCAGAAGGTGTTTACACAAAACATCCTGGGTTTGGCAACAAATTTACCCTCAATGAGAAATCCTTAACGAGTCTCCTTTTTCTCCACACCAGGCAGCTGCAGGGAAAACAGCTCTGCCTCTGGCGGTTTAAGGCAGCCAAAGGCCAGGCAAAGAGGAGGTGCCGCTGAGACTTATGGGGCCACAGTTTCAGGGTCTAGAGACAGCTGTGGTATGAACACCCACCAGAGAGCTTCTAGACCCGCGTGTGCTCCTGACTTTCTGCATGACACGGCACTGCCCTTCTCCCAGCCTCAGTCTGCAGCTGTGAAAGGGGCAGGAATAACCCACCCATACAAAGGTTGTGAAGTTCAAGTAAGGGAAGGGGTGTGAAAGCGCTTGGTCGCAGGGGCCAAAAGGAGGGAATAAAAAGCTGGACTCTGGGAGGCAGGAGGTCAGAATTCTAGTGTCAGGTCTGCTGTTGGCTTTTTAAAGTCATGGCTGCTCTCTGGGCCTGGGTTTTTCCAGCTTTACAATGAGGGGTTTGGGCGTGATCTCTGGGGAACCCACTGGTTGTAAAGGGCAGCCACTTTCTACCTGCCTGCCTCTTCTTGGAGGCCCCCCTGGATCCTATGGCCCACACTGATTTGCGTTTCAGCACTTACAGAACTTCATGGTTTTCCAGCCACTTCCTTTGGTCTAGGTACTCCGGACATTGGGCCCAACACCGGGGCTCAATAAACACTGGCCAAACTGAGTTGAAAAGTGATTCCTGCCTCTTCTCATCCTGCAGAGAGACCCTGAGAAATATTTTTATTCACTCCCATTTCATAAATTATAAACATAAGGTCTCAGAGGTTAAATATAAGTCACACTGCTACATGGGCTTCCTTGATGTTCCTTAAACAGGAAGTAATAATTTCTATTTCTCCAGCCCTATCTCGGCCAGCTATAGTATGTAATTATTTTTTTGGTCATCAGTTGTTGGATTTTCCCCTTAGGATGAAGTTTCACGAGGGCAGGGACTTTGTTTTGTTCACTGCTGCATTCTCAGCTCCTGAAACTGCCTGCTTAAGAAATGTATGAAGAGCCCTAGCCGGCGTGGCTCAGTGGATGGAGTGTCAGCCCTCGGACTGAAGGGTCCTCGGTTCGATTCCAGGCAACTGCACGTACCTTGGCTGCGGGCTCCATCCCATGCCCAAGCGTGCGGGAAGCAATCGATCCATGTTTCTCTCTGTGTGTCTCTTCTTCTCTCTAAAAATCAATGGAAAAAATACCCGCAGGTGAGGATTAACAACAAACAAACAAAACCTATGAAGAGAGAAGGCAGAGGTTAAGAGGAGCACTGAGGACTGTGCTCTCTGGGCCTGCAGGGGGCGCTCCAGCCCCGCCCCCAAAGGTAGGCCCTGCCCCGGGTGCACTGGAGCGCGCGCGCGCCGCCGGGCCTCTTCCCATTGAGCATGCGCGCCGGAAGCCCTGTCAGAGCGGCGCGTGCGCAGAAGGGGCCGCAGCGGAGCCAGAGCGGGCCTGGAGCCGGAGCAGGGTCGGAGCAGGCGGGCACCATGCTGTCACCCGAGGCGGAGCGGGTGCTGCGGTACCTGGTGGAAGTGGAGGAGCTCGCCGAGGCGGTGCTGGCGGACAAGCGGCAGGTAGGAGGCGCGTCCGCCGCGCCGGGGCCCGGGCTCAGCGGTTGGGCCTGGTGGCGATCGCCGTGGGGAAGTGCGCGGGGTCCGGAATCTGGCCCCGGCACCGGCTGGCAGTGAGTTTACCGGGACCCGTGGTCTAAGGGCTGTGGCGACAGACGTGGCAGATGGAGGTGATGTGGGCACCGCGCCGCGCCGCAGCCATTTATGCAGACCTACGTGATAGGGGAGCGCCCGCCCTGTGCCAGCCGTCCTCTCTCCATCCTTTCTTTGCCCTTTACTGTGCCCTCCAGTTCCCGAACCATCACCCCTTTGGGCAGTTTACCTGAACCCCTTTTCCAAAAGGCAGTTCTGGGCTCCCTCATTGGCCTGGGCACCGTCCCAGTCAAGGCCCTGGAGGGGAGAAGAGGAACAGCAAAGCGGTCTGCGTGTCTGTGATTGCGCAGGGCTGGGCCGTGGGAGGAACGTGGACCCCGGGCGTGGCGGGCCTCGGAGACCTGAACAGGGAGCTCGGCTCTGGTTCGAATGGAAGTGCCAAGTGGTTGAAGGGAGTTGCGGGGGGTGGGGAGGAGGGGAACAAAGGATGAGGTACTGGATTAAGGTTTTAAAAGGATCCCTCTGGCTTCTCTGTGGAGCACAGTAAATACAGCAGCGGTTCTCAACCTGTGGGTCGCGACCCCTTTGGGGGTCGAACGACCCTTTCACAGGGGTCGCCTAAGACCATGGGAAAACACATAGATAATTACATATTGTTTTTGTGATTAATCACTATGCTTTAATTATGTTCAGTTTGTAACAATGAAAATACATCCTGCATATCAGATACTTACATTACGATTCATAACAGTAGCAAAATTACAGTTATGAAGTAGCAACGAAAATAATTTTATGGTTGGGGGTCACCACAACATGAGGAACTGTATTAAAGGGTTGTGGCATTAGGAAGGTTGAGAACCACTGAAATACAGGAAGGCAAGGGGCCATTGGACCAGGGTGGTGGCGGTGGAGACAGCAGAGGGGGCAGTAATATATTTTGGAGATGGGCATGGTTTTGTTTTTCTTTAGAATTGTATATTTATTTTGACAAATTTCGGGCAGTGGCAGTAAAGATTTTGTTCTACTAAAATCAATACAACCTCATCACTTTTCAATTGGTAAGTCAAGCGTTTTAAGAAAATGGCACAATAAAAACTAGCAGTGGACCAGCCTCGATGTGGCCTCCTCTTTACCACCTTTGTTGTAAGTGTTTTCTCTTCCAGTTTAGGGTCCTGGGAGAATGTCAGCGTAGCTTCCCCTTAATCCACTGCCATCCGGTTAGTAGGTCTTGATGATGGTTACGTAGGGGTCAGGGAGTAGGAGGAGACAAGAATGATTCGTGACTCCCCATCTTCAGTTGGGATGATTGTTTGGAGGTTGGGTGGGTATTTACTGAGAAGGGGAAGAACCTATTAATCAGGGCATCAGTGTGCTGAGTGATGATGATAATAGCAGGTTGTGAGTACTCACCAGGTGCAGGCACTGTGCTGATAATACATCGCGTTCCTGGCTCAGTAACCTGTGAGGAAGGTGAAGTCGCACAGTTACCAGCGTGCAGCAGGAGTCAAACCTGGGTGTTCTGGCTCCAGAGCCAGTGCTCTAAAGCCATATATGGTACCCTCTCCTCACTCTGTAGTAGCTGTTGTGTTGTTACCACCATTTCAGTGCCTCCCTTCTGTTCCAGTCTCGTATTGTTGGGCTTCTCATGATACGAGGTCAGAATCAGCTGGAGGGGCTTGCCCCGGGAGAAGTTTCCACTCCCCATGATCCTAAAATGCCCTAAAGCTGAGAACTAGCGCTCTGGTGGAGAAAAAATAATTATCTGTTTAGTCAGCATTTTCCCAGCACCTTCTCTTGGGGGAAAACATCTGCACCACACACGGTCTTTAAAAGGATCTGGAAGCTGAGTGGGGGAAGAGGTACATCACACACCCGTCTGTCTTAGACAGGACACTGGGAGTAGCCCAGGAATGATGCCTTGTTGTCTCTGTTGGGTGTTCATAGAGAGGTGGGTCTGTTGGAGCTGACAAGCTGGGGCGAGCAGTCGCTGAGCTCCCTCCTGCCTCTGTGCTTTTCAGATTGTGGACCTAGACACCAAGAGGAATCAGAACCGAGAGGGCCTGAGGGCCCTGCAGAAAGAGCTCAGCGTCTCTGGTAAGTCACGACTCCTCACTCCAGCCCAGGAGGCCTGTGCAGTTTTCCGTCGAAGGCCTTTGCCTTGTCCCTAACAGAGAGCAGGCAGGAGGCTACAGGTGTGCGACACACCCATGAGATGGGGGAGGAAATTTCTCAGGTCTCACACAGACTGTGGCTCGGGGTTTCAGCTGCTCAACTCCATGACAGGCCATTAGGTGCTGGCTTCTCAATGTTGGCACTGGGGAAGTACAGGGAGAGGGTATAAATCAGTACAAATGAGCAGAACAACAGAAATACGTAATTGAAAATGGTGAGAAAGCTGAAGATGGGACTGGAGGTGGGATAGGTGTTGGAGGATAGGATGGGGGCTCTTAGAGGCCACGTGGTTGTGACACAATAAGCAAGGGAAGGGCATGTGATGAAGCTGGAAAGATGGACAGAGGCCAGGCCGTCATGAAGGGAAGAAGTTTGAATTTTACTTAAAGTGCATTGGAAGGTCTAAAACCATTGCTTTTCATCTGACCAGAGTAAAAGCCAGAGTCCTGCAAGAGCCCATGTAACCCAGACCCCTTACACTCTTCCAGCATCATCTCTATTCCCCCTCCCTCACCGACTCCATCCTTACCGGTCTCCTTGCTGTTTCTAACACCCCAAGCACATTACTGATTTTTTTGCTGCAGGGCTCACACCCTCACTTTCTTCAAGTCTCTGTCCAGATGTCACATAATCAGTGAGGCCTTTTCAGACCACCAGGTCCAACAAGTCTCTCCCCTGCTCTGGCATTCCCCACCCCCTTACCCTGCTTTATTTTTCGCTACAGCGCTTAGACCTGCCTGGGCCTGACAAATGATAGCTTTGCTTGTTTATTCCCCTTCCTCCACTATAACTTGAGCTCTATGAGTGCAGGATCTTTGTATTGTTCTGCTGTGTTTTCAACATCTAAAACAATGCCTAGTGGATAGTAGGTGCTCAGAATATTTGTTGAAGGAATTACCATTTTCCATTTCAGAAGATGTGATGGTTTGCTTTGGGAACATGTTTATCAAGATGCCTCACTCTCAGACGAAGGAAATGATTGAGAAAGGTAAGGCCTCCTGGGCATGAGTCAGGGAAACAGCTGCCTCCCCTTGGGGGGGGGGGGGTGGTGCATCTCTGTAGCCCTTTTTTTTTTTTTAAGTTGAGAGAAAACAGTATGTGTGCTGAGCATAATGCTTTATTTGTGGAACAAGTTGGACCACAAAGAACAGAAAATTCAACAAATTGAGGCTTAAAAAATTTGGTTCTGTTTTTCTCATGTAAGAAGTTATCTGGAGTCAGCCATCCAGGACTGGCATGGCCGCTCAGCAGGGTCACCTTAGCATCTTCTCATGGTGGTTGTGTCATCATTGCAGGGCTCATGTCCACGTGCCAGGCTGGAGGAAAGGCAAAGGGCTTTCTCCTTATATGGCAGGGGTGGGGAACATCTGGCCCGTGGGCTGTATAAGGCCCAAGAAATCATTTGGTCTGGCCCTGCCAAAGCATTAGGGGAGACCAAATATAGTAGGCTAAAGTTAAGTTGATAATTTTGTTATAGTGCAAGAATGATGTTATAAATATCCGAATGGCCCTTGGCAGAAAAAAGGTTTCCCACCCCTGATATGGCCTTGCCTTCTGTTTTGGAAATAGGCTGTCCTCCTCAGGGCCTTCTGCTGACATCTCTATGGCCAGAACTAAGTTACATGGCCCCCACAGATACAAGGGAGCCTGGCATAGTGAACTTTTATTTTTCACATCCCCTACAAGAGAGACTGTGTTGAAAATGGGGGTTTGGGGAGAGTGAACCTTAGGGTCGGCAACTAAATAGATGTTTCTCAAATATGGATGATCACAATTTCCAAAGCTCTTTGGAGATGCATCATAAAGGTAAAAAGTCAGGTTGCAAATGCATCCTTGGCTGGGAAAAGGGCAGGTTACACATATTTCCTCTTTTCTACCCTTGAAAATGTATAGGTCAAGAGGACCAGCAAGGTTGCCTCTGTCTCTGAAGACAGGGTGCCTCTATCCCTGTTGAAATAAAAATTCTAGCAAAGGATTAGCTTGGAATAGAAGTTTCTGGTTGTTCTGTGAAAAAACATACACATTATGGTTATAAAATTGAGTTGTCATTGCACTCGGGTGGTAGGCTGGAGGGTGCTTTCAGAGGGGGTTGCTTGCCTGGGTTCAGGATCTGATCTTCAGCTGTCTTGGCCCACAAATGTGGTCGTGTTACTGTGCCGAGAGGGGTTCTGGGACATCGTTATCTATAGTTCTCGGTGATTGACACAGGCTGAACAAGCTTGTCAGAGTAGGGTTACTCATTTACATTGAGCAACCCATTTTATTTTTTATTTTTAATATGTTTTTACTGATTTTTTTTTTTTAGAGAGGGAATAGAGTGAGAGAAACATCATCTCTTGGCTGCCTCCTGCACCACCCCCACTGGGGATTGAGCCCACAACCCGGGAATCTAAGGAATTGAACCTCTTAATTCCTGGGTTGACTCCCACCCACTGAGCTACACCAGTCGGGCGAGCAACCCATTTTAAAAGATTGAGTAGAACCATTGCCCAGACCAGAGGCCCAGCTGATCAGGGGCTTCTCATCAGAAAGAATGAAAGTCTGTGGGGAAGACAAACTACAGTGGGGCCTTGACTTACGAGTGTCCCGACTAACGAATTTTTTGAGATACCAGCTGTCTCTCTGCCGATTTTTTGCATTGAGTTGATAGAGTAATTTGACTTAACGAGCTCCTTAACGAGCTCGGTCTCGGAACAAATTAAACTCGTAAGTCAAGGCCCCACTGTAGCTCTAATGTTCCTATGAGCAGGTGAAAACAGAGCAGGTGGAGAGGATTGCATGACAGATGTATCATCTCAAGTTGAGCTTTGTAGCTTCCACTTCTCATAGTGCAGTTTGCTTTCAGGTGCAGTCTGTTAAGGGAAGATAACCTTTTCTATCCACTGAGGCTAAATAGGTTAAGCTTGAGCATTCAGCTTGCCCATTGATAGTTAGGTTGTTTAGGTCACATGTTACCACAATCATGCTTTTCTAAAAACCCCTTCATGGACTTGGGTTTATAAAATCCCTTAGCCACCCATTTTCCAGTCATCGTAGGGTAGGTCTGCTATAGGTTCTCCATTTTATTTTTCCAGTTGAATTTTCTCTAATTTCACTGTGGAAGGGTGACCTAAAATCCTGATGTTGCCTTCCCTATGCACCAATTAGCCCAAGGTATTTGCATAGTGAAAACAGGCCAGGAGATTGAGAGTCAGGGGACTGGTCTGCTCAGCCCGATCCCGGGCTCACTCAGTGGTTGTGGGCAGGTCACGTTGCTTCTCTAGCCTTTGGTTCCTTCCTCAATTAGTTTCTGAAGTCCCCTTTTCCTTCCGGAATGCTAAGAGCCCTTGCTCTCAAAGGGGCTAGGGAGAGGCTGGCACCCCCGACTGCTTTTGGTCATTCTGTCTGTAGTATAACCTCATTCTATTTGTCCATCTCATTTTTCAGATCAGGATCATCTGGATAAAGAAATAGAGAGACTCCGGAAACAACTTAAAGTGAAGGTCAACCGCCTCTTTGAGGCCCAAGGTATTAGCCTAGGAGGTGGGGAAGGGGGGAAGAAACCAGGAGGGGACAAAACCATCAACATGGACTTAGAGGGCAGGATTGGGAAGCCCCTCCCAGGAGGGCAATGGCCTGGACAGCATGTGAGTGGCACTGAACCTGGGGGCAGGGGGCAGGGGGCAGTGGCTGTCTCTAGCCATCCCGAGATAGAATGGATAAGGAAGTTTGTGGGGTCTTCTGTCACAAATTCTTTCCAGGTTCAGGAATGGCCTGAGCTATCTTACATTTTATGCCAGGGCATGGTGTGGGGACCAGGACAGCTCTGACTCAGAAGCTGAATTTCTAGGTAAACCTTATCACCCACATCTGCCATAGGTATGGCAGAAATCTGGAGGTTTCTGGCCAGCAGAGTCATAATTCTGCAGGTTCTTGAGACTCAGTAGTGGGTGTCAATGTTCGTTGTTCAGTATATTGTAGAGTTGAGGCCCTTCCCTGTCAGACCTCACAGCCAGGTGTCTGGCAGTATGAATGCTGTGTGAGCTCCTTTCCCAGGCCTGACTCCAGGGCCAGTAGGTTGGACAACAGGAGGCCTGAACGCACTGATGGATTGTCTTCTCTCCTTAGGCAAACCGGAGCTGAAGGGTTTTAACCTGACCCCCCTCAACCAGGATGAACTTAAAGCTCTCAAGGTCATCTTGAAAGGATGAAATTCAAGAACCAAGATAAGGGGCCTGAAACCAGCGTCCCCCTGGGATCATGTAGGACCCAGAACGCTCCAGCTTTGAAACCTGCAAGGACAGGATCTACCCTGCAAGGGCTCAGGCATCAGCAACCTGGCCATGGCTCCTGTTTGCAGCCTCTGTGTCTGTAGCGCTGACCGCTCTGTGAAAGCGGAGGGAACCCTCAGCCTGCCAGTGCCTGTGGGCCTGACCACTGGGCTGAATGGACACAAGACCCATTGATAGGCCTAGCAGCCACTGGGTGGGCGGGGGCAGCGCCTGTGGGGGTATGAGAATGACTGCAACAGACACTTCTCAACAGTGGCCTGCTGTTTAAATGGGCCCTGGGCAGGGAAGAAGGGGAAGAGTGGGAGCTTCATTCCAGCATTCCTCTCAGAAAGGGAGACATTTAAAGCAGCATGTGTAACAGAATTGGAATGCAGCAGGAACCTCACAGGTGGTTTCTGAATGAAGGACAGGATCTTGGTGCTTCGTGGTTCACCACAACTATCTGTGGAGCAGACATACCATTTCTCCCCACTCGCTCCATTTGGGCCCATTTTTCCTGCTTGCTCCCAGATGGAGCCCAGCGTAGGTGCTGCTTATCAACCCCCACAGCTGCTTTTTCGTCAGGAAGGCCTTAGAGTCCTGCACCAGAGAGGGGTGAGGGGGACTGCCTCTTCACGTGCTTCATGCATTCAGGATGCCCCTCCACCGCCTCCGAAAGCAGGGCCAGGGCCAGCGCTGCTCTCTGAGTTCCCTTATCGTCAGTGGTCTCGGGGCCTAATGTGAATGTGCTGTGAGGGCAACACGGTATCTTTCTGTTCACTGAGGCTTCAATAAAGGCACCTAATGAATGGATAGCTGCTTCTGTTCTTTACCTCATTTGGTCCTTAATTGAAGGCATACCACCCCCTTTAGGATACCACCCGTGAAGGGCAGTGGTTCCCCCTTGAATGATAGCAGGCTTAGACAGGCACACTGCCGTGCCCCCTGCTCCACTCAGCTGCTGCCGATAGTTTCATTGGAACATAGGCTGCTATGTCCAGATCTTATGTTTTCTTCAAGAGGAACTAGCAATTTGGATTTTTAAGTTGAATTTTCTGTCTTTTAAATATTGCTGACTAGTTCAGAAAAATGTTTAAAACTTTGGTGTTGGCCAAACAAAATACATAAGTCAAATTTGGCTCAGAAGTGCGATGTTGCATCCTTCTGAGTTTTTTTTAGTAGAAATTTGTGTGTGTTTTCCATACTGGCTCAAAGAGTAGGGAGATGGAGTTGGAAACTAAATGGAAATAAACTAAATGTCCACAGTAGATTAAAGGAATTGATGGCTCCAGGTAGTGGGATACTACACAGCTGTAATCAAGAATAAGGAAGCTTTGAGCACTGATTTGGAACAAGCTCCAAGGTTAAGTGAGAAAAGCAAGGGGGCAGGACAGGTGTCTGGTAAGCTGGTGATTTGTATGCAATCACCAATTATTTGGTTCCCTCAAAACAAACTGCATATTTGGGGTGGAAGGGAAGAACATTTTGCTGTTATATTGCATATTTTTAAATATAACTTTAAAAAGTAGGGAGTAGCAGCATTCACTTTGCTAGACACTATCTGGTAGGACTGCCTTGCTCACAATTTCCCTCTAAAATTGCCCCTACCTGTCTGGCAAAGTAGATGCTAGGACAAAACAGAGCCAATTGGATCCTACTGGAAAGGTAGAACCCATGCCTGGGGCTGTCTGGGCTCTCCTCAGTCACAGGGATGAAGGAGGAGGCCCAGAGTGGCTGGTTTCTGGCCTTCCCAAAGCTGACTGGTTCATTTCTTGGACCTGACAGTATTCACTTCCAAAAGCCCTTCCCGTCCCTGGGCAGTCACATTCTGTTATTTGTAGCTAAAAGAACTGTCCTGAAGCAGGAAGAGTGGTAGAGGGAGCTGCCTGGGATCCCCTAATGGGTCCCCCATGCAGCAGTTAGCCCATCAGCCCACTTGTAATTCCTATGAAACTAAGAGGAGGCGTAGGAATGTGGGAATGCTATCTCCTTGCCTGCCGGCACAAGGCTTTCTAGTTTAAAAAGCTCAGCTCCCAACCTCAAGTAGGAAGGTCGAGTGGCCCCTGTCACCCAGATGACTCAGATAAGTCTAAGCAGCCCTGCCTTCCTGACCCATGTCCATCTGAGCAATGGGGACGCTTGGCCTGCTGGCTTTCACAGAGTCGGGGGAGCGCCATGGGTTCCCCTGACAGGCAAGGTCAGGGTATTGTAAGGAGGAGAAGATGTGCGGGGTCCAGTCCTCCAGACTCCCAATAAACACCATCTATAATTGCTTGCTTTGCGAACATAGCTTAAGACAAGTTCCCTAGTCCATGAATCCTTTGCTCTTGGAGGACTCTTACAACCCTAACCTCCTGGGAGACATCAAAGGGTGAAGCCAGGAGGACACCGCTGCAGCCCACGGCATTCCCTGAGCCAAGCCTGGTGCCCAGTAACTTCGAGTAAGGCCTGTGCTCATTTAGTAGACGTGACCTCTCTGGAGAGCCGAATTTGCTGAGTTTTTACTCTTGGGGCCTATTCGCAAAGCCAATCTGTCAAGGTTAAAACCCATCCAGTCCAGAGGATTGGCTGTCTCCCGGTGCGAAGATGCCCAGGGGTCGGTGGGGGAATCCAGGAGACCGGCCCAAGCAGCAAGCAGCAGCTGTGGCCCATCCAGAGGGAGGGAGGCATGTGCTCTGAGGTGCTGCTGTGCTGGCAACGGAGCGGGGAGAGGACTGGACGGCACGGCACCTCCCAGGGACGCTTGCCTCTCAGCGGCTGGGTATTAGCTGGAACCTTTCTTCTGGCCTTGAAGGGAGCGGAACAGCTGCCTCAGCTGTTTTTTTCGATCATTGATGCAACCTGGAAGGGAAGTGGAGTGTTGGCTGGGAGGTCCTGTCCCTAGGAAAAGGGGTTGGGGAGTGGAGCGGCCTGTGCTCCTGCCACCTGTTGAGAGGAGGAGACAGCAGCCGTGCAGCTATGGATGGCTTATGGTTTGCACCCTCAACTGCTGTGGCCCTCAAGCAGGTAATTTTCCTCTTCATGCATCAGTTTTCTCATCTGGAAATCAAATACTTGCTTTATGGGATGAGTGTAAGGATCATCAAAGGAAGGTAACATTCATTGGGGACTTACCTCAGGGGCTGCTTCAGGTGCTGAATGTGGATTAACTTGTTGAGGTCTCACCAGAATGATGTGTAGAAGAAAAAAACTGAGGTTCAGACATGCCAAGTTATTTGCTCCAAATCACACAATAAATAGCAGGTCTGGGTTTTGAACCCAGGCTAGAGGTCAAGTTCTTAACCACTACCCCACATTGCTTTCCTTCTGGTTTCACTCAGTGAAAATGCATTAAAGCTAACACAGAGCCTAGCACCTAACAGGTTAGATGCTGGCTTTCTTCCCTTACCCAACCCCATGTGTCACGCACAGTTGGCTAAGGGACAAGTATTTCCACAGTGTCGCCCCTACTCTCCTGTGTATCCCAGGGAGTCCGTGCTGAGAGGCCACCATGAACATGGGAGACACCTCCTCTCCTGGCACATTCACCGTGTTACCACTTCCTGTTTGCTCTCAGAGCTGGTCCTTGAAGCAATTCCATGGTCACTGAATCTTGTGCCAGGCATATTGATGGCACTCACAAATGCTGGTTGAATGATGAGTCCACATGGCCACAACTACTGACCTGGAGGAGACAGCCATCTTTCTTAGCACCCCAAAACGCCATTCCTAACTCCTAGGTGCTCACTGGTCGTCAAGGCTTCAAAGCTAAGAGCCCACTATATACATCCCCAGGGCTCCGTGGAACCTTAGCTTTAACTGCAAGGGCTCATTCATAACTCCCAAATATTTGTGTCCAATGCAAATCTCTTCTTGGAGTCCTAGACTCATCTCTGAGTCATCTGCTGATCTTTTCACCAGGAGATCCCTCAACATATCCATAATGCATTTCATCAATCCTCTTCCCACTCCCGGCCAGCTCCTCTGGTATTCACCACCATATACCCACCCTCCACTGGATACTTGGGAATTATCTAGAGATTTCTCAAGCAGTGGCTCTCAATCTAGGCTGTGCTTTAGGGTCATCGGGGAGATTAAAAAAATACTGATGTCCAGACCAACTGTATCTTTATCAGGCATTGGTCTTTTTTAAAGCTCCCATGTGATTCCACAGTGCCTAGTCCCTAATAGGTTAAATGCTAGCTTTCTTCCCTTACCCAACCCCATGTGATGCAGCCAAAGTGGAGAAGCCAAGGTGTCCTGAATCGTTGCTACTCGAACAGGGTCTGGAAAACAGCAGCATCGATATCTGAGATGGATTGTTAGCAAGGAGAGCCACAACAGCCCCTCCCTTTCCTACATGCACCTCTCTCTGCAGGTGACTGCTGCTCTTCCCACCAAGAGGTGGAGTCTATTTCCTTGCCCCGTGAATCTGGGCTGGACTAGCTTTAACTAATGGATTGTGGAGGAATGGTACTTTCGGACTTCTAAGCCCAAGCCTGGGTGTCAAGAGGTTTCACTACATCTTCCTCGCCTTCTTGGAACCCTGGGACTACCATGTGAAGAAGCCAGGCAGCACTGCTGGAAGACAAATGACCACCTAAACCAGCCGTGGGCAAACTACGGCCTGCGGGCCGGATCCGGCCCATTTGAAATGAATAAAACTAAAAAAAAAAAAAAAAAGACCGTACCCTTTTATGTAATGATGTTTACTTTGAATTTATATTAGTTCACACAAACACTCCATCCATGCTTTTGTTCCGGCCCTCCAGTCCAGTTTAAGAACCCATTGTGGCCCTCGAGTCAAAAAGTTTGCCCACCCCTGACCTAGACAGAGAGGCCCAGATGACAATCATTATCAACCACCACACATGTCGATGAAGCTATCCTAGGCTATCAAATCTCAGTGCATTGCCAGGTGCCTGGAGCCCTATGAGTGACTCTAGGCGACACCTGAAGAATGAATAGCAAATCAGATAGCTGTTTTAAGCTGTGAGGTTTGAGGGAGGTTTGTTACACAGTAACAGTGAACTAATAGAGAGCATCACCTGGGAACTTGTCAGATATGCAGAATTTTAGGCCTCACTCCAGACCTACTGAATCATAATCTTCATTTAAACAAGATTTCCAGGTGGTTGTATCCACAGCTTGAAAGCATTATGTAGTCATCCTCCAAACACGCAATTTGGCAGACACTAGGGATCTGCTGTGGAAAAGCCATTCACAAACTTCCTCTCCCCTGCCTTCCTCAAGGCAAACTACTTGACATCCCAGGCTTCCTTGCATCATGGGTGGCCCTGTGAGCCAGCTCTGATAGATGTCAGCAGAGGCCCCTGGGAGGGCATCCCTTTTGGGATAAACAATCAAAGCCTGAAGGAAAGGCTTTGGTCCTTGGGCCTCCCTGTTTCTGTCTGCCTGGGACAAGGACATAGTGTCTGGAGTTGGAGCAGCCATCTTGCAACCTGAGCAACCTGAGGCAGCAAGCACGAGCACCAAGGCAACCTACTAAGTGTGGCACAGCAAAAAGAGGCAAGAAGCATCATGCTGCCATGTGCCAGCCCTGTACAGCTAACCCCAAGACTTCCTGTGGCTCAAGACAAATCAGTCCCTCTCTGGCTAACTATCAGTGGCTTTTCTGTTGCTTGCAGCCAAGCCCAATCCGAAATCATACCAAAACCTTTTCATAAAAAATAAAAAGATGCCACAGAGAGCATTTAAAAAGCAAATTACAACTCAGTAAAATGTTTACAATAAGCTTGACAGAGAGGTGTAATTTAACATATTAATATCCAAGGCCTTTACACATTTAAAAAATGTAAACAGCCCAGGCAGCTGATCGATGTTTCTCTCACATTGATATTTCTAACTCTCTATCCCTCTTCCTTCCTCTCTGTAAAAAATCAATAAAATATATTTAAAAAAAAAAAAGATGCCACAGAGAGCATTTAAAAAGCAAATTACAACTCAGTAAAATGTTTACAATAAGCTTGACAGAGAGGTGTAATTTAACATATTAATATCCAAGGCCTTTATACATTTAAAAAATGTAAACAGCCCATTGAAAAATAGATTGAGTATGGACAGCTAACAAAAGAAGAAATGCCAATTAAAAATCTGAAACCTCACCAGTAATCAGTGGAATGCACACGTTGGTGAAGTTTTTTTGTTTGTTTGAGTTCAGAGCTCTTTCCGGAAAGCAATCTGGCTATAAGAAGTCTATTCCTTGGACCCAGTAATTGTATTTCTCGAAACCTGTCCCAAAGAAACAGCCAGACTTTTCAGTTGAGCTTTACGTGAAAGGATGTTCATCATGCCATTGTTTATAAAAGTGAAAAATTGAAATCATGCCATGTGCTCAATTACAAGAAATTGGTTTAGCAAATTTGGCATTTTGTAAGCAAGAATATTTTGTAGCCAGATGGGAACTCAGTTTTGAACTGTGCTAAGGGACAGGAGAGCCTAGCCGTCAAGCATTCAGGTTTTGGAGTCAGACAGACTGGAGTTCAGGTCCTGGCTCACCACTTATAACCGAGACCTTAAGCAAGTCGTGCAACATCTGGAAATTGTTTCCTTATCTGTAAAATGATAATAAAAGCTGCCTAAAAATGAAATGAGATAACATATGTAAAATATTTAGTCTAGACCCGGCACATAAGTGTTTCCAAAAGATAGGCTCTTATTAACATTGTTGAGTGATGTGGAAAATGCTACATGGAAAAGTGGGACTCAAAACTCCAGTCCTATGCCAAATCTGTAAAAGGAAAAAATATGAATATATGAATTTTTTAAAAACTGGAAGGAAGCACACCAGATAGTTAAAGATGGTTATGTCTGGATGATTTTTTATTTCCTTCTTTAGTTTTCAAATATTCTACAATAAGTGTGAATAATTTTCATTTTTAATGTTTTTTTAATGTATTTATTTTATTTCAGAGAGAGGAAGGGAGGAGAGAGAAATAGAAACATCAATTGACTGCCTCCTGCATACCCCCTACTTGGATTGGCTGTCTCCTGCACGCCCCATACTGGGGATTGAGCTTGCAGCCCTGGCATGTGCCCTGACTAGGAATAGAACCAGAGCCTCCTGGTGCATGGGACAAAGCTCAACCAACTGAGCCACACCGGACAGGCAAAAACTCTCATTTTTTAAACACCAAGTTTTCAAGTCAAGCCCTGAAGTCCTTAATTTCTCTTTAATCTATCATGGGAGGGGGGTTGTTTGTCATTGTTTTCTGTTTGCTTTCCTAAACCTTTTGAAATCTACCTCCTGGCAGATTAATAATATCTCTCACTATGTGCCAGGCAGTGTTCTAAGCATATACTGAGATAGAAACTATTTACTCTCCATTTTACAGATGAGGAACAAAGAGGTTAAGTCTTGGTCCAGGTCATACAGCTGTGCCAAGCGGCCAGTCTTAGACTACTTGGAACCTCCCATGACACATCCCTGGTGCCCACTTCCCACATGGCCCCACATACCAAGGTGTGTGTTGGTCACAAAGTTCCCCATTTCTGACAAGTCGGGAACCCCCTCTTCTCTGCTGACAGGGCCATCATTCCACATGAGGTCAAAGCCTCCCACTCGCTTCTCCCTTCCTGTGAGCCTGGACAGGCAGGAGACACAAAGGGTTAAAGAAGGTGCACCTGGTAGGACCCAAAGACCCTGGCCAGCTCCCTGATTCATCCCTGATGCTGCTGGTCCCCACACTGTCAGAATCCCTTCCTTTGCCACCATTCACTGGCTGTTTCCTAGGTGCCCACACAGGTCTCAGAGGGGCTGTCCCCCACTTTTGTCCCTTGGCTTAAACACTTGCCCTCAGTACTTCCGCATTCTCGTTTAAACTCTGCTGTCTCCCCAAACCATAAATTCCATGAAGGTAGGAACTGGGTCTGTTCTATCCTTCACTGTGTCCTCAATGTGTGGCACAGGGCCTGACACACATGAGGCTCAAATGTTTGTTGAATGACTAAATGATGGCAGATATAGTGGACACCTGAGGTTCCCCCTGCTCAGCATCCATTTTACCTTCTTTCAGCCTAAGAGTGCCTCAGTTTTTCTTTTGAGAGCCATCCTCCCTCTCTCACTTACATGGCTCAGGTGAGGTTGACCCCATCCCCTGGGAGGTGGGCACAAGACCTAGGCCTGGTTAATCAGTCATAATGATTGGTTCAGAGAGGGCATGTGACCCAAACCCCACTCATGAGCAATAAGAGTCAGCCCTCAAACTCTTGCTGGAATAATTGAGAAAAAACTAATAAAGAAGAAAGAGATGAGAGGGAATGAGGGACCGGGAGAGGGAGGGAGGGAGGAATGGAAGGATAGAGAGATAGAGGGAGGGAGGAATGGGAGGGAGAAGACAGACCAACCAACACTGACTGAAGTCAGGCCCTGAATTTTCCTTACATACACATTGTTGTAACAACATATAGTCTCTTACTGAGCACTTACTGTAGCTAGGCACTTGACAATAAGTTATCTTGGTAAATTGATCTAACAATCCTGAGATGTAGACACATGAGGAAACAAGGTCAGAGAGGTGAAGTGACTGGTCCAGGGTCCCACAGTCAGGAAATGTCGAGGAAATCCTGCCGGACCAAATCTCAGAAAGCTGTGGTTGGCCCTGCTCTGACCCAAAAGGGCTGAGTCCTTGGACCAGGCTCCAACGCTGTGGGGACATCTCAGTCTCCATCTATAAAATAGCGGGGCAGGCTAGAGTGTCTCTGAGGGCCGTTCAAGTCCAAGGTTCTGAGTTCTATCTCTTCTTGGGTGGGAGCCCCGATTGTCATGTACGGGGTGCCTGAAAGGCTGCCCTCCCCCACCTGGCTTCCATGTCCACGATGTGCAGGGTGTCTTCCAGGAGGCAGGTCTTGAGCTCATAGTCCTCCTGGCTGCTGGCTGTCAGCGATGGGGACGCATTGACCTCCAGGAGCCATCTGGGGAGGGAAAAGAGGGGAGAGTCAGGGTTACCTGGTCCCTGGAGCTCCTGGAACTTCACTGAGAGGCTAGATGGGGTGCCTGGGCCTCACCCTCAATTCACCCAGACTCACTCTCTCCTCTTGTCTAAAACTTTTTGAAAACAATTGATACCCCCCAGGGGCCGGGCTTGGTGAACTGGAAAGGGCATTCCATGTCTACAGGGCTGGCTGTGGCCAGCTCCAGGGGAGTGGTGCCCTGTAGGAGCATGAGCCCAGGATTACATGATTGTTTTCTGTTTTCCAGAAAAGACAAAAATCCAGACTTTTGCGTGACCATCTCCCAGTGTTTAGAGACTGTCACTGAATTTCAATGAAAAAGAAACAAACAAACAAAAATATTCTGAAGGCCAAACTCCAGGTGGCTGCAGGCCAAAGGCAACGCAGTGGCCTCCAGTTTACAACCTCTTGTTTTGTGCAACCCGGTCATTTCCAGCCAGGAACCTGGGCACAGAAGGGGAAGGGCTCACCCAGCAGGTCAGTGGGAGCCTCAGGCCCCACTTTCCACTATCTGCTGCCTCCTCCAAGTTTGTGTCCCCTGTCAGCATCCACTCTGATGCCCCAGCCACATCTTACCCCAGGGCAAAGGAGAGAGACCCCTGGTACCGGACCCTGTTTCTCTGAACATGGGCCCGATTTAGGTCTTGACTCCTCCTCCTGGCTCAGAAAGCCCCTCAACACCATACAGTGACCCTCAGGAGGTGCTGGGCCCAGGAGCTGCACTACTGGCGGGGGCAGCTGGGCCCAGGAGCACTACTGGCAGGGAGCAGCTGGGCCCAGGGGTGACCTCAAGCTGCCAGAACCACCCCAATGGTATCACATGAGGGCCATTGCTGGGGTCCCTGCCACCTCAGTTTGTTCGACTCATCAGCTCAACCTCATGGACACTGAGGGAATGCACCAAATTCTTGACAGGGATCGACATGGTGACAGTACTCCCTTGTAAGGCACTTTGCATCTGGAAAGCACCAGGGCTTACAGAGGGTAATTTTCTTGCCGGTACCAGAGGAGGATCCCTGACTCAGCATATATTCAGGAAAGGCCTCTGAGTGCCAGGCACGAGGCTCAGTGCTCTATACTTCATTTATTCCTCATAGCAATGCTATTGGCACAGCAACCATTTTACAGATGGGCAAACTGAGGCAACAGAAAGTGTGCCTAACGAGGAAGTGGCAGAGCTGAGGTCAAACCCAGGCAGTCTGGGTGGAAAATGTGCCCCCTGGCTCTCCAGGGCAGGGCCACTGGCCCATCCACTTACGGCTTGAGGTCCTGGTCTATGAGAATGTCATAGCCGTACAGCTCAAAGCAGTGCTTGTCACTGATGATCACCTTCTGCACACTCTGCAGGCTCTTGATGAAGATGTTGTCCATGTCACTGAAGAGCGATTCCACTGCTTCTGGCCCGTGCTTGGACGCCAGGTACTGTCGGAAGCGCTGGAGCATCCATTTGCAGCCCTGGGGCCCGTGCACCCGGGTTGGGAGAGGGAGCCTTAGTTAACCGGGACCTGGGCTGCCGGGACCTTCCAACAATCGCCATCAACATGGCCCTCAGGCTTGGACAAGAGGAGCCCATCCCTGAGTCCTGTGGCCAGGAGAACCCCAAGTGTGTCCTTCCTTTTGGGACAAAGACTCTGCAAGCCCAAGGGGATGTGTCCAGCCGGAGAGTATGTGCCTCTCTTCCTAGAGCGTAGCCTAGACTCACAGGCCCAGAAGTCCTTGCCCAAATGCCCTGTGCAGGCCTCTCCCTGGGCCTGCTTCCCTGAAGACAGATTGCACTGACCGTGCATCCCAAGGCCCATGGAATAATGATCAGCTGCTGTTTGTAGTAGGGTCGGGGGGTATGCAGGAGGCCCCCACTGTGCGGGCATGAGGTGGGGGCCAGCTCTCCCTGTGCACTCCTGTTCTGGCTCTTAACTCTTTTTTTTTTTTAAATATATTTTATTGATTTTTTACAGAGAGGAAGGGAGAGGGATAGAGAGTTAGAAACATCAATGAGAGAGAAACATCGATCAGCTGCCTCCTGCACACCCACCACTGGGGATGTGCCCGCAACCAAGGCACATGCCCTTGACCGGAATCGAACCTGGGACCTTTCAGTCTGCAGGCAGACGCTCTATCCACTGAGCCAAACCAGTTAGGGCGCTCTTAACTCTTAGAAGTCATAGAGTTCTAAGTTTGAACCTGGCCTTGTAGGTTATTAGGTAGAAGGTCAACAGGTAGATAGATGATGATGGATAAATAGAAGCATATCTGTCCGGTCAGGAGGACAGAACACATTTTGTTAGAGGGTATGTTAGTTTGGCTTATAACTTAAATATCTAGACACTATGCATGGGCCTCCATTTGTACTCCTGCCCTGGGCCCTGCAAATGGGAAGGGTGGGCTCGTCTGCACTGTGAACTATGAGCCCAAGACAAGCCTGTGCTGGGCTCTCTGGCACTCTGACCCCCCACCCCAGCCGCCCCAGAGGCTGTGCCCGAGGGCAGGAGCCCCGCTTGCTCACCTTCTTTGGGTGGTAGTCAGGGGACGTCTTTTGCACGGCGACATTGGTGAGGTGCACATCTGGCAGAGGTTGGTGGTCAAGGATCAGTGTGGACAAGAAGAGTGAGTCCTGCTCCATGTAGCCCCCAGGGACCAAACTGAGACCCTTCCTTGGGAACTGATGGGGAAGGCCACAAAAATACCCCAGAGGTCACGTGTGGGCTTTAGAGTCCAGTGGGCCTGGGTTCAAATCCTGCCTGCATTGTTACTGGCTCCAAGCCCCTGAGCAAGTCACTTAGCTCCTCCGAGTCTATTTTCCTACATATTTAATGGGAGTACCTAATAGTAGATTGGCCTCACAGAAGTATTTGAAAGATTAGATAACTGTCTATATAGAAGCACCTCTTATAGCCTGGTATAGCTGTTATTATAGTATGATTTTTCAACTCAAGAGGAGAACATTTTCTAACAAATAGAGAGACTAAATATAGAACAGCCATCTCAGGATATTCTGAGCTCTCTGTCACCAGAGGGGTTCGGGCTGGGTGGCCACTTTGTAGGAATATTGAAAAAGTGATCCAGCTTTGGGGTGGGGTCAAGATGGCCTCAAAGGTCCCAGCTCTGAGAGTCTGCCTTTTGCTATCATCACCATGGTGACCACCAGTAACATCGACAACACTTGGCAGCTTACAGAGCATTTCACGCAAATCATCTCATTTGTTCCTCAAATATTCCCATCTCAAAGAAGAGAACGTGAAGCTCCGAGAGGTTAAGTAAGGGACAGCCGTTCAGAACACCCCTCCACCAACCCTCCCGCCCCCACTGCATTTCACCTCAAGAAATGACCATAAGGTGTAACTTTCTCCAGGACTTACTGGGAGGTAGAGGCCCTAGGGAACTAACCCAAGTGTAATTCCCCTAAAACGTGTGTTGCTCCCCGTTTGCTGCATGAAGGGCAGAGGAAGGCGGGCATCCTCGTTAGCACCATTGTTCTAGAACGTCTTCTTTAGAGATTTCCAAAAACTTTTTTTTTTCACATTTGTCTGAGAGTTCTTCTATCTTAATTTCAAAAGGATAAGCACATAACAAACCACTAAATAATAAAAAGAGCTCTTAGGTTTATGGTCAACGGACTTTTGGAAAGTGTGCCAAGGCAGTTCAATGGGGCAAGCACTAAATGGCCGGGACACCTGAGTATGCACATGCAAGAGAATAAGGCTGGACCCCTTCCTCATGCTATACACAAAAATTAACTCCAAATGTATCTTGGACCTAAATATAAGAGACAAAACTTTAACTCTCTTAGAATATAATATAGAAATAAGCAATGACCTTGGGTTAGTCAGGGCTCCTTAGCTGTGACACCAAAAGCATGAGTGACAAAAGAAAGAGTAGATAAGTTGAACTTCATCAGTATTAAACCCTTTTGTGCTTCAGCTATGGCTGGTTGCTCAGTGGTTAGAGCACCAACCTGCAGACCAAAGGGTCGAGGATTTGATTCCTGGTCAAGGGCACGTACCTCTGTTGCAGGTTTGATCCCCAGCCCTCAGTCAGGACACATGTGGGAAGTAACCAGTCTATATGTCTCTCTCACTTTGATGTTCCCCCGTCTCTCTCTCCCCCCTTCCTCCCTCCCCTCCACTTTCTCTCTAAAGATCAATGCAAAAAATATTCTCGAGTGAGAATTAAAACACACACACACACACATACACACACATCCCAAAACAAAAAAATGTTGTGCTTCAAAGAACATTATCCAGAAAGTGAAAAGGTGGATCACATGATTTTTAGGGCAGTGAAATACTCTGCATGATATCATTTTTAGTTTCATATGCAGTGAAATACTCTGCATGATACAACAATGATGAATACACGTCATTATGCATTTGTCCAAACCCATAGAAGGTACAGCCTTAATGTAAATTATGGACTTTGGGTGATTATGATGTGTCAATGTGGGTTTATCAATTGTAACTAATTAATGGGGAATGTTGATAACAGGGGAGGCTATGTGTGTGTATGGAGGCAGAGTATGTGGGAAATCTCTACCAGTGGTTCTCAGCCTTCCTAATGCCGCGACCCTTCAATACAGTTCCTCATGTTGTGGTGACCCCCAACCATAAAATTATTTTCGTTGCTACTTCATAACTGTAATGTTGCTACTGTTATGAATCGTCATGTAAATATCTGATATGCAGGATGTATTTTCATTGTTCGCGACCCACAGGTTGAGAACCGCTGCTTCCTCTTAGTTTTGCTGTGAACCTAAAAATGCTAATTAAAAAAAAGTCCTTAAAAATAAAGGACAACCCACAAATTGAAAAGGATATTTGTAAGTCATGTATCTAACAAATAATATTAAAAAATAGGTAAAGAACTCCTACAGCTCAACAATTAAAGAGACAAATAATCCAATTTAAAAGAGGGCTAAGACTTCGAGTAGACATTTTCCCAAAGAAGATTTACAAATGCCCAACAAGCACATGAAAAGATGTTTAGCTTGTCCAGTGTGGCTCAGTGGTTGAGCATCGACTATGAACCAGGAGGTCAATCAAAGCAGGTTTGATTCCTGGTCAGGGCATATGCCCGGGTTGCGGGCTTGATCCCCAGTGAGTGAGGCATGCAGGAGGCAGCCAATCAATGATTCTCTCTGATCATTGATGTTTATATATCTCTCTCTCCCTCTCCCTTCCTCTCTGAAATCAATAAAAAATTGAACCCTGACCTCCTGATTCATAGGTCGACGCTCAACCACTGAGCCATGCCAGCCAGACTGTTTCTACTTTTCACTATCAGTGTTGAGGTGAATATTTTTGTATTTTGTGTGCATATATGTATATATATTGACTAGTTTATGTATAAACAATATATATCAAACTATATTTGTATGCACAATTATAAAGTCAGGGTAAAAACATGTCTTAATGTTTTGTGATCCAAAGTTGGTTTATTACTTTAAAAGTTGGTGTGTAATATCTGAAGCAAATGTGGCAAAACATTAATATCTGTTCGGTCTGATGGTAGATGCATGGATTTCTGTTATAGTCTTTTCTACAGTTTTAAAATATTTTTAAAATCTTTCAATATTAAAAGTTAAAAACAATTAGAAGGGATGGAAAATGACATACAGCCACTCACTGGGAAAACAGCAAAGCTGCATTCAATAGAAACTAGTGCTGGGCATTGGTTTGTTTGATAAGGGCCCACGATGCCTGGAGATCTGCAAACACTCTGAAATGGGGGAGCGTACCCCTCCTCGTCCTCAGTAGCCACTCTGGGCCTGGCACTGTTCCAAGCACATTACCTGCATCATTTAATTTTAATTAAAAACAAAACAAAATGAAAACAACATGGAAAACAAAAATGAAACTAAAATAAATTTGATGGCTTGCATCTGATAAATGCTTGTTAGATTTACAAAAAAACAAGAACACACACACACAGGAAATGTTGAAGTTGGTAAAATAGAAAAAAATTACAAAAAATTCTCAGGAGGGCCTACTCCCACCCTAACATGCAGGCGAGGCAAATGCATTGCCTTGGACAGACTCTTAATCCAATGATGAAATGAAGGCCGAGAGCTGTGAATCGGCTAAAAGCATCAGCTGGCTCACCCAGATCAGAAGCTCAGCAGCCTCACCTTCCATGCCCATCTCTCCCATATGCAGGCAATCCAATCCTGCTGATTCATCTCTGAACGTTCCTGTACTGTTTACCCCTTTTATCTGATGCTCAGGTCTAAAAATCTTAAAAACATTTAAAAAATATTTTTATTGATTTCCGAGAGGAAGGGAGAGAACATCAATGATGAGAGAGAATCACTGATGGGCTGCCTCCTATCCCCCATGGGGATTGAGCCTACAAACTGGACATGTGCCCTCACAGGGAATTGAACATGACCTGCTGGTTCATAGGTTGATGCTCAACCACTGAGCCACACCGGCCGGGCTTAAAAACATTTTTTTGTTGTTGATATTTTAACCAGATAATAGATTCACAGGATTCAAAAGTCAAAAGGTATAAGGATGTATATAAGGAAATAGCTCCTGCACACCCACCCATTTCTCCTCCTGAAGGCAACTTCTGGTTCCAGATTTTTGTACATCCTTTCAGAGATGTCTGTGCACAGATAAAAGCATAGCTTTATTTTTAACATAATGGGAGTGCACATTTCTCAGAGCTCTATACTAGGTCCCCCCAATTAATGATACAGCTTGGAGATTATTTCATATCAGTACATAAAGCATTCCCCCCCCCATTCCTTTTTAACAGCTGCCTAGTATTCCATTGTGCAAATGAACCATTCCTCTAGTTGCTTCCTATTCTTTCACTCTCACAAACAAGGTTGTACAGTGACTGACCTTTAAACCTCCATTTTCCTACATTGTGAGTGTACCTGTAGGAGAAAGAGCCAGAAGGAGAATTGCTGGGCCAGAAGGTATGTGCATTTGTCTTTCTAGAGGCATTTTCCCGATTGCCTCCTCATAGGGCACCAATGTACACTCCCACCAATAGCGTATGTATCCTCCCGACCTTGCCAACACAGAGTCCCATCAAGTCTTTGGTCCCTACCAGTGAGATGGGTGAAAATGGCATGTGTTTGAGTGAATGAGTGAGCCAGTGACGAGGCACTGAAGAAAAGGACGGGAAAGGATGCAAACGCTCTCCAAAGGGGCTCAAAGTGTCCCATCCTATGACTACTGAGATGTGAATGAGATCCGATGAATACCAATCCAGGTGAATGGCAGGCACACCACCAACAGGACCATCAAGCAGACTGTGTGGGATGAGTTGAACGGAGCAGATCACTGGGGGACCTCCCGCCCCCACAAGCCTGGAAGCTCTCCTGTGCCCAGACCAGAATGTGGCATTCAGCAGGCGCTCAGCTCACATCTGTGGAATGGACGAGCTCTCTCCGGACCCCCAAAGGACAGGAAGGGAAGGGCGCATGGCGGGCGGGGAGGCGGGATCCCAGGATACACTGGTCATCAATGCTGCTGAGTGTGAAGCGGGTGTTGGAGAAGCGGGCGAAGCCATCCCGGTACAGCCAGGCCCGCAGGGGGATGTACTGTGACAGAGGTGGGGACGGAGGAAGACAAAAGGGAGGGGAATAAATACATGTACTTTCACACTTACTAGCTTTTGTACCTGCTGTTCCCTCCACCTGGCGGGTCCTTCCTTCTTTCCCACATCACCCTTCAAGAATCTGCTTCAATATCAGCTTCCTCTGATTCTACCCCCCTCTTTCTCTGGGGTGGGGCAGGGGCAAGATGTAGAAGAAAGCAAAATGAATGGGCTTCTTCTCTGCTCACCCCCAAGTGTGACACCCCCACCTCAGGGTGTGTCCATAGCTCCCATTGGACAGTGGATGAGCTTATCTCCTCATACCCAACATAGAGTAGTGCACCATGAAGGTTTAAACGTTTGTTGAATGAATGAATGAATGAATGAATGGCCTGGCCGGTGTGGCTCAGTGGCTGAGCATGACCCATGAACCAGGAGGTCATGGTTCAATTCTAGGTCAGAGCACATCCTTGGGTTTCAGGCTTGATCCCCAGTACGGGGTGTGCAGGAGGCAGCTGATCGATGATTTTCTCTCATCACTGATGTTTCTATTTCTCTCTTCCTCTCCCTGCCTCTCTCTGAAATCAATAAAAACAACATTTAAAAAAAATGAATGAATGGGTGCAGGGAGCATAGCAACTCCTTGATTAAGAGACTAGGTTCTGGAACGAGGCTGCCTGGATTCTAATCCCAGCTCTCTCTTACCAGCTGTGTGACCCTGAGCAAGTCACTCAACCCTTGTTATCTGTTTCCTCATCTGTAAAATGAGTAATAGAACCTACCTCCCTGGCTAGTAGAGGACTGACAAAGATAAAACATGCTAAATATCAGGGCCTGGGACTTAGTAGGTTCTCAAAGAATGTTAGTTGTGGTTACCATGAATGACAGAATGAATGAAAAAGGACATGTGGGGGGCAAATCCAGATGCTGGGGCGTCTGAGATGGTACAACTTAGATCCATTTACAGCCCCACCCACCCTCAGAGGTCCCCCTGCACTCCTCCAGGCAGACAAAGCCAGACAAGCTCACTCAGGTGCCCCCAGAATGGCTTTTGCCCCCTGGCCCTGAGTCCAGCTGCCCCTTACCCACCCCTGGAGGAGGGCACTTGTCTTAAGTTACTCACCGACATCACCAGCACGTAGACACGCAGGTCAAACTTGCGGCCTGTGAGGCAAGGAAATAATTCCTGTAGCAAACACTGATTGCCAGGCACTGTGCTAGGTTTGGGGGACGTGGCAGTGGACCCACTGATATGAATCCCCAATAAAAAAACACAGAAAGTACAAGGTGCCCCCTCCCCCAGGCAAGAGCAACTGCATGACCAGAGGCCCAGGGAGGTCAAAGACCTTGGTCCAAGAGCAGAGTGGAGGGAGGCGGGGTCCACAGGGGCCAGGTCATGTGCAATTTTTGGATTTTGTTCCAACCACCCCCTCCCCCGCCGTGGGTCGCTGAAGGGTGTCCAATGCCTCTGGCTCCTGTGTTAGAGGGGAGCAGCGGGGACCAGGGCAGCAGCGGGCACCAGGGAGGAGGCCAGCACAGTTGTCCGGGAGAGAGGACAGTGGCAGGGCAGGGATGCAGGTGGCCAGACAGATTCAAGAACTGGGAGCTGGGTGAAGAACCGGACGTGGGAGGGGAAGAGAGGGACAAACTCAGAACGGTCTCTGACTTCTGGCTTAGCAACCAGGGGAGGCTGGGGCTGTACCCCTAGATGGGAGGGCTGGAGAGTGAACCAGATGGTGTGGGAGGACAGGGCTGGGTTTTAGGCTGTGGGGTTTCAGTAGCTGGCAGATGCCCAGGAGGGGATGCTCAGGACTTGGGATGAGGAGGCAGGGTCTCCCCCGAAAGCTGGGAGAAGCACAGAGAGAGGGTGGGGTCACTGGGGGAGACAGGGGAGGGAGGAGAAGAGACCCCAGGGCTGCCCTGGAGAAGAACAGTATCCAAGGAGCTGAGAGGAGGCAAGTGGATGACCAGTATTTAATGCCCCTCCGGCACCTGGCCCTCTCAGATGAGGAGACCCTCCAGAGTCATGCCCCTCCTCACACACAGCCTGCATTTTACAGACCCCGCGTGGGAAAAGCAGATGTGCAGACGCCCTGGGGGAATCTGCAAAGGCTTTATGGGAGGGGACCAGGGTGTGTGAACAGAATCAAAGCCACTGGGTTGTACGCTCCTGCTGGGTGCCTTGTGTGGTGTGTGACTAGATCTCAATGATGCTGTTATTTAAAAACAGGAAAAGAGGGTGTTCAGGCAAAGTGAACAAAGAGAAATAACTCTGCCCAAGGTCATACCGCTGTCAGTGGCAAGGTCAGGATTTGAACCCAGGCCATCTGGCTTCATGGAACCCACAACCACTGACAGACTCACCTTGGGCCCTGGGCCCCTGCAGTTCCCTCTCCCTCCAAATCTACCCACAGGGGACTCCTAGTTGTCATTCAGGTTTCAGCTCCCCCGTCGCCTCCTCAGAGAGGCCCTCCCTCCCTCTCTGTCCCAGCACCCCGCTTGATTTACTCCATAACACTTCGTGCACTCGCTTATTGGTCTGTTTCTGGTTTAATGCTGTCTGCTCATCTGGGGCAGCCAGCACTCAGGACAGTGGCTGGCACTGAGTAGGTTCTTTATAAATATCTGTTGGATAAACGCATGAATGAGTTGGTTCTTGAAAAATGAGGGGAATTTTAGTGAACCACAGAGGGAGTGGGAAGGGCATGCCAGGCAGAGGAGCGGCACAGGCAACAGCTAGGAGGTGGGAGAGTGCAGGACAGATCTCCATCTTTGCATCAAGTCACGCCTGGTGCCAGGCCAAGCCCTCCGTAGGTAGGCTGCTGGTCAAGGCTTGTTGACTGACTGAGTGACCACGCAGTGGAAGAGCAGGGATCAGAGACAATCATCTCACCTCCTATCAGATAGGGGTTTTCGATATAACGCTGCGCTACGTAGTTCTCCACAGGAATTTCTTCTTTCTGGTCATCCGAACTTTTTGAGTCCTAGTTATAGTAATAATAATAATAATAATCATAATAAACATTTATTGAGCATATCCTGTGTACTAGGCACTGTCTTGGGCACTCCACTTGGGGTATACCATTTAATCCTTAAATCAACCCTAACAGGGAAATTCTAATGTTACCCCCATTTTACAGATGAGAAACTGAAACACAGAGAGGGGGAGTGACGTGCCCAAGGTGACATGCTGGTCGGTGGTGCTGCTGGGAAGTGGACCCACACAGACCGGGTCCAGAACCTGGCATTTAACCCAATAGGGCAGCCACTGGCCACATGTGGCTGTGTACATTTAAACTGGTTAAAAGAAAGTGAATTTACATACTACAGCAAGGATGACCTTGAAGAGATCATGCTAAGTGAAAGAAGCCAGACACAAAAGGACAAATATGGTATGCTTCCACTTGAATGAGGTACCTAGATGAATCAAATTCATATAGACAGGAAGTAGAAAGGTGGCCTCCATGGGCTGGCCAGAGGGAGGAAATGGAGAGTTACTGTTTAATGGGTACAGTGTCAGTTGGGCAAGATGAAAACATTCAGCAGATGATGGGTGGTGCTCGGCCTGTGTGGCTCAGTGATTGAGCATTGCCCTATGAACCAGGAGGTCACGGTTCGATTCCCAGTCAGAGCACATGCCCAGGTTGTGGGCTTGATCCCCAGTGGGGGACGTGCAGGAGGCAGCCTATCAATGATTCTCTCTCATCACTGATGTTTCCATCTTTCTCCCTCTCCCTTCCTCTCTGAAATAAAAATATATACATACATTTTTTACAAAGATGGTGATGGTTGCACAACAATGTAAGGGGAAATTAATGTCACAAAACTGTATACTTAAATATGGTTAAAATGGTAAGTTTTATGTGTATTTTGCCACAATAAAAAAGGAAACAGATCAGAAACCCAGTCCTGCCAAGGTAAACATGTGGCTAGTGGTCACCGCATAGGGAAGCACAGGTGTACCCCATTCCCCCTGTAGAAAGTTCCATTGGTCAGTGCTGCCTAGAGCACCACACAGGCCCCGGGGACATCCCTCTCCCTCCTCTGAAGACAGCGGTGATCTCACACACACGTGCGCAGCGCCTCAGCCTGCACAGCCCTTGCCCACTCACACTGTTCCCCGCAGAGTAACTGGGTGAGAACACTGAGGCCCAAAGGCAAGCCTCACACACTTGGTGGGGTCACAGAACAGACCAGTGGCAGGGAGCCCTGAAACCCAGGGATTCTGGCCCCAAGGGTGGCCCCAAGCTATTTCAATACAGAGGCGGCCAGGCCTTCCCTTCTTGGGACCCGGGCGCCCCCACATATGTACTCACGTGGCTGCCAGGGGGATTGACAGCACCCCGGGCCTGCTGGGCCTCCAAGCTGGTGAGCTTCTTCCCAGCAGTGCCCTGATAGTCTCATGGAAGGACTCAGGACACACGGTGGAGGGAGGAAATTCATTTACTGAGCCCCTGCTGTGAGCCTGCTAGTGTAGCAGGTGCTGATGTGTAGGAGTTGGATCACCTTGCTCTTCTCACCCATCCTGCACTATCACCATCTCTAAGGTTCAGAGGGGTTCAGCAATTTCCCCAAGACCACACAGCTTCTGAGTAGTGGAGGCAAGATTGGAACCAGGATTTCTACTGAATCATGTCTTGGGACATGATGGGGAAGAGGGAATTAGGACTGAGGGGCAGTTAACCAAACTGGGTGAGCCGGAGGTCCTGGTAATGCAATGTTCTCAGGTTTTAGGCATATTAACTCACTGCATTCTCAGCAGGTGTTGTTACTACCTCTCCCTCATTTAGTTGGGCACAGAGAGGTGAAGTAACTTGTCCAAGGTCACACAGCTATTAAGAGGCAGGATCAGCATTTGAACCCAGGCAATCTGGTTCCAGAGACTTTGTACCCATGGGAAGACCCATGGGCAGCCCTTCAAGTTTTCAGGGAGGGAAAGAGAGGCTCCTTGTCCCAGTGAGCACAGAGGGTTTAGGGAGGAAGGGGGAGAGGAAAGCTCACCTTCCTCCAGTCCATGATGTCCTTCAGCCTCCGGAATAGGAAGATGCCCTTCCCCTGGGACCGGGCTACCTGGGGTGGGGGTGGATGCAGAAAGGTCAGCATTCCGCTCTTTGTGGTTCCCTGTGTACCCCTATGCCAGGGCCCCTGCCCAGCGTTTCTGTCTCCATCTCCCTCATGGGCCTCCTGCTATCCCCAGAGGAACGGCCCAGCCCAGCCCTGAAGGAAATGGAACAGAGAAGGTGCTACGCCTGGAAGGAGGAAGAAGCAGAGGGGAAAGGGAGAGGCCAGCTTAGCTCACAAAGGCATCAACTGCATGAATAATACAAAAGAGCAGATGATTAAAAACCCATTTCCAACAGTCCTGGGAACATA
This sequence comes from Myotis lucifugus, assembly GCF_000147115.1. NCBI lineage: Eukaryota > Metazoa > Chordata > Mammalia > Chiroptera > Vespertilionidae > Myotis > Myotis lucifugus. The sequence continues at coordinate 2,376,694 of NW_005871108.1, read as the reverse complement.
TCATCCAATTCTTTTTTTGGAAATCAATTTGCCTTCCTAATTAGGTTTTCCTTCGGCGAATACTGAAATCAGCCTGCCTTCGCCGAATGCCAGCATGGATAATTCATAGCTTCACAGAGTCTAGGGCCTGGGAGGATCTGTAAGTCAGCACCAGAGGCATTACTTCCTCCTGTGACACCCTCTACCGTGGTCACCTGCCTGGCCTTGCACCTCCACAGGGCCAGGGAGCTCACTCCCCCTCCATCGCAACACAGCCCATTTGTTGCAGAGTAGCTCTATTAGGCAGTCATCCAAAAGGTATATAGTAGGTGTCTACTGTGTGCTGGGCATTATGCTCTAGCAATAACCTCGTGAAGTTTTCACAGCCTAACGTGTTTTGAGCTAAATTTTGCCTGCCTGGCTCTGGTCTCTAGGACGAATCTGATTCCTGGGTCCTTTAGTTATCTTCAGCCGCTGAGCAGGTCCCCCCATGTCATTTTTTCCCTCCAGCATAAAGGCCTTTATGCTGGAGGAAAAAACTCTCATTTCTTTCTGTTCTCCTCTGAGCATGGCCCCGCTGGCCACTGTGGGGCTCTCCGTACAATGCAGGGGCAGGCAGAGCTGTCAGGCGCGGCTGTACAGGTGGCCCCCTGCACGAAGGGCTCCCAGTCATGGGGGCCGTGGGAGCTGAAACCCAGCCTCCTCTGTCTGCTGTGCTGTGCACCCTGGTTCAGGGTTGTGTGTGCCCAGAAGACGGGGTGTCCAAAAGACCGCGGAGCACGATGGGTGGCTCAGGGGCAGCAACATGCACGGCTGTTTTGGAAAGCAACTAATCATCAGTGTGCTTCAAGGGCTCCCAGGAGTTCATGGCCACACAAAAGATTTACAATCACTTCACAGAAGAGGATAATCCAATGTAAACAACGAAGAGGCACTCAACCTCATCAGTCTTCAGAACCATGCAAAGGACAACCGCAGGATGGCACCACTACACACTCCCCGAGTGACTGAAACGGAAGACAGGCAATGTCAGGTGCTGGTGAGGCTGTGGAGGAACCGGAACTCTCACACGTGCTGAGAGGCGTATAGGTGGTTTGGAAACTCTTGGGCAGCATCCACGAAAGCTGAACACAGGCACCCCCGTGGCCTACGCATGCACATGGGCCCCCCCGGGCACGTGCAGGAACGTCCATGCAGCACAACTCATAATGGCTCCAACCTCAAAACTCCCAAGTAGCCGAACTGGTTTGGCTCAGTGGATAGAGCGTCGGCCTGTGGACTGAAGGGTCCCAGGTTTGATTCCGGTCAAGGGCATGTACCTTGGTTGCAGGCACATCCCCACTGGGGGGTGTGCAGAAGGCAGCTGATCGATCTCTCTCATCGATGTTTCTAACTCTCTATCCCTCTCCCTTCCTCTCTGTAAAAAATCAATAAAATATATTTTAAAAAAAACTCCCAAGTAGACAGGTGTTCACTTAATAGAACAGTAAACAACAGTGGTAAATCATAATTTACATTTAACCACACAAGTACAGATCAATATCATGAACGTGATGTTGAGGGAGAGAAACCAGACAAAGTGTAGCCATACTATGTGATTCCAACTATATAAAGTACAAAAGCAGGCAAACAAATCCATGGTCAGAGTGGCCTGGGGGATGGTGAGTGGGGAGGGTCTGAGGGGAGCTGTTGGGGGCTGTTAATGCTCTGTGTAGGGTCTGGGTACTGGTTATTCAAACGTGTTCACTTTGTGAAGATTTATCAAGCTATACCTGTATAAGGTGGACATGTTCTGTTGTATTAAACTTCAGTTTAAAAGGTGGTGTTTTTTTTAAGGTTTATAACTTCTGATGTAGGAACCTTGCCTCCACTGTTGGCTGCCTTCCCCTTCCTCTTCTTCCTGGCTGGCAAACCCACCTCTCACCTTGGAGCTGGAACAGATACCTGTTTTCCCAGCCTCCCTTGCAGCTAGTAGAAACCATGTTTTGGCCAGTGAGACCTAAGGAGACATCTGGTTGGAGCTTTGGGGCTTCTGAGAAAGATTTCCTCCTTGTTAAAAACATTGGGGTTGATGGCTGCGTGGCTCAGTGGTTGAGCGTTGACCTGTGAACCAGGAGGTCACGGTTCAATTCCTGGTCAGGGCATATGCCTGGGTCACAGGCTCGATCCCCAGTGTGGGGCGTGCAGGAGGCAGCCAATTAATGATTCTCTCATCATTGATGTTTCTCTCTCTCTCTCCCTCTCCCTTCCTCTCTGAAATCAATAAAAAAATTTTTTAAAAACACATTGGGGTTGACAAGGGAGGGGAAACAGAGGAAGAGGAGGAGAAAAGAGAGAGAGAGGAGGGGGAAAGAAATGTGTATGGAGGGAGATGGGAAGGGAGGCAACAGAGAGGGAGAGAGAGAAAGAAATGCTTGGCTTCTTTCCTTCTTTCTTCAAATATTACAGTCTAAGGCAGCGGTTCTCAACCTGTGGGTCGCGACCCCTTTGGGGGTCGAACGACCCTTTCACAGGGGTCGCCTAAGACCATCGGAAAACACATATATAATTACATATTGTTTTTGTGATTAATCACTATGCTTTAATTATGTTCAGTTTGTAACAATGAAAATACATCCTGCATATCAGATATTTACATCATGATTCATAACAGTAGCAAAATTACAGTTATGAAGTAGCAACCAAAATAATTTTATGGTTGGGGGTCACCACCACATGAGGAACTGTATTAAAGGGTCACGGCATTAGGAAGGTTGAGAACCACTGGTCTAAGGAGATGATGCCTGCTACTGCAGCAGCCATCTCACACTGATAAGATGACAAGTCTGATGACACAAAGCCAACACACTGAGGATGCAGAGTGAACAAAGAGAAGGAACCTGGGCTTTTAATGGCATTGTTGAGCACACCCCCAAACCTGGAACTTTCTAGTTTAGCTTTCTTGTTATCTGAGATAATGAAATGGTGTTATTGTTTAAAGAATTGTTAGTAACTAACCTCCTAAGGGATTAATCCTAAAGAGTGGAAAATAAATTGGCTACATGGTGATATATCTGGGTAGTTAAGACTGGAAATCATCTTAACTCCAGCAGACTGCTATCCCCGCCCCCCCCCAAAAAAAACAACAACCAAAAAACCCACAATATTTCCAGCCCCCTGTGTTTTTCCAGAGCCTTGCTACCCCCACCCGCCATCAAGAGGTAAAGTCAATGTCCTCTCCCCTTGAACCTGGGCAAGCCTTTAGGACTGTCTCAATTGAGTATGGCAGAAGCAACGTTGTGTGGCTTCCAACGCTGGGACATAAAGGCAATAGGGCATCCACACAGCTTGGTCTTTGGGGATGGCCACCTGGGAACCCAGGCACCATGCTGTGAGGAAGCTCAGGTCGCATGGAGAGGCCCACATGGAGGGCAACGGAGCATTCCAGGCCTCAAACCTGGCTGAGCTCCCACCTTGCCAGCCCTCAGGGACCTGCCCTGTAGGTATCGGAGCAGCCATGAGCCTTTGCTGTCGAGCGCTGCCCAAACTGGAGGCTCATGAGCTAAATAAGACACAATGTTGTTTCAAGCCACTGTGGTTGGGGCTGCAGCAGTAGAACCAGACACTAACTTTAGGGAAACGGTTCATAACAACGGTCAGACCAGCAGCTATTACTCCTCAGATGTCTCCTCTGTGCCAGGATTTACACACATTACCTCCTTAAAGCTTTAAAAGAAAAACCTACTAGTGTATATAGCATCTTATCATCCCCATTTTGCAGTCAAGAAACCAAGGAACAGAGAGGCCAAACACTCTATTCAAGTGGCAGATGCAGGGTAGTTAAAGCTGTACTTCACAAGGCCGGCGCTCAGGCACCTCCTGCAAAAGGCCTGGGAGTACACAGCGAACGTGGTGCGACTTCCGTCATTATCGCTCTTACTTGATAATTTGGGAGGAAAGTATTTCTATAAAAAGGCATGTTATTGATTGGAAAACAATATATGGATTATTAGAATGAACCATACTTTGATTTTGCGCCACCTGTGGCCACTCACAGCCCTCCACCCCCTGCTGCCCTCTGCCTGGCCTGTGGGGGCCATTCACCATGTGACAATCACTGTGTGGCATTTATCTGGTGCTGCAGGTGTGGCCGGTGGTCTCCCCGGCAACCACTCCCTTTTCCCCCTGCTGACAGAGCCCCATTTGGATCGCCTCCTCATGGTGGCCCTTCCCTCCGGGAGGTCTGAGCCCTCACGGTGGTCCTACGCCCCTGCCGTTGGTTCAGACATGGGCCAGCCGGATGCCAGAGGGAGTCTGCTGCACAGACTTCTGGGAAGTGTGTGTCCTTTTTAAAAGGGACACGAGGCTAGAGTGTTCCTTCACTACTGTGGCGGGTGAAGGTGTGAGGAGATGAAGCTGGAGCTGTGGCAGCCATGCTGTGGCTGAGAGGAGCAGCCAGACACTGGGATGGGGATTGAGGACGATGTCAAGCTGCTCAGCTAACCATCCTGGAGTCACCCTATCATCATAACATTGAAAAGTCTCACAGACGTTTAAATTCCAAACCCAAGGGTTTGTTCTGATGTTCCCTGAGCGTGACAGCCAAGCTCTGTCCCACACCAAGTCTACTGAATCATAGTAGTATTGGCCTATCTGCGATGCTGCTCTCAAAAGAAGTCACAGTTAGTATTGCACGTCGCACTGTCATTGTTGCAGGTATCTCAAACATTGTTTATGCTCATGATGACTCTGAGATTATGGTAACTACTGGGCCTGCTGTTAGACTCTCTTTAATTGTTCATGAAAAGCACATATATTACTACAGCATGAAGCATATTCTCATAGTTTGTGTGGTGGCCATCAGAATGCACTCGCAGGCCTCTGCCTGCAGGAGAGTGACCGATGGAGAGCCCCGGCGGCGGCGGAAGTCCACCCTGTGCTTGCCAGGCCTCACTCAGGTTCCAGGCAACCCCTGAGGACTGTAGGGTCCCAAAGGCTGGCCCCTCCTGGGAGACAGGGGCCTCCCCTCAACCTTGTGGAACTTCCCTTAGGCTGCGGCAGGCTGGGAGCCCCCCCACAACCTTCCTCCCTCACTGGGGTCTGACAGCTCTCTGAGCCTCCCCCCACTTCCCCTCCCTTTTCACAGGCAGAACTCCGGCATGTTGAATCTTGTCTTGGCACCTGTTTCTCAGAGGACCCAGACTAGCAGTCTGATAACTGTTTTCAATATAGTTGCTTTCTTTGATAATCAAATATCCTCTGTTGATGCTTTTGGAAACACTACCCTGTGCCGGGGTCCAGACATTGCACCAGATGCTGGAGGCCCAAGACATGAGAGCAGTCCAGAACCCCTGCCCTCTTATTTCAGCTGCTGTTAGCTGGGTCCTCTGTTATTTGATGCCCAAAGCATCCCGACTCTTAGGAGACATCAGTGAAAAAGTGTGACAAGGTCCGGTTCATAAAACAGAAGATACAATGTGGTTCTTCCTGTCCTGCAGTTTAGAAAGAGACCCCAAAGCTGAGAACAGCCCAGGTGGCCCAGACTCATGGCCCTGAATGAAGTGTCAACCAGGTCTGCAGACAAAGAGGGGCTGACAGACAGGCCTGGGCCCTGACAGCCCAGCACCTGCCTCCCAGCCACACCAGGGAGGCTGGAGGAGCAAGGTGGTCCCCACCGTCTGGGTCTTGCCAACCCAGAGGGCCTGTGAGGTGGCAGGGGAGAATGCTCCGATGGAAATAAAGTTTGGATGTGTGCACTTTAACTCTAGACTGGACTTTTAAATTCCAAATCCAGGGGTTTGTTCTTACGTTCCCTGAGAGTGACAGCTAAGCTCTGTCCCACACCGAGTCTACTAAATCAGACTCCGTGGGGGTGCGGTGCTTTACTAAGCTCTCCAGAAAATTCCCATTCACTCTCAAGTCTGAGCTGAACAGTCTCATGACTCAAGGTTTTGTTCAGGGACCAGCAGCAATGGCAAACTCATTAATTCCGTTTTACCGATGAGGAAATGGACTGAGAGGGGTTGAGCGCCTGCTCAGGGTCATAGAGCTCGTAAGTGGCAGATACAGGGTTAGAACCCAGGCTAGTCTGACCAGAAGCACCCACTCCCCACACCTTACACCCGAGACAGTGTGCCTCAGCTACTCAGGAGGGAGAGCAAGTGGGCGCACGCACGCGCAAACACACACACACACACACACACACACACACACCCCCAAGATCCCTCCTCTTAATTACAGCGGTAAAGGCCGTGGGCTGGGAAAAGGAATCAACTTAATACGCAAGTGCTCGTTCCCAATTAGCACAAACTACCATCTGTCGGAGAGGATAATGCCTGCTGGAGCTGGATCCGCAGGTGGTTGCAGTGTTCATCTGCCTAAGCCCTTGTGCTCAGCTTCGCGCCCTCCTCCCTCTGCCTCTCAGGCAGGGAGGCAGCCTTCCCGCAGACCCCGCCGGGGAGAGGGTCAGGAGCCTGGGCAGATCCCGGCTCAGTCTTCGCTCGCTGAGCATTTGTGAAAAGCTGGAATAAGTAGGTCTAGGCTCCTCACCTTCATAGTGGGGCTGGTCGGACCTCCTTCCCAAGGACCATGAGACCTGGGCAGTGCAAGAACGCACTTCCCGTACCCCGCCTCTGTTTTCCTTTACGTCAGGAAGAGAGGCAGGGATCTGAGCTCCAGCAAGGCCCTGGGTCCCCTGCCCTGGTGCCCTGAGGACCACGTGTTCCCCTGCCAAACACTTATTGAGCACCTACGGTGTACTGGCATTCCTAGCTGCGGGGTCCACACGCTGCAGAGAGGAGGAGACGGAGTTGGCCTTCAGGGGAGGCAGGCGGTGCATCTAAGGCTGAATCACCAGGCAGGGTTCTGCCCCAAGGTGCACCCTGAAGGATCCCTGCCCTGCTGCCTGGGACACCCCTCCCCCCAGTCCCTGGCACTGGGCACTCACAGGCTTCATGATCCAGGTGATTCCTGGGTTTTTACGAAACTCCTCCACAAACAGGTGGTACTCGCACGGCATCTCAAAGGTTTTGGGGAAGAAGTCGCACTTGGCTGCCTCCAGCTTTCCTGCTTCGCGCTCCAGCTGTTTCCGGAACCGCTTCAGGTTCTTCACCATGTAGTTCTTGCGGGTCAGCTGAGCAGGGGGATGGATGGGCAGGCCCTTAGCCCACCACCTCCAACCCCGCCCATCCCAACTGCCCCCACCCCTCCATTGTCTGGCCCACAAAGTAACAGTAACTTTGACTGACGAAGCGTAACCTTAGCCTGAGCTTCTGTCAGTCTCCCCACTTTACAGGCGAGGAAGCGGAGGTTCAGAAAGGTTTAGTCAGTTGCCCAGAGCTATGCAGCTAACAGGCAGCACAGCTAGGCTTTGATCCAGGTCTGTCTAACTCCGAAGTTCCTGCTTCTAACCGCTAAGCTGTACAAACCTTTTAAATTTTCCCACCGCTGGCTTCTCCATCTTTGTGGTCTGGTCCCTCCTGGACCTCCCTCCTGTCTCTAGACTCCAAACTGTTCAACGTGTCTCTACCCTGAGATCACCATACACGCGCAAGCATCCTGCTCCTTTGGTCCTTGCACCCCAATCCAACCTGACCCTCACATCTCTACTGCTGAAACGTCACCCAGCCCGTGACCTCCAACCCCACCCCAAGACGGCCTGCTCCTCAGGTCTTAGATCCTTACTCCCTCTCACTAGTTAGCTCGTCGTATATCGAGTGCACATATTGCCCACCTGGCATGCACCCCGAAGTCCCTGACACCTTTCACTATGGTCCTTGTAACCCCAAACTAGCTCTTGCTCATGGCTACAACCAGCGACAGGCCTTGACTGACTCAGTCCCCTCAGCCGACCCAGCTCACCTCGTAGTGGTTTCGGAAGTGACTGATCCGCACGTGTTCATCCATATAGGTGTGGTCGAAGTTCTCCCGGAGCCAGCTGACGTCACACCAGTAGAAATCCCACTCCCCTTCGCTGGGAGTGGGGTGGGACAAAGGTCATGACCTGAGGACCTCAGCACTTCTGGGAGTCTGGGGCCCAGGAAGCTACAGCTAAGGGGTCAGCAGCAGTGTGTCTATTAGGAGTCTCAAGGAGGTGGCTGCGGGCCGCTGCTGACCACACCCTGCTTTGTTAGTTACGCTAGAATGACAACCAGAGAAACATTCCTACCCAAATCCAGGCTGGTGGTTTCCAGTGAGCCCAGATATTACTTCCTGGCACATATTGGCCAGACTGCTATTCTATAATTATCCCCACTATAATTATCCATGTCAGACAGGCACACCCTCCAGGTCACAGCCCCCACCACTCCCTATGGCCTATGACAACCGGCCAACCTCACCCGATCATGTTACCTGCCTGGGTCTTGGTAGCATCCTGGGGGAGCCACCCCCATGCTCACATTACCAAGCAGTGGAATTGGGTAACATTTGCAACCCTTTGAGTTCAAAAGGCCCTCTTCTTACTCAATCCTCAGAGCAGCAGCTCTGGAAGAGACTAGGATCACACCTGGAGCCCTAGGACAAGGTGGGGCTTGCTCACCCAGGACATAGCATCAGGATTCACACTCAGGCCTGCCTGACTCCAAATTCCGACCTTATTCTTCACCACCATGACAGGGAGAGGGACAGAAACCAGACTAATCTATGAAATCTGATACCAGAGCTGGGGTGGAGGTGCTTGAAAAAGATGTGAAATAAAATAATACCTCCATGATTACTTCTAAATATTTAAGTAAAAAATTAGATATGACTAAAGTCCCATGTATCATCTTTCCTGCCTCAAAGGAAGCTACTAGCCTGAATATGGTGTATATCATTTCTATGAATGTTTTTAAAGCTTTACTAGGTACATATGTGTGTATTCATCTACAGCACATGACATTGTTTGGCATGTTTTTAAACTTTCTAATAGCTAATACTTATTGCTTACCATGTGCTTGACACTGTTCTAAACACTTTACAAATATTAACCCTCATAGCAATCCTAAGTGTTAGGTTCTATTATTAAGCCCATTTTACAGATGAGAAAACTGAGGCAGAAAGATATGAAGGAACTCACCCAAGTTCATACAGCCAATAAGTTGCAGAGCTTCTGAGAACAAGCTCTGTGGTTAGAACCACTCCTGACTATTTCCTTTTACAACTTGCTTTTTCATCAACTTTTTGTTTTGGATGAATGAATAAATAATGGATGAATGAATAAATAATGCATTATTCATTCATTCCTCCAACACATATGTGTTGAGGTTATCTTTGTGTTAGAGATGATGTTGGGTGCATCACTGGGTATAAGACATAGGAGGAACCAAAACTACTGGCCAGGTGGTGCATATAATACCACAGTGAATATTAACAATAAACAAAGAAACAAAAAAAAAATAACTCTACAATGAGGAATTGTGAAATATGCCAAGAGCAATCCAGTAGGAGGCCACGAGGCAGGGTAGCTGAGGGACCTATGTTGGGTGGAGGCCACCATGTGGAAGTGATAATTTGACTGAGGTCTTAACAGTAAAGAGGAGGGAAGGGCAGGAAACGAGGCCCTGAGGTTGGAAAGAACAGGTTCAAGAATGTGAAAGGCCAGAGTAGAGGGACAGAGGTCACGGATGATGCTGAAGAGTAGGGCAGGGCCCAATTAAGCAGTGCCTTGTAGGCCATGGCGCAGATTTGGGGTTCTTTTCTAATTCTAAAAGTTCATTCATCTGTACCTCATCTTCATGATCATCACAGTCAAGTTGCTCTGACATCACCCACAGAGACATTAAACTGCTCAACAAGGGCAGCCGGGATTCAGGCTCCTTCTACCTTCCCGTTCTGCCCTCCTTCACATGTTGTCCTCATGCTCATCACCCAAGGGTCACAAGACGTTGTGGCAGTTCTAGGCATCACGTCACCTTTCTTGGTGGGAAGCAAGGGGAGAGACAGCTCTGGCCACATCTATTCCAAATACCTGACAGGCCGATGGTCTGAACTGAGACCTCGTTCTATCTGGAGATACTCGACCTCAGTTTAGGTCCAAAAGGGTGAGGCCTCACATCCATAGAGCCATGTCTGGTGTGATGGCCCTGGCCTCTGGCCCTTCCCGATTTGAGGACCCTGAGGCAATTTAGGATCAGTCATGAAGCAACCTGCTTCATGGACTCCCACACCATTAGCACCAGACAAACCCTCAAGCCACGGAGCAAGGCTGAGGAGGGGCAGTGGACAGCCTGAGCCCACAGAGCAAAACAGGAGAGAGCCCCTTCCTGTACAACACATTCATGTGCCAGTCACCTCACCTTCCTCGAATTCATCCCAAGGCCCGCCCCCATCCTCCGTTACACCAGGCAGTGGGAGTCATGGATTCATCCTTTGGCTTATTTGTTCCTTCATTCACTGTGAGGCTGCTAAAATAGGGCAGAGATGAGCCTGAGACTCTGCAGACAGAGTACAAATCCTAGCACAAGCCCATACAAGCAGAGTGACCTCAAACATGACATTTTTTACTCTTTTGTGTCCAGTTTTCTCATCAGTAACATGGGGATAATAATAGCACCTACCTGGAAGGTTTGCTGGATAATTCAAAGAGGTTGTGCATGTAAAGCGCTGAACTATTGTTATGCAACAGATATTTATGGAGCACCGTGACAGGATAGCTGGTTGTCCTCCCCTTTTTCTATAGTAGTAGAATCCCAACATTTAACATTCTACATTTTCCAGATTCCCTTGCAGCTAGGTGTGGCCACATGGCTAAGGTTCAGCCAGTGAAATGGGACTTCTGGGTTGTGTCCTTTAAGGGCAGGGCATGTCTTTTCTTGGCTCCTTCTGACCTACGGCTCTTGGAATGTGGATGTAAGGCTGGAGCTCCACCTGAGACCGTGGAGGAAAAGGGCCTCACTCAAGGGATGGCGGAGTGGAAAGCCAGAAGCATATGGACCCCACATTTCCACACCATCTCTGAACATCCTACCTCTGGACTTCAGTGGGAGAGGTAAGTAAACTTCCAGTGTGTCAAAGCCTCTTTTACTTTGGATCTCTGCTACATGCATCCAAACCCTAACCCTAGAAACTAATATTAGCACCTACTATGTGCCAGGCATTGTAAGCGTATTCATCTCAGTATCCTCAGGGCTCAGGATAGAAGAAAAAAATGTAGGCTTAAGTCACTTGTGAAGTAATTTGTTCAAGGTCACAGAAGTAGTAAGTGGCCAGGGGAGAGTAGCCCTTGAGCGGGACCTGTCATCACTAGATTCCCGTCAGCAGGTCTGTGATGGCTGCGCTCCTTGTTTTACAGAGAGCCACAGGACACTGCTGGAACATGGCAGATTTAAGGGCAGGGCATGTCTTGTCTTGCCGATTTACGGCTCTTGGAATGTGGATGTAAGGCTGGAGCCCCATGACATGGAGCTGTGGCATAACCGAGCTGGGTTTGAAGCCCACTTATGTACTCTGTGACCTTAAGCAACTGGCTTAATCAGATGTTTCTGGATGCTTATAAGGCTTAAATAAGACAAAGATAGCACCAATAATGTGCCTGACCCATGTGGGTGCTAAATAAATGTTGGCCCCTGTCACAGACGAACTGGGATGAGTCCCAATAGCCACCCAGAGGAACTGGGAGAAAAACAAAGGGCGACAAGGACCCGTGAGACAAGGGAAGGAGGGATGAGGTGGGGGTGGGGGATCTTACTCCTTTACTTCCACCCATCCTGGCCTGTGGCGAAGGACATCCATAAGAGTATTCATAAGAGTGGTCTTGAACCGGATTGATGCTCTCTGCTCTCTGAAAGACAAGGCAACAGGACCCTTGCTGAGGATCAACTATTTCTCTAGGATGGTCCAGGAATAGGAAAAAAAGGGGAAGGAAGGAAGGCCAAGGTGCATACCTGGAAATGCCAAAAAGTGGGATGACTGGATTTCAGAATTTAGCATATAACATGCAACACTTAAAATAATCAAATTGAACATTATAGCATCTTTGAATCATTGAAAAATAATAGCAACCATTTTATTCAGTGCCTACACTGTGCCGTGCGTAACCCTTATAACTAATGATAAGTATTTGCAAATCCCCTGTTCTGGCGCTCATCCTGAAAGATGGAGCAGATGTGCTTTTCCCTATTCCTTCTATAAGTTCAACTAAAACCCCAGGGCACTAGATTAAAACAAACAAACAGAAGAAGGCTGTGTAAGATGAATAGAAGAAGGTAGACCAGCTAGGGACTTTAGGACCCACAGGACAGCAGGGTGGTGAATTTTCTGCGTGGTTTATTTTTGTTTTGCTTTATTTTGTCTCCTTAGATCCCAGAGGTAAAAAACAAAATGTTTAAATTGACAAATACCAAGTGTTCGTAAGAATGTGGAGAAATGGTAATTACCCTACAGTGCTGATGGGAGTGTAAATTGGATGAACCTTTGGAGAGCAATTTGGCATATTAAAGCCATCAAATACCATTTCATACACATTAGACTGGCAAAAATCTCCAAGTCCAAGTTCTGGCAACAATGCACTAAAATGGAAATTCCTCCCCTGCTGGTCGAAGGCACTTTGGAGAACCACGAGGCAGTATTTAGTATTTACCCTGCACCCAGCATTCCATCTTAGCTCTATACCCTAGATAGACACCCGACATATGTTCTAAGCAATATATGTACAAGGGTGTTCCTTAGTAATTGTTAGTATTTTGTATGGCACTAACCTGCAGCATATACTGTTGGTGGTCCGCCCTTATCCCTTGGACACTCACATTCCTGCGCATGCCAATCAGAGGGCTTTCCACTTCCAGCACCTGTAGCTCTTTGCTGCAGGGCTTTTCCTGGCTCTCCAGAGTCTGCTCTGCTAGTTCTTGGAGCAGAACTGAAGTACCAAGGAGTTAACTGCCCTCCCCCAATAGCATATAACCAATGATGGCTGGAGTTGATGGAGAAGTCCTCCAGCTCGCTCATCATTTAGTTGGGTGACGTCTGCAGCGTGTTCTATGCTATCTCCTAGGAGTCCCAATGGGATTGAGCCCTACTTACCCACAGCAATAACCTGTCAATAATGTACCTTTTACTGGTTTCCTTCCTTTAGCTGACTCACTTCCCTGCCAGTGCTTACTGAAATCACCTTCCAGATAAACGACTTGTCCTCGAATCCTTGGCTCAGGGTTGTGTCTGGAGGAAACCAATACTAAGACACAACCTATATGCCTTTTAACAGGAAGTAGATAAATAACTTGTGGTAAACAATGGGACATATGGAGTAGTTAAATGTATCAGACCTACATGCACAAATATGATAAATACTGAAAATATGATTTTGGGGTTACAAAAGCAGGATGTGTGATATTCACAGTATAATGCCACTATGTAACTTGTATTCTTAGCCACTCATGCAGCTAGGGGTGTCCATGTCACACAGTTCTGGTCAATAAATTAAATATATAAGGCTGGTAAGGAGGGTGGGTTCCTAGGAAGCTTTGTGGGTTTTTGTTTTTTTTTTAAATGTTTTGATGTGTGTGTGAGAGAGAGAGAAAGAGAAGAGGGAGGGAGGAGGGAGGTATTGTGTCTTCCCTCCCCACTTCTTCCCATCTTGATCATGACATGAAGGCTGGAGCTGTAGCAGCCACTTGGTGTCCATAAGGAAAAGATCAAGACAATCACAGAGACACTAGCTCTGACATTGTTGAACTACTGCACCAGCCCTCCAGATTTTATGTTATGTGAAAAAAAATACAATATTTTAAAGCTGCTATTAGTTGAGTTTCCTGTTACTTGTAGCTAAACACATTTCTAATTGATATTTGCCCTAATAAAATATGTGGGTGGATCCTGTTAACTGAAGTGCTCTTTGTTTTGTGGGGGTAGGAGTGGGTGTATAAATTTAGGGCCAGGATCTAGAACAGAGCTGAATCGCTCTGCATAAGAAAGTGAGAGATTTGAAATTGATGGGATAGAGTTAGTATGGAGAGAAAGAAGCAAAGATGGCTGCTGCATGAGAGAAGACGACACGATGGTGGTATAGCCAGGAGGGACTTGAGAGAGAACAAAAATATATAATGAAATAAATAATAGAAATATCTAAAATATTTGCCATGGTGTGTACAAAGTAACTCCCCACACAAATCTTCAGCAAAGTCTACATTGCTCACTCCTGCTTTGTGCAAATGGATTCTATTTAGGAAGTCTAAAGAGGTGCTGAGTTCTGCACCAGGTTACTGATGCAGAGTGGAGCAGAAGATCAGGGTGGAGTTGACATTTGAGTTATCAAGTCAACTTCTCATGGTTGTTAGAGGAGGAGGGAAGGCGTAGTTACATATAACATGGGACCTAGAGTCCAACAAACTCTGCTACTAACTAATCCTATGGTCTTGAGCAAGTTACATAACCTCTCTAAGCTTCAGTTTCCCCATCTATAAAGTGGTCATAATAATAGTATTTACTTCAAAGATTGTGGTAAGGATTCAATGAGATAATTCAGGTAAAGTGACTAGCCCAGGGCCTACCACATGGTAAATGCTCAATAATTGTTTATGTTTATTATTATTATTATTATTATTATTATTATCATCATTATGATTATTGAAGTTAAGAAGGAGGAGGGGGAAGGAAGGAAGGAAATTATTTCTGTGTTTATTAAATTGGGTTGGACCACTCACCGTTCTTTTCCCTTTGACAATCCGTAGCCCTTGTAGTTTTGATTCTGCAATGAGAAAGGAAAAGTGATACAACTAGTTTTGCATGTCCACCTTGCCTTCCCAGTTCCACTTACTGCAAATATTTACACCCTCAAACCACCAGATTCAACACTGTCCAGATCCTGAGACAGTAAGGTCATCCTGGCCGAGTTCTCATTGATCACCATGTGGCCAGCAACTTGGTCCTTGGAATGAATCCCCAAGCACCCAAGGCCCACCTCACTGTAGACTTTCTCCACAGGCGTGACCAGTAGAGTGAATACCTAGTTTTCAATGGTCCAAAGGTCCATCCTGAACCCAAGGTTTGAGGGCTGAGCTCAGCCATCTCTGTGAGAAGACCTTCTACCTCTCCAACCTTGAATGTTTGATTAGATCCATGATTCAGGAGGGGGCTGGGTCAAAGACTCAGAGAAAAGTTAATTTCTTCCACCCAAAATAGACCTTTCAAATTCTCAAAGGGTGGTGGGTATTATTCTGCTTCTACCATACAGCTTGGCCCGCAGCCCTGGTATGACTGATGGCAGATATGAGAAAAGAAATCAGAACTGGTCTTGTGCAGGATCCCCTCTGCAGCTTGGACAGACTTGTCATCTGCATTAGTTTTCTATTACTACATGACAAATAACCACAAACTTAATGGCTTAAAGCAGTGCAAATTTATATCTCACAGTTTATATGGGCCAAGAGTCTGGGCATGGCTTAGCTGGATCCTCTGCTCAGGTATCACAAAGCCACAACAAACATGATGGCCTGGGTTATGGTTCTCATCCAGGACTTGAGGTCCTCTTCCAAACCGTTTGGCAGAATTCAGTTACTTGGGGTTGTGGGACTGAGGTCCCTGTTTACTTGCTAGCCATTGGCTGGGAACTGCTCTCAGCTCCGGACCTAGAGAGTGCTGGTCCCCAGAGGCAGTTCACAACAGGAATGCTTGCTTTCTTCCAGGCCAATAGGAGCATGTCCTCTGATTTCCAACCCTTGTCCCTTCAAGTTAGTCACAATGGAGTCTCCTATAACCTATTGTAACTATGATAGTAACTATCCCCTCAAATTGACAGGCTCTACCCACACTTAAGGGGAGGGAATTACACAAGGTGTGTACGCTGGGGGTAGGAATCTTGGGGGGGGGACATCTAGAATTCTGCCTACCACACCATTCCACCCCTCAAAGAGCTGTTGGAGGAGGGTAATGGGAGGCTGCTCTACAAAACTGGCAGAAATAAGCTTATCCACAGAAGTAAGTAAAATCTTATCCCATTCATCCATTCAAGCCCCTCCAACTACCCAGAACTAGTCAAGTGTCCTCGTCTTTTTTGATTACATTTTTTATACTCTCTCATGTTTTCAATTCCATTTTCCATATGTTTACCTAGCTGCTCCAGTCTTTGAAAAACTTTCGTTTCCTCACTGAATTGCATTGGCACTTCTGTCAAAATTCAATTGGCTAGAGATGTGGGTCAATCTCTAGTCTCTATTTTGTTCTGTTTATTGATTTGTCTATCTGAATGTCACTACCACACTGTCTTAATTACTGTTGCTTTCTAGTAAATCTGAAATCAGGTGGCATGTCCTCCAAACTTTTTTTTTCAAGATTTCTGTAATTTGGGGGTCCATATAAATCAGCTTGCTAATTTCTAAAAAAAATAGTATGTTGGGATTTTTTTTTAATCTTCACCCAAGGATATTTTCTCATTGCTTTTAGAGTAGAAGGGAGGGGGGAAAGAGAGAGAGAGAGAGAGAGAGAGAGAGAGAGAGATGTGAGAGAGACACATCCATTGGTTACCTCCCAAATGTTTTCTGAGGTGAGGAATGAACCTGCAACCCAGGTAGGTGTCCTTGATCGAGAATCAAACCCTCGACTTTCGGGTTCTAACCACTGAGCCAGGGCTAGTAGTTGGGATTTGATTGGAACTGCATTAAATCCAAAGATTGTTTTGGGAAGAAATGACATCATAAAGTATTGAGTCTTCCAATCCATGAATATGGTCAGTCTCTCCATTAATTTAAAGTCTTCATTAATGTCTTTCCACAATGTTTTCTAGCTTTCAGTGTATGTCTTGAACATTTTGAATTTTTCATAGGTATTTGATTTTGTGATGCTATTGTAAGTATGTTACATTCTATGGCAAAGGAAATGAAGGTTGCAGATGGAATGAAGGTTGCTAACCAACTGACTTTAAAATATTGATTATACTGGATTATTTGGGATTACCTGGGGAGGTCCAATGTAATTACTCATTTTTAGTTGTGAAGGGAATTAAGGAAAGGAGTTGCCATTCATGAAAGGTGGAACATGGGATAAGAAGCAGCAGGTTGGGGTAGGAAGTGCTAAATTCTAGAGTAACTCATTTCATTTCTTTAGGTCTCTCTTTTCTCACTTCAAATGGGGGAGATGGCCTATGCACTCCTAGAGATCAGGACTTCACCTTGTGTCCCCATTGGCCAGCACAGTGTTCCACTGGATGGATGGATGGAAGGATGGATGGATGGATGGATGGAAGGATGAGTGGGTTATGAATGGATGAATGGGCAGGCAAGCGGGAGATGGGGCGAACAAATCTCTAAGAGCTTTTCCAAGTCAGGAAATCCGAAATTCGGAGCTTCCCCCGAGTCACAGAAATCGCTGAGCACAGTTCGAGTCCTACAGTTTTGTAAATTTCCCGCCAGCCAGTCTGGTTCGGTGGACTTGCGCAGAGGCTCCGATGGCGCGCGGCATGCCGGGACTTGTGGTCTTTTCTCTGAATTTATAATTTTTGCTCATTCCATCGGAATCCTTCCGCGAGGATCCTACATTTTTAATCCCTCCCTCCCTCTCTTTAGGGACAATGAAAGCACCAGGGTCCTGCTGCACTCCTACCTTCGGTCGTGACATGACGCGATTCCTCAGGGCCCGATTCAAACCGCCACCTCACCGGGCAGGAGCCTTTGCGTCCTGTTGCCAAGGCGACGGAGGGGGTGCCCGGATCCGCCGCTCTGATTGGATGAGCCAAGAGCACTCCTTCTGGAGCGGTCAGCCGATCTGAGAGGCAGGAGGTCATTGCACTCCCCGGTGGCCCAGACCCCTCCACTCCCGCCAAGTTTTTCTCCCAGCCCCACGCCTCCGAAGCCGTAGGACACTCCCGGCCAGAGACTGCCGCGGGCATTCACGGCCCAGAGCCTCTTCCAGCTGAACTCCGCTTGACCTGAGAGTGCTGAGTCTGAAAAGTTGTCAGCTTTTGGAAAATGCAGTGGTTCTGTTTCCTTACTCCGGCCCTCACTAAGTCCCCTGGTCAGTTAGTTGATCAGTTGATAACGCTGCCAGTCACTTCTGCTCTCTCCAGTCACTCTGTAACTCTTGAGCACCGACTCTATGCCAGCACTCACCTCAACGCCTGCAGTAGCCACCTACCTGACCGGTCTGCTAGTGACCTCTATTGCCCTATCCATTCCAGTTTCATTCTCTGCACTGCAGCCAAAGAGCTCTTCAAACACAAATCCGACCTTCGTTCTCCCCTGCATATAACCTGAGGTGGCAACTTATTGATCAATGCACTCTGTACTGGCTCCCTGTCCTTCCCCTCCCTCCCCTCCCCACTACCCGGGGATCTATATACCAATCATAGATGATTAGGAACTATTTTTTAAATTTTTGTTATTTTTGTATAGCAACAAAAATATGTGAGATAGGAATATGTCTAACAAAATGTATGCAAGATATTTCATTAAACAACAAATTCTTATTAAGCATCTACTCTATGTTATCTCCCATTCTTGACTCTGAGGATACAGCAGTGAACAAAATCAACTAGCATCTGCCCTTGTGGAGTTTGTATTCTCATAGAGAAAATTGCAAAGCATTGAAGGACATTAAAGAAGGCCTGAATAAATGGAGGGATATACCATGTACATGGATGGGAAGATTCAATATCAACATAAAAATGTGCATTTTCCCAAATCCAATCAGGAATTTTGAGAGCTCTTGTCAAACCAAAATAACAAAGTGTATGTGTTGAGGCAGAAGACATTTCCCTGCCTATCAGCCCCAGTATAATGCAGGGAGAGGCAAATATCAAGGGAATACAATGGGGATTCTAGAAACAGACACAATGTGTGTGTGTGTGTGTGTGTGTGTGTGTGTGTGTGAACTTGATGTACAATAGAGGTGGTATCATAAATTAGTGGGGAAAGGATGGAGGACTCAGTAAATGGCACCAAGGAACTGGCTTTCCTAGGAATGAAAAATAAATGCCTAATTCAAGTGGATTAAATAATAAATATGGCAAACAAATATTTCAGATTATTAGAAATATGTATATGCACATATATAACATTTTATTATCTCAGGGTGGAGAAGGAGTTCTTAGATAAGCAATAATACAGGGTGTCCCAAAAATGTATATATACTTTGATTGATTATTCATTCCAATGGGTTAAATCTGAAAAGAAAAAACATCAATTGAGCTATCAGCTATTACATGTGTATACATTTTTTGGGACACCCTGTAAAGCACAACTCATAAAAGACAAAATTGATCTATGACTCTCTTGAAATTTAAATTGCCATTTAACAGAAGACATTGTAAATTCAATTAAAAGACAAGCTATAGCCTTGGCCAGTGTGGCTCAGTTGGTTGGGTTTCATCAGGTGCACCAAAAGGTTGCCAGGTTTGATTCTGGGTCAGGGCACATGCCCAGGTTGCAGGTTCCATCCCCCTGATGTTTCCCTCTCTCCCTCTCCCTCTCCCTCTCCCTTTTTCTCTCTCTCTAAAAATTAATTAAAAACCTTTAAAAAATAAAATACAAGCTATAGACTAGGAGAAAATATCTGCAACATATGTAACAGAGGACTAGTACTCAAAGAACTCCTACAGACCATTAAGAAAAATTCCCCCCAACCTGCAAAAGAAAAGAAAAATGGGTAAAAGATATGAATAAAGAAGTTTCAGCAGAATAAAGTTAAATAGCTAATAAGCAAATTGATATATGTAAATATAAACAATTATAATATGTGATTTTATGACCAGCTATATAAAAATAAAAACACATATCAATGCCAAGCGTTTGTGAGCATATTGGGAAATGGGAACCTTTATGTGCTGCTGGTACACTCACACTTTGGAAGGCAATTTGGCAATATTTTGTAAAGTTGAAAATGCACACACATTGATTTCAGTACTTAAGCACCAACTCTATGCTACTGGTTGTTAGCTCTCCAAATACAGCTATACAACCCATGGACTACCTATCATTTTGCCACAAAAATGCAAGTTGACAACTTTTTCTAAAGAAATTCTCACACTTGTGCATAGGTCATATGTATAAAGATGTTCTTTGCAACATTCTTTATCATAGTGGAAAATTAATAGAAGCTAAATGTCCATTACTAGGGTGATGGATGAATAAAATGGGGTATGTTCTAATAACAAAATATTACATAGTGATAAAAGTGAAAGATTCGGGTTATATCAATAAGAAAATATCCTCCAGACCTATTTTTGAGTGAATAAAAGAAGGTTGTAGAATGATAAATATTTTAAAGGTTGCAACTTGTATTCATTATAAACACATATAAAAGCATATTCTATATATTTATGGGTATATAGGTATTAAAAACATTAAAACGTAGACTGATCAACCACACACCAAATGCACAATAGTGGCTGCCTCTGGGAAAGAGGAGAGAGGAAAGGGAACGTCAACTACTTCAAGTTTACTTGCAATGTTTTATTTTATTGAAACAACACGCTTGAAGAAAATAGGTCAAATTATTCTTATCTGGATTTGTTTGTTTTTGTTTTTTCCAAATGAAAAACACACAAGCCATAGTAATGACAGAAAATCAGTACTGCCATAGAGGAAGTTCAGGATGCTTGGGGAACACATAACAGTGGGGTCTAACCGACTCTAACTGGGGTCAGCAAGGCCTGCTGAGGGAAATGGGAGCTGCCTGGTGAAGGGGATGGAAGAGCATTCCAGGCAGAGGGACTGGCCTGTGCAAAATCAGAAGTCACAGGAGCGAAGCTTGTTTGAGGAAGGAAAAGCAGATCAATGGCCAGGAAAGAGTGGAGAAGAGGGGAGAGATGAAGATGCTAAACCTGTGTGTGTTTGTCTCCTTTTCTACAGATGTGGAAACAGAGCCCTAACAAGGGGCATAGATTCCCAGGCCTCCTAACTCCCTGTCAGTTGCTTCATGATTAATATACTGCTGTGCCAGTATCTCCAGCAGGCACCTTAATGGTGTCCTCTCATTTCATCTCATTACAGAACTAGAAGGATTTTTCCCTTCCCATTTTACAGGTGAGGAAACAGGCCCATAGAAATTAAGAACTTTGCTCAAGCTCACAGTGACATAAGCCAGATTCCACAAGGCCCTTGTGTGCTATGAAGCAGGTTGGGACTTTTCCTAGGGGTATTAGTGAGTGTATTAGGTTCTATTGCTGCTGTAATTACCACAGACAACTTGACTTAAAACAATATAAATGTATTCGTTTACAGTGTTGAGGTCAGAAGTCTGAAATGCGCCTCTCTAAACTAAAATCAAGGTGTCAGCAGGGCTGGGTTCCTTCTGAAGGCTTTGGAGAGAATCGGTTTCCTTGCTTTTCCACCTGCATTTCTTGGCTCATGGCCCCCTTCCATCTTCAAAGCCAGCAATCATACCATTCCTCTGCTCCTGTCATCACATACCCTCTGACTCTTATTCCCCTGCCTCCCCCTTTCAGTTATAAGGACCCTGTAACTACATTGGGCCCACCCACATAGTCCGGGGTAATCTTTCCATCCCATGGTCGGCTGATTGATTAGCAACCTCAATTCCGTCTGCAGCCTTAATTCTCCCTTCCCATGTAACACCACACAGTCACAGTTTCTAGGAATTAGAACATGAACATCTTTGGGGATCCATTATTTTTCCTACCATCATGTGCCACTGAAGGGTTCTTAGCAAGAAAATGATAAGATGAGGCCTGCATTTTAGTATCTTTTTGTTATTGGTTTTATAAAACAGTCACTTCATGACTTATTGACAGCAAATTGGGCTTTGCAACAACTTAACACTTTCAACAGATAAACAGTTAATAGTTATTAAATGTGTTCAATCTAATAAGTATACCTGGATGTTTGTTTGTTTTTCCAGATCCTTTAACCCAACAGAGAGTTCTTTTGTACAGGTGACTTGATTATTTTCCCAACAACCAAGTAGGAGTTCAAAAGACTGTTATAATTTCGCCGTTATGGATGAGGAAACAGACCCGGGGGAATTGGGTTGCCTGCCCAGGTTCACAGAGCTGCTAAGGCCAGGGCCATGGTGAGGGACTGGTCTTCAGGCCCATTTAGCAGCAGTTCTTTATGTCATCCATGGGCAGGGCATTCTGGGAACTCAAGTCAGATATCAGCACATCTTAGGTGCAATTTTCCACCTATAATCCGGCATCCGGTAAGTATTGGTTGAATGAATGAATAACCCTGCTTTCACTTCTGTGGCACACGTGGTGATTTTCAAGGTGGGAAAGCCATCATCTCTTGCCCGAGCGGACACAGTAACCTCCTCCCTGGCCTCTCTGCTTTGCTCTCTAATCCACACTCCAGAGAGGAGCCAAAGTGATGGACTTAAGATGTAAACCAGGTGACATGGCTTCCCCAGTTACATCTCCCCATTGGCTTTCCATCATATCGAAAAGAAAACCCTAAACCCTCAATTATGGCCACACATGATCCTGCACACTCCCCCCTTCTCTCCTCTCAGCCTAATTCTTACCACCTCCCTCTGGCTTCCTCCCCTCCAGTTCCACCAGCTCTTTCCAAAGGCCAACCTTTTCCCACCTCAGAGCCTTTGCCCATGCTGTTCTTTTTAAAAACATTTTTTAAATTGATTTCAGAAAGGAAGGGAGAGGGAAAGAGAGAAAGAAACATCAATGATGAGAGAGAATCATTGATTGGCTGCCTCCTACACTCCGCCCCCCCCCCGCCCCCGCCCCCCGCCCCCCCCACCATCACTGGTGATCAAGGCCACAACCTGGCATGTGCCCTGACTGGGAATCTACCATGACCTCCTGGTTCAAAGGTCAATGCTCAACCACTGAGCCATGCTGGCTACCCCCCCACCCCCCATGCTGTTTTTTCCTGCTGGAAATCTCTCCACTCCCCACCACCACCTCTTTCTAATTTTTAAATAGCTGGGTCCTTCTTCTATGTCAGGTCTCAACTTTAATGTCACCTATTTAGAGAGGTTCTTTTTCGCTTTTGTTTCCTTCATAGAAAATTGTGACCATTTGTAAATGCTTTATTTGTCTCCTTGCTTATTTTGCTTGGACACCCTCCTAGACCTGAGGTGTCCAATCTGTAGTTAGCAGACAGATATGGCTGTGAAGCATCTGACATGTGCCTGGTTTGAATTCGGATGTGCTCGAAGTGTAAAATACACACTGAATTTTAAAGACTTCCTACCATAAAAAGATGTAAAATGTGTCATTAATAATTTTAAAATACTGACTACATGTTGAAATAATAATACTTGGGCTATACTGAGTTAAAACATCATTAACAACCTGTTTCTTCTTACATTTTTAATGTGGCTGCTAAAACATTTTAAGTTACACATGTGACTCATGTTCTATTTCTATTGGGCAGCGCTGTTCTAGACTGTTAGCCAATGCAGATAGGAACTGCTTCCCTTTTCTACCTTTGTGTTCCCAGTACCTACCATGTAGTAGGTACTCGGTGAGTATTTGTTGAATAATTTGGTTTTTATGAGAACGCTGGGCTCAGAGAACACCGAGACAGGCAGCCCCAGGTATGCTGTGAATTTGAGGAATAAAGAAACAAAAAAGCAAAGGTTTTCTTTTTCTCCAGTCATCGCATTTCCAACAGGTTCTGTCAGTCCTCTGTCCTTATCTGTACTGACATTCCTGGCATAGTCACCTACTACTATAGATGGGGGAGGACAGCTGGCTCCGCTGCTTCTATTTCAGTCACACAGAAGGTGTCTGGTCTCCATCACTTTATATTCTCCAGCTTTGGTCCTAGTCGCAGAAGGGCTCACCTCAACACACTGAGGCACACAGATAGGGCAGCTGGGACTCCCAGGGGACTTGCCCAGGGTCACCCAGCAGGTCAGAGGGGAATAGGGCCTGGAACCTTGGTCTCCAGAATCACTTTCCAGGACTCTTGCCTCCAACTACATCCTGTTGCCGTCACCTTTACTCCGAGGGACCAGGTGGCTGCAACCCTCCCCTCACCTCCCTTCACCTCTGACTTCTGCGGGGGGGGGGGGGGGGGGGGGGGGGGGAAAAAATTTCCCCGGCCCCG
>NW_005871108.1:2344073-2352075 GCF_000147115.1 Myotis lucifugus | reverse complement strand
AAACAAAAGAAAAAGACCTGAGAACCCCCCCCCCAACACACACACAACCCCCCCCCAAGAATTATAACTAAAGGCGCAGGCAAACACACACCCCCAGGGGAACCAGGGGAATGACAACGCCAAAAGGAGAGAGGGGGGGGGGACGCGGGAAGAAACCGATAAAAAAAAGGAGTTTTTTTTTTTTAAAAAACCCACGCCCCACTAGAAAATATTTGCTCCCGCCGAGTCTCTAAAGTGTATCTGTCTCATTCTCCCTGTGAATCTCAGATCGGATTTCGCTGTGTTAAAAACCGGGGATGTATCTCTCTCTCTATATCTCTCTATCTCACTCTCTCTCCTGTCTCTGTCACCTGGTGTGTCTCTGTATCTGCCTGTTTCTGTGACAGTTTCTCCCTGTGTCTCTCTGTGGTTCCTTGTCACTCTGAGTCTCTCTCTCTCTCTCTCTCTCTCTCTCTCTCTCTCTCTCTCTCTCTCGTCTCTGACTCTGGACTCTCTGCCTCCTCCTGTTCCTGCCTTCCCACTCCCTCCTCCTCAGAATTCCCGACCACCCTGGCAAGTCCACCTCCCCCTTCCCTCTCCCCTGCTGCTCCTACCCTCTCCCCTGGCCTTTGTGCCCTCCCTCCTTTTTCCTCCCACCCCCACCCCAGGCAGCCTGCTTGTGCCCCTGGTGCCTCCCCAACCCCTCTTACAGGGTCCCCTCTGTCCTGAGGTTCAGACAGCCTTCCTGGGATGGAGAGCGGCTGCGGCCTCCAGCTGCAGGGGTGGGAAGGGCAGGCTCCCCTACCCCGCTGACCCTGCCGGCTCACCCTGCCTGTCCCTCCTGCAGGTACTTCCTGGACTCTACCTCGGAAACTTCATCGGTGAGCACTGCCCACTCTGCCCCGGGCCATGGCACTCTGCCTGTCCCAGGCCCATGTCTGTCATTCATGCTCTGGCCCACGCACCTTGGAGGCGCTCAGGAATGGGGCTGGGGCCGGGAAGTGATGCCAGGCTGGGAGGGGGAAAGAGCTCACGAGGACAGAGGGGTAGGTACACGGGTGGGGAAGTGTCTCGGGGGCAAAGGGCTCAGAATGCTGGGCGCTGGGCAAGTCTGCAGCTGCTCGGAGCCTAGCCTCTCCCCCAGCACCAGACCAGCACCAGACCAGCACCTCTAACGGTGCTGACCCTGAGGTGCTGGGTTGAGGTCTGTTTGCAGGTTTGCTTCTAGTTGGGAAGCTGGAGACCCTTCCCCCCCACAACCTCCTCAGAGGAGGAGCAGTCCTGGAGACTGGACTCTACCTCAGAAACTCCATTGGTCAGCACTGCCCACTCTGCCCCAAGGCCTTGGCACTCTGCCTGCCCCGGGCCTGTGTTAAGAGACAGGCTGGTCCGGGGTTTGGGGGGCCCATGGTGAGAAAAGTCACTTCCATCTGCAGAGTCAGGGAAAGCTTCCGAGAGGGAGGGGCATCTGAACTGGGATAGGGCTTCCCCATCACCCTGTCCCCCAAGGGCTCAGGTGCCCCCTCTTATAAGCCCTGATCCCTTCCTCCCTGGAGCCACCTCAGCAGCACATGCCATGTTGCTTTCTGAGTATTTGGCTAAATAAGGTCCGAATTCCCGTGAGGGCAGAAGCCAAGACTGCGCATGGTGAGCACTCAGTAAATGTGTTGGGTGAGGATGTGGACAAATGGAGACAGAGGCGATCTGTTTCATATACTTTGATTATAAAAGGTCTGTATATACTGGCAATCCAGCCCCTAGAAATGACCTCTGATAGCCCAGGGGGTGGGGCCTGCCCCCAGGTCATTTTTCATCTCTTTGTTGATACAGATACTAGATTTAAAACAAAAATGGAAACCTATTCTGCATGTTGTTCTGTCACCTGTATTTCCCATTTAATAATATATTGTGGACATCCTTGCACATATGCACATAAAGATCTGCATAGTAGTCAAGTGTGAATATGCCATTTTTTATCCAGCTCCCTTTGATGGACATTTAGATTGTTCCCACTTCTAACTATTTCTGATGTTTTTACTGTGATAAGCAGCACTGCAGAGAACATCGTCCTCTGCACACAAAACTTCATGTGAACAAACCCTTCTGTAGACGAGATTCCTAGAAGTAGAATTACTGGGTCAAGGGTATACCAGGAAAGGGTGTTTGTGACGGAAAGAATAGCACAGGGAAGGCGGGGGAGATGCCGGGCTATTACTTGGGGGTGCCCCAGAGACAAGACTGAAGCCTAGGGGTGTGGCAGGACCGGTTATGCTAGGAGTAGGAGGTGGCCTAGAGCCAGGGCCAGGCAGAGGGTCCGCCAAGGTGGAGAGGGTGAGGTGAGAAGGAGAGTTGGGCAGGGAGTCGCCTCTCACTTGGCCATCAGGAACACATAGTCACACTTGCCAGACTGGCTCAAGATTCCTGTTTCTTTCAGATGCCAAAGACCCGGATCAGCTGGGCCGAAATAAGATCACTCACATCATCTCCATCCATGAGTCACCTCAGCCTCTGATGCAGGTACTCCTTACCCCCATCCCAGGGCTGCGCATAGATTGGGGAGGGTCTTCAGACACCGCCCCGCCCACCCCCCCAGCGCCCATTTAGCATGTACCTACTATGTGCCAGTCCTTTACTGCCTTCCTGACCCATGTATTTCATTTGGTTGAAAACTGGCCTCTTTTACATTAGCATCCCTGGTTGCCAACTGAGGTAATTTGCCTAAATTCACACATGCAGGGAGTTAAGGAGCTAGAATTTGAACACAGGCCATCTGGCTCCAGATGCCTCCACTGAGCCATAACAAGGCCCCTACATGGCTTCCCATTGCCCAACTGAACAGATGACCCCGAATGGATGGTTCTGGGCTCTATGTTTCGTTTTGGGACCCGGTGCTGTGGCTTTGCCTCCCTGGGCCTCTGATCCCTCAGCTCTATCTGCCCCAGGGGGCTGTTGTGAGGGGGGCAAATGGGCTGTGGGATGGTGAGGATGCCTTGCACACTGTAAAGCATGGCTCCCACAGGAGCAGTTGGTGCTGGTGTTATCGAGTCCTGGGGAAAAGGAGGTGAGGGTGTTTTGACCCAGAGGAGGAAAGCAGGCAATCCGACCACATGTGCTGAAGCCAGGAGGCCTGCGTTCACATCTTCACTTACGCTCTCTGTAACCGTGGGCACAGGACGCAGCCTCTCTGAACCTCAGTTGCCTGATCTGTAACGGGGATTTTATGAGAGTACTGACCTCACTGAATTGTTGCAAGCCACACAATAGGTGCTTAACAATTTACAGCTGGTGTAATACAACGTTAATCATCCTCATCGCATGAACAGAGACCCTTCCTCCTTATCTGTTAGTCTCAGTCACCCACTGGAGGTAAAGAACTGGGGGTGGGAAAGGGCTCTGAAGATCTGAGATTCAGACCAGGTTCTGTCACAGATTTGCTGTGTGACCTTAG
Organism: Myotis lucifugus; assembly: GCF_000147115.1. Lineage (NCBI taxonomy): Eukaryota > Metazoa > Chordata > Mammalia > Chiroptera > Vespertilionidae > Myotis > Myotis lucifugus. The sequence goes on along the minus strand of NW_005871108.1, from coordinate 2,348,648 downwards.
GCAGGATCCTTCCCCTCTCTGGGCCTTAGTTTCCCCGTGTGTCTGATTTGATTATTTCTGAGAGCAACATCCAACAATCTGTGATTCTCAGTGTCATTCAAAGAAGAAATTTTCAGGTCAGTGGAGTCTGATTTTGCTTCATAGTGCAAGCTTGTTTTGAAGTAATTAGAGTACGCAGTCACTAGATTGTGTGGGGAAGGTTGTGAAGTCATGAATATATTTACTAATGAAATGACTGCTTGTAAAATGAATCCCTGCTCCAACAGCCCTCCCCTCTTCTCCCCAAGCGTCTCTCCTGCTCCATCCATCAGTGAATTTGCCAGTCAGAGGTTGATTATGCCCTGAAAATGCAAGGCCAAATGTGTTGCAAATGAAATTGCAAACCTTGCAAAAGATGCAGGATTGAGTGACCTTGGTGAAAGTGAGTTAGAGAAAGGCTGGGCTCTCACATGAAGCCTGTAACAAATGAGGATCTGGCTGGGGTCCCTTAGCCACTGGCCATTGGAATATCAAGTGATTAAGACAAGTCCTTGAGAAAAGTGATGAGGTTCTTGGAATGTGGGCAAAAATCATCTTTATGAACTTGTGTGAAGGTGAAGCACGAAGTGAGGGATGTTGGAACAAGTTTGTTGGAAAAACTAGTGACAATTCACTCCTTGATTATTTTTTTTTTTAAATTTTATTGATTTTTTACAGCGAGGAAGGGAGAGGGATAGAAAGTTAGAAACATCGATGAGAGAGGAACATCGATCAGCTGCCTCCTGCACACCCCCCACTGAGGATATGCCCGCAACCAAGGTACATGCCCTTGACTGGAATCGAACCCGGGACCCTTCAGTCCGCAGGCCGACGCTCTATCCACTGAGCCAAACCGGTCAGGGCACTCCTTGATTATTTTAATAATTAGCACAAATTTTATAACCACAATTCATGAAGTGTAAACTCACTTTCATAATTTTTGTTTCTTTTCAAGAAAATAAAATCTGTGGTCCCCTTCTTACTATGTAATTTTGTAATCCTCATTTGGAGGGGAGTCACTCTTAGTGGCCCTTTCCTGGCTAAAAGAAAGGTCCCTGGATCCTTTTTATCAAGTTCTTAGAAGGTTCTAGAATCACAGATGGTCAGAGCTGGGAGGTCCTCTTTGAACAGAGAGGACAACTGAGGCCCAGAGAGGGGCAGGAACTGGTCTGGGGTCAGGAGGTGCTTGGGGGGCCCAGGCTGGGGTAAGAGGGTACAAGCAAGCCCCCTCCCACTGCCTGTGTGTGTTTTGTACTTTCAGGGCATCACCTACCTTCGCATCCCAGTAGCCGACAACCCTGAGGTACCCATGTAAGTTCCCTGGGATGGACCGACAGATGGACAGACAGCTGCCTCCGCTGATGGTGGGAGGGAGGAAGGGAAGTGGTGTGAGGGGGGAAAGAGAGGACTCAGACCAGGAAGCTGCCCTAGGACCCCAGCTCCGATGGTCACCCAGCCCCAAGTTTGACTCTGTCTCAGCCACGCCTTGGTCTGTGCCCCTGACCAAGACCATTAACCTCCCGGAGCTGAGTCTCTTCTGCTGTGAGTTGGAGAAAGTTCCCCGTCCCACAGGATCAGCTGCACCAGCGGATTTGCAAAGGTCAGGCTCAGCTGGTTCCTGGCCTTGGAGTTAAGAGATCTGGATTCTGGCCAGGCTTTGCCATTTACTTGCCGTGTGACCTTGGACTAGTCACTTCCCTTCTCTGAGAGGGACAGTGGGGGTGTGATCAGCATCAAGGAGGCCTTAAAAAGATCAGGTGGCAGGGGTTGAGGATCCAGAACGAGACCTGGAGTATAATGGGGGCTCCGAACCCAGGATTTTTGTTCATGTTAGCAGCCGGGCCTCCAGCCTGGGAGGGGCCCAGACAAGGCACCCTGCCCCTCTGGAATCTTGCTGTCAGCCCCCATTGTAGACCTTCACTGTCCCCGGGATGCTTTGGATTGCAGACCCCCAGAGGAGGGGACCCCCCTGTGTCTCCTCCCACCCATTTCCTTGAAAAATCAAGACGCCCCCTCCCCTGTGGAAATAGGGTGCCCAGGACACCTTGGGGAGGTTCTCCGGCCTCTGTAGTGGGATCTGCCACGACCTCTCTTTATTGTTTCACACACATCCCCACCTCAAGTGACAGCATTGGCCCCTACTCACTGCACGCACCAGCTGACCTAGGGACCCCAGGCTCTTTGTCTCTTGCCATCCCATAAATGGGGAGGGGGGCAACTGGGAGACACCCCCCAGTGCTCCCTCCCTATTGCTTTCTTCTCTAGCAAAAAGCACTTCAAAGAATGTATCAACTTCATCCACTGCTGCCGCCTCAACGGGGGGAACTGCCTTGTGCACTGGTGAGTTAAGGGGGGAGTGGGGAGAAAGGAAGTAAGTGGCTGTCCTCTACCCCAGACACACATTCATCCAGTGGGGAAGGAGGAACGTGTGGCAGATCTTGTCCAGTTGTCACAATGGCTGACAACCCACCGTTCATCTGATAGAAGCTGCCAGGGGGCTCAGATCAGGGCTCTGTCCTTCACCAGCTGTGAGGCCAAGGCCAAATAGCTGTTTCTCCCTGAGACTCAATTTCCTCATCTGTAAAATGGGGAAAAGAATGCTGACATGGTGGGCTCTTGGGAGGGACAGGTGAGGTCATGCAGGTAACCAAATACCCACCAATAGTTCTGGCTCCCTCCTCTCCAGGCATTTGAGGCCATAGTAGTGCAGGTAGTGGAGGACCCCAGGCTGGGAGGCGGGACCCCCAAGGCTTCCCAGGAGCCCCTAGCCCAGTATATGTCACTCATTTCATAACTTCTCACTGAGCACGAACCCTATGCTGGAGCCCCAGCCGCAGGAACAGCTACCTCCAGCCTTGTCTCTCACCCTCTCTCCCTCCTTCACCTGCTGCAAGTGCACTGGCCATCTCCCTGTTTTTCAAACCCACCAGGCTCCCACCTCATGGTCTTTCCTACATACTGTTCAAGACTCAGCTTGGTGTCACTTCCCTGGGAACAGCTTCCCTCACCCTCTCCATCCCCCACTAGGTTAATATCTCTTCCTATACCATGTCCTGGCCCCGGACTCATCTTCACTGTCACCACCTGAAACCGTTTCCCTGCTTAGTGTCTGTCTCCCCCAACCAGACTCTAAGCATCAGGATGACAGAGACCATCTCTGGTTTACTTCCCACGGGATCCCCAGTATCTGAAAAATAACACATGATCAGTAAATGTTTGTTGAATGAATGAATGAAATGATGTTTCACTCAGGACTTTAATGTGGAGGAATGCCTGGGGATGCTCCAGGCAGAGGGAACAGAATGGGCAAAGGCCTGGAGGTGGGAAGATAGGTCCTGGTAGGTTCCCTGTGGTTGGAGCTCAGGAGGCAAGGGTGGGAGAGTGGAAGTGGGATGGGGTGTCTGGGGGGCACAGAGAAGACTGGGCCTTCCCTGAAGCTTGGGGTGGGGTCATCAGCTTTGCAGGCATCTCTCGAAGCACCACCATCGTGACAGCGTATGTGATGACTGTGACGGGACTAGGCTGGCGGGAAGTGCTCGAAGCCATCAAGTCCACCCGGCCCATTGCTAACCCCAACCCAGGCTTTAGACAGCAGCTTGAAGAGTTTGGCTGGGGCAGTTCCCGGAAGGTAGGGACTGGGGCAGGGGCTGGGGCAGGGCGGGAGGCTCTTCCCACTTGAGCTGAGCATTGCTTGGAAAGAATTGAACCCTGGCAGCATTGCTCAGTGGTTAGAACACCGGCCCATGGATTGAAGGGTCATGGGCCCGGTTACTGGTCAAGGGCATGTACCTGGGTTGTAGGTTTGATGAGAATGTGGGAGGCAACCAATCGATGTGTGTCTCTCACATCGATGTTTCTCTCTCTCTCTCCCTCTCTTCCCCCCTTCCCTTCCACTCTCTCTAGGAATCAATGGAAAAAATATCCTCGGGTGAGGATTAACAAAAACAAACAAACAAACAAAAACCAAAAACAAAAAGAATTTAGCCTCTGCTTCAGACCTGGCAGAAGATTTTTCTAGGGCCTCAAACTCATGGCCCGTGAGCTAATCTAGCCCCTGGGTGTGTTTGTTTGGATACTAGATGTTTTCTTTTTCATTGAGAATTTGAATGCCTTTGGGCCAGACTCTGGACCCTCCCATTTGACCAGGTCCCAGAACTACCTGCTCTACCTGCCTGGAACCTGAAGGGCATTTGAGCGTTTGGGCCCCTTTGGAGAGAAATGCCCATGTCCTACTCCACCCCTGCATCCTCGCTGAGGCCAAAGCACTCCCTTCTCTTCTGCCCAGTGGGCAGATGGCACGTGGAGATATCAGGGACTGAGGCTTCCGGGACAACCGGGGAAGAGAGACAGAGAGAGAGAAGCAGCAAGTGCAGGAAGGCTCCCAGCAGGTGGCAGGGCTGGCATCCAGAGGCTTATCTGCAATGCTTTATGGAAGAGGCAGGCACAGAAGAGGCTCGAGTGAGTGGAGTCCCTGTGCAGGGGGAGGGTCACGCTGGCAGGTCTGGAAGATGGAGTGTCCTAAGAAAAGTGGGTTCATGGGGAGGGGAGGGACTCGTG
>NW_005871108.1:2343332-2343973 GCF_000147115.1 Myotis lucifugus | reverse complement strand
GAAGGGTCTATAAGGGGCATGGAAACCAGAAGGGGGCTCAGGAGGACATTCGGAAGGAAGGGGCTAACGAGGTGGGGGGACTCGCCCAGGGTTGGGAGGAGACCGGACAACTGCTGGCACCGCCGAACCCTACATTCCACCCCAGCTCGCCGGCAGCTGGAGGAGCGCTCGGAGAGAGCCGTTCGCGACGAAGAGGAGATGCGCTCGCTGCAGCCGCTGTGCAAGCGCTGCCGGCAAGGCTCCGCGACCTCGGCCGCCTCCCCCGCGGCCGCAGGGCTCGGCCTCCGAGGGGACCCTGCAGCGCCTTGTGCGCGGGCGCCCCCGGAAGCCCACGGGCCGCTGCCGCTGCTGGCGCGCGTCAAGCAGACTTTCTCTTGCCTCCCGCGGTGCCTGTCCCGCCGAGGTGGCAAGTGAGGAGCCCGCCCCTCCTCCTCCTGAGCGGCCCCCCGACGGGGGCTGTCTGGGCCGCCCACGGCCTCCAGGAGCGCCCAGCGCCGGGGGCGCCCCGCGGCGGCCGGCCCCCTGCTCCTGCCCCCTCTGCCCGCCCTGCTTGTCTGCGGTCGTGCGCCCGCCTCTGTCCAGGCTCTCTGGGTGGGGCCCGCCTGCATAACAGTCACCTGGTTCCTTAGCCTTGGGCTGGA
>NW_005871108.1:2340029-2341777 GCF_000147115.1 Myotis lucifugus | reverse complement strand
ACTAGGCAAATGAAGGGATCTGTCTGACACACAACGGCTCTGCTTTGGTGCAATTATTTTGTATTATTTAAATAATTTTGTATTTAATCATGTGAAATGCTTTCTGCCCCATAGGAGCGCTTCAGGCCCAAGTTTGAATCCTGGCATGACTAGAAGTGTCCGAACTGGGTGGCTGCTGGAATATGGGGACAGAGGGTGGGGAGCATGAAGGCCCCTCTGACAGGGCCACATGAAGGACGGTGCGACCAGCCTCTGGCCAATGTGGCTGGGCACCCAGCTCTGCACACTCACTGCAGAGGGGGTGGCTTCTCTCTTGGAGCCTCAGTTTCCCCATGTGCACAGCAAGGGGGGGAGCCGTCCAAGCTACTTGACCTCTTTCAGATCACAAACCCCAGGTGACAATTTAATGACAGAACAAACTAGAAAAATGCAGAGACACTCAGGGGGATCACAGACCCCACCAGGACCCCCTAGACTCCGGGGGTAGCTGTTGTTTAGGCTCCTGGGCTCTCGGGATAGAGAGACACAGGTTTGGATCCTGGCTCCCCCACCTATTAGCCGTGAGACCGTGTTATAGGGCTCTCCCCTCTCAGCTTCAGTCTTCTTCACAGTAAAGGAGGTAATTACACTGATCTCACGCGCTGCCTCAAGCACCAACCCAGGTCAGTGCAGGAACCGCTCTCGCAGGCCGCACCGGTGAGCATCCATAAAGGGGGCTTCCAAGGTTTAAGGAAATCGCTGCCCTCGTGTGGCCCATGGACCCCCTGGATCAGAATCACATTCTGCAAGTCCAGGTGGACTTAGTTTGAGAAGCACGACACCTTTCCAGCCTCTACGGGCCAGTTCTGCAAAGGGGCCCACGACTGTCTGGCCGGCTGGCTGGGAAGAGCAGAAAGCAGGTGCAGCGGAGGGGCCAGGGACGCTAGCCTCCCCCCCGCCCCCCACCCCCCCTACACACACACCACCACCACCACCCCTGGGCACGGTAGAGCCCTGGCTGTCCCACGCCTTGCCCCCAACGGGCCTTGGCGTCCCTGGCCCCTCCAGCTGACCTGTGCAGGAGGCCCCACGCCCTCTGGGCCAGGCTATACGGGGAGGGACCAAAGCAAAGGGCCTCCGGGGAAAAGGGACAGAAAGGAAAGTGAAACCTGCCCGGCCAGACTTTCGCTTTCGCTGCCTCCACGCACCACCCAGGTGGCCCCGCTGTCGCCCGAGCTGGGGGCCCTGTCGCTGCCGGCCCAGAGCTGCCCCCCAGCCCTGCATCCCCGATGGCCGGCGACCCCTGGCGGAGGGAAGAAGGGAAGGTCCCCGACGGCGACAACGGCGGACGACCCACGGCGGGGGCCGGGGGTCCCCTGCGGCTCCGTGACTGGCTGGTGTTGCAGGTCGAGAGCGGGAGCTACCCGGGGGTGCGCTGGGAGGACGAGGGCAAGACCCTCTTCCGCATCCCCTGGAAGCACGCGGCCAAGCAGGGTTACCAGGCGCAGCAGGACGCGGCGCTCTTCAGGGTAAGGGGCAGGGGCTGGCCGGGAGGGCTGTGGACGAGCACAGGCCCCAACCCCAACGCGGAGACCACAGGCGACGACGCGCTGGGTGACCTGGGCCGCTGGCCTGGCCCTCAGCCTCCATCGTCTCTAGTGTTCTCCACGGATGGAGACCCTCAGACTCCCTCTTAAAACAGCAGCCCCGTGGCTGCATGACCCGCACTGACCCAACCCTACGTCTCACAGAGGCCTCTCCTCCCTCTC
>NW_005871108.1:2335784-2339176 GCF_000147115.1 Myotis lucifugus | reverse complement strand
GGTGGCGGGGGGGGGGGGGGTATCCTGGATCTGGGGCACCCTCCCTCCTCCCTTGAAACACACTCAAGTTGGTTTCCAGAAATCTCTGCCTTCCCCTCACACACACACCCTGCCCTCCATTGTTCTCCTACCTTCATGGTCCCTGCTTCTCAGCCTCCAACCCCTCCTCTCCTATTTTGGGGCTCTCAGCATCCACTCCTGGACCTTCCTCTTCATGTCCCATTCTCCCCTTCCACAGCCTCAGCATGGAGCCCCAAGCCTGTTGGTCTCAGAGTCCCCAGACCTCTCAAACTCAGCATATCTTCAAGACCACGCTCATCAGCTTGCCCCTACCAACATCCGTTACTCGAAATGGAATATTACACACGTTGCCACCCAGACCCCAGAGCCAGGGACCTGAGCCCTGGCTTCCTTCCTCCCTTCCAGTCTCATTCTTCTCCACTACCAAGGCCTGCTGGCTCTTCCCACAGAACCTTCTTCCATCCGTCGCCTGGGACCCATTCTACAATCTCTCACCAGGACGTCATCTGGGACCTCATCGAACTCCCTGGTCCCCCCTGTCTCTCAGCTCTCCCCTCAGTCCTCCAGAGGGATCTTTCTAAATGTAAATCTCGCCTTGCTACTCCCCTACTCGGAATCCTCCCATAGCTCTGCATTGCCTTTGTGGTAAAGTCTCAACTCTTTATCGTGGCCTCAAAGCCCTGGAGGAACTGCTCGTTCCTGACCTCATCTATCTCCACTCCCTCCCCTCCCCAACTGTAGACCCAGCCTGAGAGTTCTTTCAGTTTCCAAATGCTTCTTGGCTCTCTCACCATTGGACCTTGGCACCTGTTGTTCCCTCTGCTAGAGCACCTTCATCTTCATGTTCACCTGCCAACTGTCATCGGGCTCAGCTTGAACGCTTCTTCCTCAAGCGTCTCCCCCGATGCATTCATTCAATGCATTTATTAAGTCTAACTCAGAGCTTCTCCCCATTCATCCCTGATTCCCTCTGCTTCCCCCACTGAAACCACTTTCCCTATGAATTGTAAGTGCCTGGTGACACCGAGCACAGAGCCTGGCCCACAGTAGGTGCTCAGTAAGTATTAAATAAGTGTTTGCATGGCCTTATTGCTGCTGTTCAGAGGAGAGAGATTCTGCAGGCTGGCCCTCCCCATCCTTCTGGCTCCTTTGAACATCCCTCAACCCACCACTGACACACACATGTGACTCCCTGGCTTCACACCTTCCTGGTGCCCAAAGCCCAGGGGATACAGCTTGGCCTTTGAGGACATTCATGGTCCAGCTTCAGCCTGTCTATTCCTTGTTCCTCTCCACCTTTCTCCACCACATACATTATTTGTGGATTTCATGTTCGCAAATTCACTCACTCGCTGAAATCTGTAACCCCCAAATCAACACCCAGGCACTGTTGTGGCCGCTTACAGACACCTGCAGATGAGTGGACAATCTAAGTCACTGGGCGTGCACATTCCCAGCTGAGGTTGAACAGGTGACGCTCTGCCTTCTTGTTTCGGCTCTCATGCGATAAGCAAATGTCCTTTTTGCCCTCTATTTAGTGCCACAGTTTAAATATTTTTGTGCTCTTTTTAAAAATATTTTTATTGATTTTGAGAGAGAGAGAGAGAGAGAAGAAGAAGAAGAAGAAGAAGAAGAAGAAGAAGAAGAAGAAGAAGAAGAAGAAGAGAGAAACATCAAAGTGAGACAATACATGGATCAGCTGCCTCCTGCACGCCCCCTACTGGGGATAGAGCCTGCAACCCCAGCATGTGGAGGTGGAGAATCCCTCCGGGGCCATCAAGGAGCTGCTCCTGCACCCCGGCTGCGGCTGCGGGTGCCTCCCCGATTGCCCCTCAGGAGCAGGGGGAGGTGGAGAAGCCCTTTGGGGTGATCAGGCTGGCACTGGGCGGGACTGCGGCACGGGAGCAAAGAATTTTCATTAACCACCAGAGGCTCGCCCCTATGACAGTGGCAACCTGCTTGGTCTGTCGCCCCCACTCACCTGCTTCACCATCCCGCCGCAGCCGTTCAATGCCCACCATGTTCTGTGCGCACTCCCTGGTGGTCAGTGCATGTCATAGTGACTGGTTGTTCCGTTGTTCCATTGTTCAGTCTATTTGCATATTAGGGTTTTATATACTGATATATAGATAAGGTATCCTGTGGAAATACACACAAAACAAAGTTATTGATCGCTTGATGAAAATGCTTCTAGCCCTAACCGGTTTGGCTCAGTGGATAGAGCGTCAGCCTGCGGACTCAAGGGTCCCAGGTTCGAGTCTGGTCAAGGGCATGTACCTTGGTTGCGGGCACATTCCCAGTAGGGAGTGTGCAGGGGGCAGCTGATCGATGTTTCTCTCTCATCGATGTTTCTAACTCTCTATCCCTCTCCCTTCCTCTCTGTAAAAAAATCAATAAAATATATTAGAAAAAAAAAGAAAAAGAAAATGCTTCTAGATGCTGCCTAGACTCTATAGTGGATATCCATTACACATACACACCCCATCCACTTTCCCAGGGATGGACATAGCACCACAGTATTCCTGCAGTAGATATCCCTGGGCCCTTCATGAGCCTCTGTGAGAACTCCTTTTGAATTGGAATTTCTACTCACAGGGTATGTTTCTACTTAATTTAACTAGGCATGCCAGATGACCATCTAGACCAGCGGTTCTCAACCTGTGGGTCGCGACCCCTTTGGGGGTCGAACGGCCCTTTCACAGGGGTCGCCTAAGACCATCGGAAAACACATATATAATTACATATTGTTTTTGTGATTAATCACTATGCTTTAATTATGTTCAATTTGTAACAATGAAAATACATCCTGCATATCAGATATTTACATTACGATTCAAAACAGTAGCAAAATTACAGTTATGAAGTAGCAACGAAAATAATTTTATGGTTGGGGGTCACCACAACATGAGGAACTGTATTAAAGGGCCGCGGCATTAGGAAGGTTGAGAACCACTGATCTAGACGCTCTGCACCCATTCCACGCCCATCAACTCTGCCCACATCGCTACCAACTCCTGACATTATCCAACTGGCTAAATGTCAAGTGATATCTCTATGTTTATTTGCATTTCTCTAACACTAATGCATTTAAATACTCGTATGTTCATGGGCTTATGGTTTCCTTTTCTATAAATCATTCATTCTTGTTGATTTGCAGAAGTGTTTTGTATGTTCCAGATTTAGCCCCTTGCTCATTTCAGACATGGTTAATTTGTTTTGCCTTATGGTTCATGCCTTTGAAGTTTTGTTTCCAAGCATTCTCTGCTCCTAGAAGGTTTTCTCCTACGTTATCTTCTATTAATTTCCTAAGTTTACCTCTTACTTTTGGTTTGTTTATCTTCTGGAGTCCACTCTTTGTATGTGGCAGTAGG
>NW_005871108.1:2327889-2330715 GCF_000147115.1 Myotis lucifugus | reverse complement strand
TACATTAATAAGTCACATGTTGCCCGGATGGCATGGGTCAGTGGTTGAGTGTGGACCTATGAACCAGGAGGTCACAGTTTGATTCCTGGTCAAGGCACATGCTCAGGTTGTGGACTCGATCCCCAGTGTAGGGTGTGCAGGAAGCAGCCGATCAATGATTCTCTCTCATCATTGACGTTTCTCTTTCTCTCTCTCTCTCTCTCTCTCTCTCTCTCTCTCTCTCTCCCCCTCCCTCCCTCCCTCCCTCTCCCTCTCCCTCTCCCTTCCTCTCTGAAACAAATAAGAATATATATATATTTTTAAAAAGTCACTTTTATGGGGGTGGGGGGACTATGATTCAACAAAGGACAGAAGTCAATCAGATCACTGTTTTTTAAATTCATTCAACAAATGTTGGTTGAACACCTGTTCCAGGCCAATGCTGGACACTGGGATAGAGCAAAACAGCATGGTCCCTACTCTATTGGGGTTCACAGCCTGTTTTCCAGTGGGGCCCCAGGAACTTCTCTATCCCTGCCCCTCACAGGAGAGGTGATGTTAAGGAGTTACAGAATCCTAGGACCGAGGTTGAAATCCTAGCCTTTTCATTCCCAAGCTGTGTGACCTTAACCAAGTCACTGCACTTCTCTAAGCCTCAGAGTCCTCATCTATCCAAAAGCAGCTCTGGAGGCCTCTGGAGCAGGGTTGGTCTGAGAAGTAAATGTGGAGAAGGGAGGTGAGTGGACCTGGCATGGAAAGTGGCACACAGTAGGCGCCCTCTGACTTGGTTACTTGTGGTTCAGAGAACATGGAGGAGGCTGCCCCATCTTCCAGAAGGCCTGAGTGTCTGTGCTGGGCTTTTTTTGTACCCCTGGCCCAAGGCTGCAGCTGGCGGGGAGCTCAGTTCAGAGTGACAGCCCTCAACCATGTCCTACTCTGTGCTAGGCTCGCAGAGGGTGCTGGATACTATGTAAGGGAGCCTGTTGCCTCCTCACCGCAGCCCGAACTGATGAAGAGTCACCAGCTCCACTTTAGAGATGGGAAGCAGGCTCAGCCTGGGTCAGGGACTTGCTTGAGACACCTCATGGGAGAGGGCATATCTCTGCCCAAATGTCTGTCCTCCCTACACCACTAGAGGGCGCCAGGGCTCAGCCGACGGCGTTTGGCTGGCTCTCATCACCGTCCCAGGTGCCCCACCCCACATCCACATCCACCCCACTGAGAGGAGATTAGGGAATAAACTGTGGCCTCAAGGGCTCTGCATTGTGGGGAGTAGGGAGAAGACCACGGCCTGGGAGGAGGAGAGGAGGAAAGCGGAACTGGAGGTGGGGACTGGAGAAGCCCTGGTGGCTTTTCGCGCCCCGTTCCCTAGCTCAGCACTTAGGTTCTAACTTCTCCCCTCTCTCATCGGGGATGACTGTCTCTCTCTGTCTCTCTGCCCCTCCCTCTCTTGTGTCTTGTGTGTGTGTCTCTCTCTGTATCCTCCTTTTTCTCTCTATCTCTGTAGGTTTATTTCTCTATTTCAGTGACTCTTTTTCTGTATACTACGTGCGTGTATGTGTGCACGTGTATTTTCTGTCTTATCTTTGTCTCTTTATGTCTCTGCCTCTATCTCTCTGTGTGTGTTTCTGTCTCTTGCTATCTCTCTACCTCTTTTGTCTGTCTCTGTCTCTTTTCCCCACTATCTCTGTCTCTTTACATCTCTGCCTCTATCTCTCTTTATTTCTATCTCTGTCTCCCTCTGTTTCACATCAGCCCCCCACCCCCACCCCCCCAGCCACCACCACACAGCACATGTGGGCTGAGGGTCTCACTCAGTCCCTTCCTTCCCAACTTTTTACCCCTGGCAGCTGCTCAAAACTTCCCAATCCAGGCCTCTCCTGCCCGCCCCTCTTGGGCCTTGGAGGAGGGGGTAAGGGAAGAAGGGAGGGCAGCCTGGCGGGCCCACCCCTTTTTGCCTTTCCAGGCTGGGAGGCTGGGCCAGTGGGCCTTTTAACCAGCCTGGGCGGGCTGTGCCGGACACCAGCCCTGGACGCAGTGCCTGGCTCCCGTGGTCCTGGCAGCCGCCAGCCCGGCCAGCCCAGCCAGCCAGCATGCAACAGCAGCCCCCACCCGGGCCCCTGGCCCCTGCAGCCGAGCCCACCAAGCCCCCCTACAGCTACATAGCCCTGATCGCCATGGCCATCCAGAGCTCCCCGGGTCAGCGGGCCACGCTCAGCGGCATCTATCGCTACATCATGGGCCGCTTCGCCTTCTACCGCCACAACCGGCCCGGCTGGCAGAACAGCATTCGCCACAACCTGTCACTCAACGAGTGCTTTGTCAAGGTGCCCCGTGACGACCGCAAGCCAGGCAAGGGCAGCTACTGGACCCTGGACCCCGACTGTCACGACATGTTCGAGCACGGCAGCTTCCTGCGCCGACGCCGACGCTTCACCCGGCGAGCAGGTGCCGAGGGCACCACGGGCCCGGCCAAGGCACGCCGAGGACCCCTCAGAGCCACCAGCCAGGAGGACCCTGGAGTCCCCGATACCACGACGGGCAGGCAGTGCCCGTTCCTGCCGGAGCTGCCAGAGCCCAAAAGCCTAACCTTTGGGGGACTGGTGGGGACCTTGCCAGCCAGCATGTGCCCGGCCACCACCGATGTCAGGCCCCGGCCATCTGTGGAGCCCAAAGAGATGCCCACACCCAAGCCTGCAGGCTCAGGGGAGCTCCCCATGGGCACCTCGTCTTCCTCGTGCCCAGCCTTTGGCTTTCCTGCCAGCTTCTCGGAGGCTGAGGGTTTTAGCAAGGCCCCTGCGCCCATCCTGACCCCCGAGGCGGGCCTTGGGAGCAGTTACCAGTGCC
>NW_005871108.1:2324931-2326966 GCF_000147115.1 Myotis lucifugus | reverse complement strand
TTTCTGCTGGACTTTCTCGGGAGTTTCCAGCAGCAGAGAGGGGGAGCAGGAGTTGGGGTAGAGAGAAGAGGGAGGCACCATGGGAGGACAGCAGGCAGGGAGTGAGGCTGGCCTGGCCTGAGGGACTGGCTCCTCCAATCCCAAACTCTGTGACTCAGCTGCCCCCATCACGATGGGTCAGGATCACTGTGACCATTCGTGACATTTACTCCATCCCAGCAGCTATCCTCTCGCCAATCCTGTGTGGGATGGGCTGACATCCTCATTTGACATGGAGGAGTCGCAGGCTTGGAGAGTCTGGGGTCCTAGCTTCGACTCCAGATGGCACCGGAGTGGCAGAGAGGAAATGGAAACTGGGTCTGTGTCCGCCCAGGCCTGGCCTGCAGCGTGAGAGGACGCAGGGTGCCACGCCGGGAGAAGCAGCGCTGGGGGTGTCCGGGACGGAGCTCATGGGGCTGGAGGGCAGAGGGTTCAAATGCCAGTGGTAAAAGGGCATCGCTTATCCCTCTCAAGGCTCAGGGGCAGGCACCAGTCCCCCCTCTGGATTTCCTGCCAGAAGAGGGGCTCCTGGGTCCAGCTCTCTGAGCTCTCCTGGTGACTTCTCTCATGGGGGGAGGGGAGCGGCTGTCCCGGTACGGCCCAGAAGTGACAGAGCCCTGGCCTTTGGCCTTCTCTGGCTGCCCCCTTGGGGAAGCAGGAGAAATGGGTGTATTGTGCCCCCATCAGAGGAAGGCCTGAGGGTGTGGAAGCTCACTGTCCCCACACTCCTGCATGTCAGAGTGGCTGAGGCTTCCTTCCAGAGCCTCAGTTGCCCCATCTGGATCACGGGTGTAGGGAGAGAAGGGCCAGGACACGGAGGAACCCCCTTTCCGGTCTTTGGTGTAGTGGTCTGGAGGGTCTTACAGCCCCCAAGGTGACACCCAGGGGGCTGCAGACCCCTTCCTCGGGCGGGCAGCCCAGGCCCCTGCAGAGGCGCTTCCTGGGCAGGCAGCCACGCGGCCTTCAGTCTGCTGCTCCCTCCTCCCTCAGCAGGTCCCCTGGGGCTTGGGAGGAAGCGAGCCCGGCTGGACAGCCCCAACTGTCTGGTTCCCACAGACTCCAGGGCCAGGGTGGAAAGGGGTCCTGCAGGGTGGGGGCGAACTGAGGCTGGAAGGGGTTGAGAGAGTGCCTGGCCAGCTGTGGGGGCCCTCCCTTCCACGTCTGCTGGACCCCAGCCTGGAACCCATGGAGCGATGGGGAGAAGGAGAGAGGGTCGAGCCTGTCCCATTCGGGCAGCCTCAGGGCTGAAAGGGGAGGAGAGAAAGGTCCTATGTGTGGGGACATGGACGAGGAGAGGGCAGGAGGCTCTTGTGTGGGTCGTAGGTGGTGTGTGCCTGTGTGGGTCAGTATGTCTCAGAGTGTGTGTGTGTGTGTGTGTGTGTGTGAGTGAGTGAGTGTGTGTGTGTGTGTGTGTGTGTGTGATGCACAGAGACAGTTACAAGACAAGGACAAGCGGATTCAGGGAAGGAGGCCTCGGCCAGGCACTGTTCCCTGTGGTGCATTCCTCTGGAGACCTGGTGACCCCAGTTCCTTCCCAGCCTGAGTCCTGAGCTCGTAGGAGGATGGGGAGGCTGGCCTGCCTCAGGGAGCCCCGGCCTCTGCATCCTGCCCAGCCCTCCCCTGAGGAGGTTTGGCTTCTGAACTGAGGGTGGGGGCTTGGGGAGAAGAATGCTGCACCCCCCCCCACCCTTTGCCCTGGGGACACCCACACCCAGGAGCACGGACTCAGCTCTGGGCATGAGCCCCCTCTCCACGTCCCTCTCCGGCTCCCAACATAGCCAAGAAGTGAAGACAGGCCCCCCTCAGTCCCAGTCCCCAGCAGGACCCTGGGCTCGGTGCCTGCCTTGGACTCGCTGTGTAAGACTGGACCAGTGCCCACCTCTCTGGCCCTGATTTCATTCCCTTTGCCCCAGGGGGTTGGGGAAGCAGGGAAGCAGCCTGACTTTTTGAGTTTGCGTCCCAGAGGAGGGTGTGACCTGGGGGGTGGCCTGGAGGG
>NW_005871108.1:2320926-2323242 GCF_000147115.1 Myotis lucifugus | reverse complement strand
GTCCATGAGAATAAAGCTGGAACATAAACCAGCCCCCCTTGGAAGGTCTTGTAACCTCAGCGCAGTCCTCTCTGCCTCTTCGCCGCTGCAGAACTTCCCTCCCGGCAGGTCTGGAGGTGCCTGGCCCCCTGTTCCTACTGGTAATTGGCTGGTGATGCAAAGAGGCAGCTGGTAGGGTTGACGGAAGCAGTTCCAGGCTAGAAATAGGCCAGAGTCAGCCAGAATCCTGCCTGGTGTTCCCTGGAAAGGCCAGGGCCCCCTGCTCCTGACCACAGTCCTCGGGGTGCACCTGTCTCTCGGATACAAACGAGAGTCTAATCCTCCTGCTCCAAGTGAAGACAGCGGTTCCCTGGTGGGTGTCTTTTTCACCTCCAGGCCTTCGCACTCGCTGTCCCCCCACCTGGAATGCTCACTCCCCACTGGCGGACTCCTCCACATCCAGAGCCCAAGTTAAATCTCCCTCCTCAGAGAAGCCCCCCTCCCCTGGGTCTGAGTAGACGCCCCTAGACCATTTTCTTTCTCTGCACCCTATCTGTTTCCTCCGCTGCATGTGGAAGTATGCATTTCTGGTGTATTCACTTTTATCGTGTTTCTCCTTAGAATGTAAGCTTCAAGAGGCAGGGGCCGGGTCTGCCTTAATCACTGTATCCACTTCCTTAACCCGGTGACCAGCACAGAGCAGGCCCTCAAATAAAGGTTTGCAGAGTGGACAAGTGGAGTGGTGGTCAGCCATTCATCTGTTTGCCGTGGATTAAATCTCAGAGGGCTTCCTGGCCTCCTCAGAGCAAAAGCCCAAGTCCTCAGGGGCCCGTGTGACCTGGGTCCCCTCCTCCTGCCCTCCCCTTACTCCACACACCTTCACCCTTGCTCTTCTTTCTTCCTGGAACAACCTTGCAGGAACCCCTCAGGACTCACGTCCTCATGCCCTTCACGTCCTCAGAGAAGCCCTCTCTGAGGGCCATATCCCCACCCACCCCACCAACACCGTCTAAATTCATTCCTGCCCTTCAGACTTCTCCTGCTGGAACCAAGTTTCACGAGGCCGGAGATTTTTGTCAATGGCTGCTGGTCCCCAGAACCTAGAACAGCGTCTGGAACGTAACAGGAGCTGGAGAAGCAGTTGTGGGACGAGGATGAGGTCAGCAGCCTATGCCTCTCTCCACATCTCATGTGACTTTTATACTGGCTCTGGGAGGCAGGTGCCATTATTACCCCGTTTCACAGATGGGACTCTGAGGCTCAGAGAAGGCAGATAAATAGATTGGAACCCCGTCTGTCTGACCGGCACCCAGTCTCTGCCGCCAGCCTGTCTCCCGAGAAGCCTATGAGATCCGTGTCTCCCGCCTCCTGTTCCCACATTCTCACAGCCCCTCAGGCAGACATGGCTCAGCCTCTCTCCGGTCTCCCTGTCTCCAATCTCTCTCCCACTCGCTGACCTCCCTGGCTGCAGAGGCCCTTTGGAACCACAGGTCTGACATGTCCCTGCTTTGCCTAAAACCCTTCCATGGCTCCCTATTGCCCCGATCCAGGCTGGCATTGGAGGCTGCCAACTCCTCCAGACTTATCTCCTGCTTCATCAGATGCAAGAGCCTTACTGAAACGCTCCCAGACAAGCTTGCTCTCAGCTCCAAGTCTTTGGACATGTGACCCCCTCTGCCTGGAACGCCCTCTTCCCTGGATCTGGAAAAACCCTGCTCCCTTTTGCCCTCGGCTTGGCTGTCACTTTCACTGGGGAGAAAATAGGGGTTAGTGTCTTCTTCCACATCCTTCCCGCTCCACGGTCATCCCCAGCCTCCTACCCATGGGGGTCCCAGCGGCTGTGAACTCCCCAAGCGCGGGGACCATGACTAATTCATCACCAGGCTCCAGACTGAGGCCAGGCCCAGAGCAGGGACTCAGCAATCAGCCGTGAGGTGACTGGATGTGTCGGAAGTCTGTCTGCCGGCTTTGCATCCTGACTCCACTATGTACTGGCTGGGAACCCATGGACTTGTCCATCAACTCCCTGTGCCTCAGTTTCCTCATCTGTGCAAAGCTGGTCATGAAAATGCCCACTCGTAGTGTGGGGATGAAATGAGCTCATACGTGGAATCGCTTGGTGCGGTGCCTGGTGCTCAGTAAAGAACGCCCGTTAGAGTGAAGGAAGGAACAGGCGGTGGGCAGCTGCGCGCGTGGGAGCGTGGTCCTTCAGGACAGCCCTGGCTGCTTCACACCCTCGAGGCAGCCCTGCCACTGGCTGAATCTTTTCCCACCGCTGCCCTGTTGGGGCCAAGGTGGCCAGTGGAATTTGAGGCCAGTGGACACAGACAGGAAAAG
>NW_005871108.1:2310003-2311919 GCF_000147115.1 Myotis lucifugus | reverse complement strand
TTGTCACTTTGAGAAAGTTTGCAAGCCAGTTGTCACCTTGGTAGTTTGAAATCAGTTATGGTAGAAATATTTACACCACGGAAATTGGCAAATGCCACAAATCAGGCCTCTCCCTGAACTTCCCCCCCAGGACATCGTATCACTACCTGAATCACTTCAGCTCTCTCATTCCACTCCTCCATTCCTGTCTCACCTTACACACATTCCTCAGAGAGGCCTAACCTCGCCCCCTCTCTCTGCACACCCCCTCACAGCTCCGCACTCCCTGTTTCTTACCTGCCTTTGTTTTTCTTCCTAGCACTTCTCAGTTCCTGGCACCAGGCCTTTTGTTGCATTTTGCTTTTTAGTTGTCTGTTTCTCTTCTCTAGCATGTCAACCCATAAGGGCAGGGACTCTTTGAGTTCACTGCCATTTCCTTTGCACATTGAATGGCACACCAAAAATTGCTTGGGAATTAATTAATCCATAGCTGCCTCCAGTGAATGTATGCAGCACACATGGATTGAGCATCTACACTGAGCCAGGCCCATGATAGAGGCCTGGGGACCCAGCCGTCAATAACATAGATCCAGGCCCTGTCAAGTGGAAGAGGCAGAGAAAGACAGAGTCACATAGAAAATACATGCCTCCCACATGTGCTTAGAGCTACGACGGGAGTTCAGGGCACTCGGAGAAGCTCCTCATGCTCCTCCCGGGCTCCAGGCCTCTGCACGTGCTGTGGTCTCTGCCTGGAAGGCCCATGGCTCACTCCTCAGCTCCCTCTGCTTCAACTCAAGGGTCCCAGCAGTTCCCTCTATTTCCAGCTCTCAGCCCTCTCTTCCCACAGTCCCTCCTTCTTCACAGTCTTCACGACAGCAGCCCAGGAAGGTTCCCTGACCCACAGGCTGAAACAGGAGCCTCCTCTGCCCTCTTCTCACTGCCGCCCTGCCCTAGCTTTCCCGGTTACAGCTCTCACTACACCAGGTGGCTAGGTTGTCATCACCTCCTCACACACCGACTCCCTCGCTCCATGTGAGCCTCTGCCTGCATTCCTTCCTTCCTTGTTCCTTCCTCACTTGTTTCCCCTTCTTTCCTCCCTCCCTCCTTTTCTTCCTTCCTCCCTTCCTCCCTTCCTCCCTTCCTTCCTTCCTTCCTTCCTTCCTTCCTTCCTTCCTTCCTTCCTTCCTTCCTTCCTCAGCAAGTCCTGCTCTCGGCCTCCTCTGAGCCAGGCCTGGGCTGGGTGCTGGAGACAGAACTCTAGACCAGGCCTGTTCACTTTGGTGCTGCCTGAGGGCAGGGGACCACATTCACTTCACTTCCAGACGCCCAGAGCTCAGCACAGGCCTGGGCCCAGAGCCTGCACTTATCAGTGCTGTTGAAGTGAACAACACAGAGGGCATGAATATCCCGTGCCTAGAATGGGAAGTCCCGGGACACGTTCACTAACTGAGGCGTCTGGTTTCCGTTTAGGGTCATCAGGCCCCAGTGGGAGGGCTGTCTATCTGTCCATCTGGACAGACACATGGGTAGAGGGAGGTGAGAGGCCCCACACTCCAAAGATCCCGCCTCTCGCATAACCAAGCCCCCACCCCCACTACCTTGTCTTTGGGTGTCTGTTTCTTGATGACCTTGGCTGCCAACTTGAGGCCGGTGGCTTTTCTCTGTGCAGGTACAGACCGCTCCAAAACTTGCCCGCTGGAGAGAGACGAGGCTGGGGAGTGACGGGGTTTCAGGGCCCAAGGGCCGGAGGGGGCCTGTGCTCTGTGCCCATCTGGATCCCCAACGTGAGATGGGGCCCTTCGTCCCAGCCAGCCCTCACTCCCTCCCTGAAAGCTCTACTTTCAGGGACAATGGCTTGAACCCACACCAAACCGCGGGCACAGGAAGGCAGGGCTTGATCCCGCAGAGTGGCCCCCTGAAGGGAACAACCCTGGGAG
>NW_005871108.1:2305344-2309207 GCF_000147115.1 Myotis lucifugus | reverse complement strand
GGGGGGTGGAGGCAGGGAGGGAGTTTGTTAGGGAGAGGCTGCCACCTAGTGACAACAACGGTGAGCAGGGGCCCTGGCGGTGGCAGGCTGAATCATCGGGAATGGAAAGCTCTTTATAAATAGCAAGAGGTGGCAGGGAAGCCGGGCTGGTGATAAATCAAAGGCCCTTGGAGGTGGTTCAGGTCCCGTCACCCTGAGGATGTGATTTCGGGGCGGGGCGGAGGTCTCTGCCCTATTCAGGAGGAGGCAGGGCTCCTGGCTGCCGCCCAGCCGCCAGGCCCTCCCACCCTGTCTGGGTGGCACTGTGCCGCTCACTAGGCAGGCTGGCGAGTCTCCCAGGGCGCCTCGGCCCAGGGGGGGAGGGTGTCAGGACACTCTGGGCTCTCCTGACCCCATCTCACCCCCACCCCCAGCCCAGCCGTACCCTGGCCCAAGCCTATTCAATCCACCGGCCAAGCTCACGCATGCTCAGTGGCTCCCTGCTGCCCGCTGACTGAGCCAGGGCTCCTTGTCTGGTCACCAGTTAAGGCCACGCCACGGTCCTGCCCCACCTCACGTGCCAGCCTCCTTGGCCACAGCTTCCGCACAGACACCTGTGCTCCTCGGCGCGTGAACCCTCCCCACCCCGTCCACCAAGTAGTTTAAGCACCAAAGTCTGGCGTTTTAGTCCTTCTACAGACTGACTTCCAATTCCACGGCCCAGGGAGCTGGTGTTGCTCCAATTGCCTGCCTGACATTTTTCAAAGCCCCATGTTAGCCAAAGGAAAAGAATGCCAAACGGAGCTCTGACGTGAGGACGCCCTGAGAGGTGCAGGTCCTGTCCTCGCTGTGGATTTGGGGGACTCGTTCCATTTCCTTTTGCTGAGCCTCCAGCTCCCCACCTATCAGAAGGGTCTAGACCAGTGGTTCTCAACCTTCCTAATGCCTCGACCCTTTAATACAGTTCCTCATGTGGTGGTGACCCCCAACCATAAAATTATTTTCGTTGCTACTTCATAACTGTAATTTTGCTACTGTTATGAATCGTAATGTAAATATCTGATATGTAGGATGCATTTTCATTGTTACAAATTGAACATAATTAAAGCATAGTGATTAATCACAAAAACAATATGTAATTATATATGTGTTTTCCGATGGTCTTAGGCGACCCCTGTGGAAGGGCCGTTCGACCCCCAAAGGGGTCGCGACCCACAGGTTGAGAACCGCTGGTCTAGAAACTCATGCTGCCTGGAGTTGTGTGGCACTTAGATGAATCAGCCTGGGTGAGACATGGCTCAGAGCAATTCAGTCCTCTAAAGTGGGGAGACTTGGGGATCCCCATCCCCTTTTCCCTTGGGCCCCCAGGCAGCCCCAAGCCCACCCCTGCCCCTGGCCTACCCAAAATCTGGAAGCAGTCCTCCTCCCTGGCTGTGAGACAGAGGGGCTGCCCCGCCTCCGATCTCTCCGGGGGCACAGCCTGGAACTCGATCCCCCTGGAGGTGTCCCCTTCCACCTCAGCCGGGCCAGCCTGGCCTGAAGCCTTCTCTCCTGCTTCCTTCTGGCTGCCGCGCGGGATGTTTTCCCCTCCTGCTGCTGCTTTGGCTGGCACGGGATCTGTGGGGCTGGGGGTCACGGGCACCCCTTCAAAGATGAGCTCCAATGCCTCATTTGGGGGCTTCTCAGCCAGCGGCTTCTCCGGGCTAGAAGGTGAGAACACAGAGGTGATGCCCTTCACAGCCGCAGCCACAGCCCCGCCGTGGCCTCCGGCCGGTCTTCAGGCTTCCAAAGCCTCATCTGCTCTCTGGAGCGAATATAACCCTGCCCCCCACCCCAAGTGCGTGGGGTGATGCATCCCAAGTCACTTTGTGCAAAATCAAGGGATGTTAATATTATCATAAATGACTGTGGTCATTACCTTGACTATTAACACACTAATAGATAATAACTGACCATTAATAGGATTAGTGATATGAGCAATCATTATATGGATATAATTAGGGAGGTAACATAGCTTTTGATTCATAAAAACAGTGGCAATGCAATTGATGTTAATATAAAATTTAAGTTGATATGGTGTTATTATTTATTGTGGTTTACAACATATCATTAATGACCTGGTTAATCTGATTAGCACTCAGGTAAGTGTAATTGATTACATCGTAAGACTGATGCTTTATTATGAAAAGTATTAGTAAGTTATGAAAGTGTTAGGAAGGATCTACCCATCTGTTATGAGTCAACTTTCCGTGTTATACTGATAATTATATTAAGAAGAGGGGTTTTCCTTTCCTCCTGATATCTCGGCTCCACCCTTGGCTAGACCCAAGTTCACAGAATAGGGGGAACTCTGAACTTCAGGTGCCTAGAGTTCACCTGAGCGGTCTCTGAGGACCTCTCCAACCGACATCCCAGGCTTCTATGAAATTCCTGCTTTATGCAAGAGGTAGCTGAACATCAGGCCTACCCAATCCAGCTCTGAATGTGACGGCAATGATTCCCAGGACAGAGGCGCTCAGCACGACCCCTGGGACAGAGTCCCCTCCCTGATCCCCGGCAGGGCATTCACCTGGAGATGGCAGCAGGGCAGCTGGGGCAATACAGAATAGGCCGGAGAGCACCTCTCTGAACGCTGCTTGGATCTCTATTGACGTTCTTTTCGCTCCATGGGCCGTCTCCAGGACCCTTGATAGCACAGAGAATCATGATAGACCCTCGCCGCTGGGCTTCTTTGACATTTAGACTTAAGAGGCTGGTCTTGCTTGAGCAGGGCTCCTGCCTGCCCAACACTGCCCAAGTCGCTTCCCCTTAAGGCCCCTGGCTGCTAGCTGAGGGTTGGGCCAGGCCACCTTTCCCTTTCTCTGGGGCAGGGGCTTTGGCACCTTTCTTCATGGTGAGTGGGCCAGATTCTTTCTTTGGGTCTATAGGGCCAGAGTCTTTCTTTGGGTCTATAGGGCCAGAGTCTTTCTTTGGGTCTATAGGGCCAGAGTCTTTCTTTGGGTCTATAGGGCCAGATTCTTTCTTTGGTTCTGGGGGGCCAGGCTCTTTCTTTGGGTCTGAGGGGGCAGATTCTTTCTTTGGTTCTGGGGGGGCAGATTCTTTCTTTGGGTCTGGGGGGGCAGGTTCTTCTTTCTTTGGGTCTGGGGGGGCAGGTTCTTCTTTCTTTGGGTCTGGGGGGGAAGGTTTCTTCTTTGGATCTGGGGGGACAGATTCTTTCTTTGGTTCTTGGGGACTAGGCTTTTTCTTTGGGTCTGGGGGGGCAGTTTCTTTCTTTGGGTCTGGGGGAGCAGTTTCTGTCTTTGGGTCTGGGGAGACAGATTCTTTCTTTAGTTCTGGGGGGTCAGGTTTCATCTTTGGGTCTGGGGGGGCAGATTCTTTCTTTGGGTCTGGGGGGGCAGATTCTTCTTTCTTTGAGTCTGGGGGAGCAGGTTCTTTCTTTGAGTCTGGGGGGGCAGGTTCTTTCTTTGGTTCTTGGGGAACAGGCTCTTTCTTTGGGTCATGGGGACCAGGCTCTTTCTTTGGGGCTGGGGGACCAGGCTCTTTCTTTGGATCTGGGGGGCAGATACTTTCTTTGGGGCTGAGGGGGCATGTTCTTTCTTTGGGTCTGGGGGGGGCAGGATCTTCTTTCTTTGGATCTGGGAGGGCAGTTTTCTTCTTTGGGGCTGGGGGGGAAGGTTCTTCTTTTAGGTCTGGGGGGGCAGGTTCCTTCTTGAGGCTGGGGGGAAGGGTCTTTTTTTGGGTTTGGGGGGGAGGGTTTTCTTTGGGGTTGGGGGGGAAGTTCTTTTTTTGGGATTGGGAAAGAGGGTTTTCTTTGGGCGGGGGGGAAAATGTTCCCTTGGGGCTGGGGGGGAAAGTTCCTCTTGGGAACTGGGGGGGGGGGAGTT
>NW_005871108.1:2273662-2305244 GCF_000147115.1 Myotis lucifugus | reverse complement strand
CATTATTATTTTATATGTGCGAGGACAGTTGTTCTTTATTTGATGAGGGGCAGCATCTTCATTCTTAGATGTGGGGGAGCTGATTTATCCTATGAATCTGAGGGAGCAGATTATTTCTTTGAGTCGGGGGCGACAGGTTTATTCTTTGGGTCTGGGGGGGCAGGTTCCTTCTTTGGGTCTGGGGGGTCAGGTTCTTTTTTTGGGTCTTGGGGACCAGGCTCTTTCTTTGGGTCTGGGGGGGCAGGTTCCTTCTTTGGGTCTGGGGGGGCAGGATTCATCTTTGGATCTGGGGGGGCAGTTTCTTCCTTTGGTTCTTGGGAACCAGGCTCTTTCTTTGGGTCTGGGGGGGCAAGGTCTTTCTCTGTAGCTGGGGGTCCTTCGCCTGCTGCACCTTTAGGTGCATTGTCTGTAGAGAAGGTGAGACGCCAGTCAGGATTCACCCTCCTTCCTCTCTCTCCCCAGCCAGGCTCACCAGAGACCAGCTCTGGGCCAGGTCCCCACTAAGGCAAAGATTTGCAAATGCTTGTCCCCCCGAGCCTCTAGGGCCCCTTGACGGGCTGTAGAGATGGGCGCTGGGATCTGAGAGTCCTGTATAGAGGGCTCCCGGTCCTCTGCTGGGCCTGGACACCCCGTCACTCCTTGCCCTGGATTTAGTGCCATCCATGAGAGCTTCACATTTTCCTAGTTTCTCTGGGGAGGAGTTCATGTAAGCTCTTGACCAGCCCAGTCCTACCCAGAGAGAATTCGGGTTTCTGAGTCCCCCATGCACCACACAGAGAACTACCACTGAGGAACTGGCCCAAACCTGGATTCAAACACCCCTCCCCAAGCTCCTCCCTCGCCTCCTGCCCCAGCTTGGCACCTGTTGGTGAGCTCTGGATTCCCAGCTCCGCTGCTCCGTTTTCTGTCGCCATGAGGTAGGGAGGCGTCCGCTTCCGCTTGTCTAACTCAGGTCTTTCTAGCTGCAGAGAGAAGCGTGGGGTGTGTCAGGCGGTGGGAGTCCTCCTCTTGTCAGGCCGAGAGGCCAGGGCCAGCTGACTGAGGGGAGAGAGGTACCTGGAGCAGAGAGGGGCAACCCGGTGCCTTCTGTATGGCAGCGGCTGCCCAGAAGCCGTCCTGGGGCAGTTGTAAGGGATTGGGCCGGGTGGGCAGAGGCGGAGGCAGGGGCGCAGGCAGGGGAGGCGGGGACGGAGGAGAGGATCTCTTACACCAGGGGCCATGCAGCTCGGACTGCCACCTCCTGTCACTCTTGGCCCCCATTCAGAGGACACAGCATTCTTCCCACGGACCGACGGGAGGGGGGGACGGGGGCGGGGGGGGGGGAGAGTGGTGTTGGAACAAGCAGAAGAGAAAAAGGAGGGGGCACCTGGGGCCCCGGGGCACGGGGCAGCAGCCTTTGCCCAGGCCTTGGCTTGAACTGGATCAGGGAGGGGCCTGGACGAAGAGGGGCTCTCAGGCAGGGCTGAAGGGCACGATCATGCCCAGACTGGGCCCTGGCTCTGCCCACCTGCATCCCACATGTCCTGGGTCCCCCGGAACCTGGTTAGAGCCACACAGGCCCAGAAATAATCACCCTGACCCCAGTGCCCAGCTCTGTGCCCATGAGCTCTGCCTGGCAATTGGACCTACTTAGACCATCTTTGGGTAAGAAATTATCTCGGAGGCTCGTGCTCAACATGCCCATGGGCCTAAAAACCTTTTCTTTTGAAAATGTCTTTTTTGAATCATTGATCGGCTGCCTCCTGCATGCCCGCTACTGGGGATCAAGCCTGCAATCCGGGCATGTGCCCTGACTGGGAATCGAACCATGACCTCCTGGTTTATGGGTCGATGCTCAACCCCTGAGCAACACCAGCCAGGCTACTCTTTTTTTTTTTTTTTTAATTGATTTTTTACAGAGAGGAAGGGAGAGAGATAGAGAGTTAGAAACATCGATGAGAGAGAAACATCGATCAGCTGCCTCCTGCACACTCCCTACTGGGTATGTGCCCGCAATGAAGGTACATGCCCTTGACCGGAATCGAACCTGGAACCCTTGAGTCTGCAGGCCGGCGCTCTATCCACTGAGCCAAACCGGTTAGGGCCCCTTTAACTTTTTTATTTGAACCATGAACTACGTGAACAGTTTACTATTCAAAGTGAGTGAATATTTTTTAATATATTTTTATTGATTTCAGAGAGGAAGGGAGAGAGAGAGATAGAAACAAAGATGATGAGAGAGAATCATTGATCAGCTGCCTCCTGCATGCCCCACTCTGGGAATTGAGCCCACAACCCCAGGCATGTGCCCTGACCGGGAATTGAACCATGACCTCCTGGTTCATAGATCAACACTTAACCACTGAGCCACGCCGGCCGGACTGAGTGAATATTTTTTTAGGTGAGAAAATGCTGAGGAGGTTGGTACTGGCTAGAAAAAAAACAGAGTTGGAGCTCCTTCCTCACTCTTGACAACTTTTGCTCTTCCTGGCCCTCCCCTCCTCCATTTCTCTCCTCAATGTCCAGTTGACAGCCTGCCTCTTCTAGAAACAAAAATAATACTAATCCTATCTAGTACTTGCCACATGTGTCAGGCCTTGTTCTTGGTGCTCTTGTGTTGATTCACTCACGTGATCTTTAGAACAATCCAATGAGGTAGGTACAACTTCAGATGGGTAAACTGAGGCACAGAGAAGTTAAGTAATTTACTCAAAGTCATTCAGTTTGTAAGAGACTGAGCTGGGACTTGAACCCAGGCTCTCTGAAGGGAAGGGAGCTCCCTTTTTTTTGAGTGCTTATTATTATTAGCTTTCTCCATATTGTCTTAAAACATCATCTTTTTAAACAAATATATGTTTTTATTGATTCCAGAGAGAGGAAGGGAGAGGGAGAGAGTGAGATAGAAACATCAAAGATTAGAGAGAATCATTGATCAGCTGTCTCCTGCACATCCCTTACTGGGATTGAGCCCACAATCTAGGCATGTGCCCTGACAGGGAATCACACCATGACCTCCTGGTTCATGGGTCAATGCTCAACCACTGAGCCACACCAATCGGGTTTTTTTATTTTTCCCTCACCTGAGGAGTGAGGATATTTTCCCAATGATTTTTAGAGAGAGAGGAGAAACATCGATGTGAGGGAGACACATCAATTGGTTGCCTCCCGAATGCACCCCAACCAGAGGCGGGATCAAACCTGCAACCCAGTCATGTGCTCTTGATGGGGAATTGAACCTGTGACCCTCCAGTGTGCAGGCCAACACTCTAACCACTGGGCCATGCTGGCCAGGGCTTAAAACATCATCTGATAACTCTGTGGGGAGCTTTCTTCTTGTTTTCTAGATGAAGACAGGGAGATCCAAAGATTGAGTGACTTGCCATGGCCAGTGTGGTTCAGGTGGTCGGGCGGCATCAGTGCCCCAAAGGGTTGCTGGTCTGATTCCTGGTCAGGGCACATGCCTGGGTTGCAGGCTCGATCTCCAGTAGGGTGTGTGCAGGAGGCAGCTGACTGGCATTATGCTCTCACCTCTCTCATGTAGATGCTTCTCTCTCTCTCCCGCTCCCTCTCTAAAAATCAATTTAAAAATATATTTTGTAAATTGAGTAATTTGCACAAACTCACTCCACAAGTAAGGGAGTCCAGCCAGAAATGTCCTTCTTCACAACCCAAAGTTCTCTTTCCTCCACAAAATGTCCCCGCTGGGGCCTCAGCATTCTGGAGGTTGAAATGCTTCCTGTCTGCACCTGCTATTGGAAGCCCCTGGCCCTCCACTTGGTTGTCCCCGTAGCAGATTCTGGTTTAGCTTGGAATGCTGGACCTCCCTCCTCTGGCCTCCTTCCACTCCAGGTTGATCCCACTGTTAACACGGTCTGGGAGCCCTAGAGGGCAGGGGCTGTATGATGCTCAAGGGTCTGGACTGGGTTGTGGAACTTCTCTACCATGATGGCGCTTGCTGACATCCTCTTGTTATTAGTGTGGTTGTCAGTGCCGCTCACTTATTGAGGGCCCAGTAAGGGCCAGGCCTGACTCTGCCAAAGGCTTCACTCCAGCTCATTGGATCCTCACAAGGGACTCCAGGGGCCAAATGTTAGACCATTTCAATGGCGCAGAAACTGATGCTGAGAAAGGGTAAGAGGCTTGTCTCTACGGAGTAGCTTCAAATTTCCCAGATTCAAATCCAGAGCTGCCTCCTGATGAAACCAAAATCCAGGCTTAGACAACATAAGGGGCTTCACTTGCTACCTTTGTCACGGTTATGATTCCCAAATAATAACTAGCACTTACTGAACTCTTATGTAAGCAGGCCAGACCCTGGATAAGCAACTACATGAGAGTCCTCAGTTCAGCTCGTACAGTCTCCGTGGTTAGGAGCTCTGTCAGCCAAGCTGAGACTAATAACAGGCGTGGGCAAATGCCTTTGCTTGTCTCCTCATCTTCCTCACGGGGGGAGGGATATAGGAACAGGGCCTGGGTACATAGTAAGTGCATTATAAATGTCAGCTATTTCAACCCCATTTCAAAGGTGTGACAGGAAAACTGAGTCACAGAGCAAACTCACAGAGTTGGGTCTGAACCACCTAATCCAAGGCTCAGCTCATTACCACTCTGCCTATGGTCTCTCTCCCGGAGTGGCTGGGACCGTTTAGCGAGCACAGGTATCAAAGTGCTAGGCACTGTACGACCTAGAGGTCAATGGGGGTTGGGGGGACATATGTCCCCGCCCCCAACCCAGGCCTATTGTCTATGTCCATTGGTTATGCATATATGCATACAAGTTCTTTGGTTGATCTCTTCCCACCCACCCTCCCCTGCCTTCCCTCTGAGGTTCCACTGTCTGTTCCATGCTTCTGTGTCTCTGGATCTACTTCGTTCATCAGTTTATTTTGTGGGGTCTCCATAATGATGTGGACATCCCAGGTAGAGGGCTCAGCTGTCCCTGCAGGCTCCTTCGTGTTCCCTTCCAGCTGGGATGAAACTGGACTGGTTCCGGATCCACAGGATTGCAGCTTCTGGCCGCCCAGGCTGAGCTCAGCGTGACCAGCTGCTCCTGGGAGTCCCTGAGCTTCTTCTCAGCTCTCCCTTGGAGGCACGGGGGTGGGGCATGGGGAAACCCCCTCCACCAGCTGGGGGCTGCCAGAGCCCCTGCCCACCCTGAGAAGGGGCTCTCCCACCCGGCACCAGCTGTACAGCCACCCTCTTTGCTTCTACAGGGCAGGGCAGGAAGTGGGGCCATGCCAGAACCAATTAAACCTGCCAGGGGAATTAAGGTCAGCAGGATGCAATTATGCCTGTTGGATTTAACAAGGCCAGAGGGAAGTTCTCTCCAGCCAGAGTTCACGGCTCCTTAGGCCTCTTGCCCTGGATGGCTCTGCACTCCAGAAGCCTGGGCTCCCAGGCTCACCCATTTCTGGGAGATTTCCTTGGGAGTGGAGGGGTTAACTCCAGCCGGGCACTGCTTCCCTGGCTCTTGGGATGAAATTAATCCAGCCAAGATGCTTTTAAAAGGACCTGCTCAGAGGAGACATTTCCCAGCCTCACCCTCTCCCTGCTCGGCTGTGATGGAAAATCTAGGGAGTTGAGCAATGACCTTCTGACTCTAAAGGGAGCAGCCAAGTCCCCTCACAGCTTTCCTCTGGTCCTGGAAGGGGAGCCGCTGAGGGATGTTTTCTCCTGCCCTCTCCCACCTTGGGCCCCGAGCCCAGGGCTGTGGCATAGCTCTCAGGCCTCTGGGAAAGCCCTGGGTCAGACTGCTGTCCTCAGAGCAGTATACGCGGAGGTCTGTACGCACTCTGTATAGCCAACTGGACAAGTGACATGCTGTTCCCTCCCAGAACTGTAGAGTTTTATTGCAAAGATAACTTACCGAGTGCTCTCCTGTCTGGCAAGGACTAAACCGGGTACTTTGGGGACAGAGAGATGGGGTTTGGGGAAAAGAAGAATCACCACACAGTGCCTTTTAGGTGAAAACAGATTGTAAAATCATCCATGAGTTTGGGATCCTTTTTGTTAAAAATATTTAGAGAGAAAATGCCTGGAGGAATAGAAATATGCATATGAACAGGTGTGGAGTATGGACAATTCTCACTCTTTGAATTTTGCAAAATTTTTTTGAAGTGACCATTTGAAATTGAGCAGATTAATAATTCAAAACCTATCAATATGGACTCAGATTTCTACAATTCAAGGCAGAAAATGGTAGGAGCGACACACGAAATAAAAACACTGGGATTTCAGAGGAGGAATCATTGAGACTGTGGTCAGGGATGCTCTCAGCCACGGGCACGGCTAGTGCAGGCTTTCTCAGTGCCCGGGCCCCAGCATTTCGGGTGGTTTCACGCACCCCAGTGTGAGAAGCCCCACGCGGAGGGCCAGCTATGCGGGCACGCCTGAGCGCCCCACAGTGCAGCCCGGGGATCCCAGAGCACACCTCCCTCCCCAGCCCTCTGGGCTGTGCTTCTCAAGCTTGACGCTGAAAAATACATCTGTGAGCGAGAGGAGATGACTATGTCACCCATTTGGAAGTCCCGGGGCCTGACATTCAATAGGTGCCCTGAAAATGCTGACAAATAAATGCTCCTACTTTGGTAGGGCCCTGGGACCACGGGCAGCAAGACCAGCCCCTCCTTCATCCTTTCTCCCTCTCCCCTATCTCAGCCCAACTCTCCGCAGCATAAACAGCAAAGCCAAAAATAGCCATCTAATGACGTCAGAAAAACAAGGTCATCTGAAAACTGCCCGTGGCCACTGGACACCTCCCTATAGGATCAAGTAGCAGGAGGGTACCCCAGGCTGGCGCAGCTGTTCCAAGAACAGGAAATGTCCCAGGAGCAGACTTGGAAGCACCACCTCGGGAAGGCAGGCCTGGTGGGGGCGGGGCGCAAACATCTAAGAGCAGAAGCAGGATCCACGAGCGGAGTAGAGACCTGGGAGTTGAGTGTAATTCAACTTTATCTGCACCTGAAGTCCCTCCAGTCACACGATCCCAGGAAATGGCTCAAAAAGCAGGGAATGCATGTTCTGCCCTGCACAGGCCGGCTTCCCCGCCCACCACGTGTCTGTTTATAAAACTTCAGGTCCGTTTGCTAAACTAAGTTGTCCTAAGAACCAGGGGGTTTGTGGCAAGCTCTGAGTGACTGCTGGGAGAAAGGCCCAGTGTGGGATGGTGGGGGCGTCCAAATGAAGGCTGAGGATGAGGAGTGGGCTGGGCGAAACGCCTCCTGCCTGTAGACACTTGGCACTTTGACCACCTTGGCTATCACCTAGGCCCCCTGAGGCTTGTGACTTAGTTGATTGGCAGCTACCACATCCCCGACAGGAATGGTCTGAGATGCCCGCTGTGTGAAAGTGAGGAGAGGACCTGCCTCCCAGCCCCTGGGAAGCTTAGCTGGAGGTTCCCAAAGCGAGGTCAAGAGTTCAGTGCAGGCCCCAGACCAATCTGCAACCTTCACAAGACAACTGCTCCAAAGGCCAGAGTCGCCAGCCCTGGAGGGTGGCAAAAACCACCTCTTCTTCACCCAGGGGTCTTTGATCAAGAGTCACTCAATTCTAAAAAGAGCCAGGAGGCCCTAGCCCAGCGGTTCTCAACCTGTGGGTCGCGACCCCTTTGGCGCTCGAACGACCCTTTCACAGGGGTCGCCTAAGACCATCCTGCATATCAGATATTTACATTACGATTCATAGCAGCAGCAACATTACAGTTATGAAGTAGCAACGAAAATAATTTTATGGTTGGGTCACAACATGAGGAACTGTATTTAAAGGGCCAGAAGGTTGAGAACCACTGCCCTAGCTGGTTTTGCTCAGTGGATAGAGCACCAGCCTGAGGACTGAAGGGTCCCGGGTTCGATTCCAGTCAAGGGCACATGCCTGGGTTTCGGGCTCCATCCCCAGTAGGGGGCATGCAGGAGGCAGCCAATCAATGATTCTCTCTCATCATTGATGTTTCTATCTCTCTCTCACTCTCCCTTCCTCTCTGAAACCAATAAAAATATTTTTAAAAAAGATAAAGTAAATAAAAAGAGCCAGGAGAATGCCAGCTCCCATGTGGCCGTCTCCCTGCTCCCTTTGCTGGCTGCTAAGGAGCAGCTGCTGGCCCGGTTCTGTTAGGTTGTTACCTCCTGGCAACCCCTGGTGAGAAAGAATGACCACTCCCTACAGGTGGCTCCACTTGAGGGAGGCAATGCATGTGGTGGAAAGGACACTTGGGGACAGAGAGCCCTGGATCCGACTTCTGACTCTGCCACTCACGAGCACGGTGCACTTTCAGAAAGTAACTTAAACTCTGAGCCTCGGTTTATCTGTCATATAGCTTATTGGGAGGACATATGAAAAAGCATTTTTCACTCCATCTTCATTCTGATCATAAAATGTTGGTTAAGGAGATAAATACCTGTTCAAACTCAGCAGCTCTCCTGTTAACATGACAGACTGCACAAAGCCGACTCCCAGGGAGCTCTGGGCAGGAGGGGTGTTCCTGCCCTCCAGATTGGCTCGTTTGGTCTGGACACTGAGGGTCACAGGAGAGAATGGCTGCTGGCTCCCTGCCCATAGAGACCTTTGAGCTGGGAGACCTGCAGGTCCCTCTCCCGGCACAGTGGTCCTCAAACTCGGGCATGCATCAGTCCCCTGATGGCTTGTTAAAACACACATTGCTGCCACAGTGTCTGACTGAGGGGTCTGGAGCGGGGCTGGAGAATTTGCCCTTCTAGTCCCGGTTATGTTGATCTGCTGGTCCCCAGACCACACTCTGAGGACCACTGTCCCAGACCAACTTGCTGAGCTTCCAGCCTGGCAATCCCTACCCATTTTCATGAGGCCTCTGGGTAGGTAGGAGGATTTGGGCACTTGTGTGAGGAAAACCCAAACCCTCAGACCCCACTGTTAGTACAGCTGGAAAGGGAGATGCACAAAAACACAAACTGTTTAGTGAACGGGGGTGGGTAGTAGCAGCTCCTCCCAACTTCCAACTACTTGCTCTGTGTAGCTTCCTGTATTCAATTTCTATTCTGCAGTAACAAATTACGAGAGAGAGAAAAAGGCTAATGAGCAAATACGATCAGCTAGCTTACAGTGTAGACACCAACCTCCAGCCATTGAGAATGAGATTTCCACAAGCTCAGTTCAAATCCCTTGCCTTTCTTGCTTGCACAAACTCCCAGTAGCCTCCTCCCTGAGAAATCTCTCAGCCCCTTTCGCTGGCTGTTAACTAGCAGCTGCTGGCCCTGTCCTGTTAGGTTGCTAGTTTGAGTAAACAGCAGGGGCTTCTGGCAACCCCTAGTGACACATTCCCACTAACAATTAGTACTGAATATACGACTGAGTCACACTGGCCGACAGGGATAAATATGTGCCCAGGGTGACAGTCATCACTGCTGCCCAGAGCACATTTGAGTCATGTTAACGCTGGAAGAGCCTCATTCACAGCTGGAGGAAAGGTTCTTTCTAGACACATCCCTATAACTTCTCAGACGAGGAAATTGAGGCCTAGAGAATTCCAACGACATGCTCAAGGTCACAAAGCCAGAAACCACTCCCAATTCCCAATCTAGGGCTCATCCCACTAAGTAATTCTGTGTTCCTCTTGAACCCTGTGACATTTGTCCCAAAACAACCTAAGTCCCTCTGATCATGGGCACAGTTAAAACTGAACTGTGGTGGAGACAGAAGAGCAGCAAGGCAAGGCATCACTTTGACTGGGATGTCCTTAAACCATCTACAATAGAACCACTTCGAGACAACTTCACACCTTGAAATACCAAGCACGGGAGGGACTTGATGCAGTAGTCTGTAAGAATTCACTGACCATTCATTCTGTGCAGTCTTTAACCAGTTCCAAGGTCAAGAGAAACATCAGAAAATGTGAGTATGTCAGGGGACAGTATTCAGGGATTAGTCCCCTGGAGTGATCTGGGATAGATTTCCGTTTCCAGAACAACCCTTGGGAAGTCCTCAACAAGGTAACAAACTGGTCTCCAACATACTTCACTGAAGTTCAAATGCAAATCCAGGGGCAGGAGAGTTTGCTAGAGGTGCCCTCTCACAGTGACTGAGCAACTGGTTATAGAAAAATATAAACAGGAAAGTAGGGCTGGTGTAATGAAAACAAATTGCCTAGAAAAAATTTTGAAGATATTCAAGCTGAAAAGAGCCCTGTTAATCTTTCTAGTTCAATCTCCTCATTTGACAGATGTGGAAACTGGTCCAGAAAAGGGAAGTGACCTGTGAAACGTCACTTAGCATGTCAGGGAATCAGTGAGATGATATCCTTGCTCCTATTCATCCTCAAAGTCACCACCGCTCCAATAGAGTGTTCTTTCCAATCTGACCTGAAGGCTTAGAGACAACAATCCACTGTCTGAAGACGTAGCGTTCCAAGACTTTAAAATAACATAACTAGCTAGAGTCCTCTCCAGAAAGGCTTTGCTAAATGCCAATAAACTTTTTCACTGGGCATGAGTGCCAGTAACACAGATCAAGCCAGCTAAAAGGAGCTTCCCATTTTGCCAGAATAACGTCACTAACTACGCTTTTGGGAGGGGCTTATATTTCCTTTTAATATTTTAATAACAAAGATTGACTAAGTGGTTTGAAACAGTCACTTCAAGTTGAGACAGACATGACACATTAGAGGGGAGCAAATCAAGACAAATCTGTCCTATAAATCGAGTCTAGAAAAATCCTTTGCAAAACAAGCATTTTCAACAAAGAAAAGCAAAGACAAAACAAGGGAGCAGTGTGCTGTGGTTAACATTGGTATTTACAAAGTATGTGTTGATATAGGAAAAATATCTGAGTCATTACTATGCTGAATTAAAAAAGTAGAATACAAAATATATATACAGAAAAACCCTATAATGTAGAAAAACAGACAAAAGTTTTGCACAAGAGAAAAAGAGATTATACAAAGTAATACCAGTGTTCAAGGTGGGTGATGGGACCATGGGTTTTTTTTTCTTTCCTCTTATTACCAGGTATATTCCAAACTGTATATAACTAACAATGAAAAGTGTACATAACAATGCTGTGAGATTTTTGCATACAGCAAATTTAAAGTCACTTTCTAGCGACGTCGTGGGTTTTCTGAGCGATTGTGTACATGAGTGCCGACCAGTGAGTCTGTCAGTGTTGTCCAGACTGCTTTTCATATTACAATTTACGACCACTCACTATTTAGTATCTTGACCAACTGCAAACTATGTCTCCCACCCTTGACCTGAGAAAATACCACCGGTGCCAAAACAAGCTGGGCAGCGGCACTTGGCTACAGTTCTTAGCACATTCACATACCTGCCTGGGCGGTTCTGGGATACCAATCCCATAACTACATGGGCCTCCGCACATCAGACAGGCCCAGTTTTTATTTCCTTTTTAATAAAAGGGAGAGGGCAATTGATACCTTCAAGTTAGACTTAGTCTGGTGAAATAGTTCCTAAATAAAACCTAGTATTTGCCTCAGCTTTTTACCCCTGCCCCTCCAACTATGATTTCTGGGAGTGAAATGCCTGCATTTGTCAAGCCCTTTCAGGAAGCTGACACCTTCCGCACATAAAAGCCATGCTTTGGCCTGAGCCCAGCCTCTTATTATCTTGCATGAGAACAGCAAACATCATCAGACATTTCCATGTCGGTAAACTTCACTACAGCACTGAAGAGTGGGTATGCAAGAAAGTGAATGCAACAAGGAAAAAGGAGGGTTTTGTCCCCAGGCTTCTTTTTTGCAACAACTACACTGGCTTCAGCTGGATAACAAATTGTCCTGGAATTCTTGGCGACAGAGCAAACATGTCAGCTCCCTGGTTACGCCTTCGTCACTGCTCAAAGCACCACACACTTTAACCTCCCTGCTCTTTCCATAGGCCTGGGCTTGTCCCGTATCCAGGAAACTTTATATGTTGTCTAAACTGAGCATCCCAGCAGGCTGCAGGGCAGATGGCAGCTCAGGATTCCGAATGTTGACCAATTCCTACCTGGACCCACACCACCAAGCTGAAACTCAGCCTGCCTGTGCAGAAATAGGAGCCAGCCTCGTGGCCGATGGCTTTTTTAACTGCTACTGTCAGCAATGAGGAGCCTTCTCCAGCAGACAAGATTCGGAAGGGAACTGAGAGGAAAGCAAAGTCAAGATTTATCTAAAGGGATACACAGGTTTGACCAAATATGCAAGCCAATAAGCACCCAAGGCTCAGCTAAGCCAGGAGCTAAAAAAGACCAGATGTTACTGACCTGCCCTCCAGTCCTTGGGACCTCAGGTCACTAGCCAAGGACATCATGTAGAGGAACTAGACCCCACTCCAGATCTGTTTCCATGTCACTAGATTCTCATTAGAGGCTTCTTACTTCAGTCAGGGAGCAAGCCAGCACTTGCCCAAAGTAGCAGCTGAACCACACCATTCAATGTAGAACATATGAAAAGAGTGAGGTCAGAGCGTAGAGTATGACACTTTGTCTAAAAATAAAAGGTTAGAGACAGGAATCCGTACATGCAGAAGCCATCTCCGCAAGGGAACACACCTGGCAGCACTAATCTGGGGAGGGAGCAGCTGGAGGAGAAAGTGGGAAACTTTACCTTGGTAGCTTTTGAATTTTGAACCATGTGAATGCATAACCTTTCAAAGAACAATAAAAATAAAAATGTAGAATGCTATGTCATATTGTTATAAAAAGAAAAATGCCCTATAAATCTGTGTGAACATAAAAAGCTTTCTGGAAGAACACACGATTGTTAACTATGAGTTACCCCCGGGGAATGGGAATAGGGGGAGGAGATGTTCATGTCTTGATATAATCATTATTGTTTTATTTCCAAAGGCAGTATTACTTTTGTGATTTTTACTTTAAAAAGAAAAAAGAGCCCGCCTGGCCTGGCTCAATGATTGTGCCGTCGACCCAGGAACCAGGAGATCATGGTTCAATTCCTAGTCGGGACACATTCCCGGGATGTGGGCTTGATCCCCAGGAGGGGGCGTGCAGGAGACAGCCAATCAATGGTTCTCTCTTATCATTGATGTTTCAATCTCTCTCCCTCTCCCTTCCTCTCTGAAATCAATAAAAATATGTTTTTTTAAAAAAGAACTGCAACCTCACCCTGGCCAGGTAACTCCGTTGGTTAGAGCATCATCCCAATTCGCCAAGTCAGGGTTCGATCCCTGGTCAGGGCACATATAAGAATCAACCAAGGAAAGAGTGGAACAACAAATCAATGTTTCTCTCTTCCCCTCTCTCTCTCTCTCTCTCTCAAATCAATAAAAAAAAAAAAAAAACAACCCTGCAACCTCACCTCCAACAAGAATCTACCTCAGCATTTGTTTCATCTGTCTCACATGGCTCAATCACATCTTATCTTGCATTACAATTCCTCATGTACAGATCTCATCTCCATTAAATGATGGAGCAACTGAGACTGCAGCCTGCCTACCACTCAAACTCCACGTTCCAGGGACAAACTCTGTGGAAAATAACCAGTAAGAACTAAAATAGCAGTCAAGATGGCAACAAAGCAATCACACAAGAGCAAATCGATCAACTAAAGAGTGAACAATAATCTCCTAAGTGTGTGAAACTTAGCGCAGGACTATTAGCAATGGGAAACCATGACCAAATCAAAGCAATATGGAAAACAGAGTTTGTCCAGAAATTGTGGGAATTCCAACAATGCATAGGTGCTAGTAACTTTGCAAAATTGTCGAGCAAAGTGTGACAGCCAGATTTCTCAGAAATCAGTGAATTCCTATCAGAGGACATGATCTTTGTTTAGAAAAACTGAAGTGACTTTGGAGTGTTGAAAGGCTCCTTCTAGGACATGGCCTGAAGGGATGAAGAACCTGAATTTTTCTGTAAAATCAAAGTGGCAAGTTTCAGGGAAAATGGGAGACTGTACTAGAAAAATGAATGTCATGTGAGGTAGTTCAGAGAGGACTCAATACCAGACAGGCAGTGCTAAGGAGAAGAGAGAGCCACTGGAAAATTGAGAAATTCTGGGAAGCAAGAGGCAATGGATATCTGTGGCTCAACTTCAAGCTATTTGTTTGCTTCTGAAACACATTACCACTCTGACAAGGTGTTTCTGGAGGAGGTAATCCAGAATGAAGTAAATGGGATAAAATGATCCCACAGGCCCCTAATTCTCAATGATGCTCTTTCCAAAACCCTCAACTTGAGGGCCAGATTTATTCTCCGTGAAACAACCAAAAGCAAGAAATGGACAACAACAGAAATGATACCAGATGGGACTATATGAAGGATAGTGAACTGTTAGAAAGGAAAGGCTGGTGTAGGTAGGGAGAAAAGCTCCACAGGACAGAGAGGGGATCAAGAGATGAACAAAAGTTAAAAACCAAAGCAAGAGGTGACTAGAAAAAATGATAATAATAATAAAGCCCCCAGAAAATCCACGAGATCTGAGGACTGGGGTAGAATTGGATTTCTCTGGGTACAAGGGATGGAAAACTCTGTTTGGGGCTGATACATGCATGTCCTCCTGAACTCCCCTTTCTCTTACTCTCCAGGTCCAATCTGTTAAGTCTTATCAGTTACAGCTTCAAAATCCATTCAGAATCCAACCATTTCTCACCACCTCCACTGCTACCATGCAAGCCCGGGGGCCACGATCAGTTCTCACCTCGACTATAGCAAGAACCTCAACTTTCCTGTTTCCTTCTCACATGCCCACTCCCTGCCCTAGTCTATTCTCCACACAGTGGTCAGTCAGTCAGGGAAACATTTCTCACCTGACGGAACAGTGACTTGCTTATTGTCCGTCTCCCCTCAAAAAAAGGTAAGCTCCATGAAGGCAAGGGCTTCTATTTTTGGTCTCTGCTGTATTTCTAGAGACTAGCACAATGCCAAGTTATAGGTAGTTGGTACCAAATTAATATTGTTAAATGAACTACATAAGTAGTTATGGAACTGTATACCATATGCGTCTAAGTGAATAAAGGAACCATATTTTGCATCAGTTTGTGGGCCTGCAAATCATATCTTACTGAATCTACAATGGTTTATACACAATGCTCACTGAACGAATAAATAAAAGGAATATAGGTGTAATATAGTACCTAGGACTGGCCTGGACAGAATATGATTGGTATAGAGCAGAGTTCATAAATAATGTCAAGTCTAAAAGAAAATATACTATTTAACATGGACCTAGCAAATACTGTGCCAGCTACAAGAAATACAGAGATGACTAAGGTAATTTTAGAAACCTGTGTCTCTGCTAGTTTGTAAACAAGTACAAGTAACTCAGTGGTGTAATTGCTGTACTAGAGATATACACAAGGAACATTTGGGAGGCACTAAAAAATAAGTGATCATCCTTATCTGGGGAGGTCAAGGAAGGATTTATTTAAAAAATGTTACTTGAGCTGACAATTATAAGGAACCAGGGAGGGGAAGACAAACATTTCTGCCAGTCCGGGTTACTGAAGGACTTAAAACGTGGGCAGCACGGCATCGCCATTATCATTAGCACCGATAAGGGAAGAATGTGCCTTCGTAGCAGCAGCTCTGCCCAAAGCTTGCTGATGGCTACCAGCAGTCCACACCGTCTTCTTCCTTGTTGTGCAGTTAATGAGGCTTTGCCCTCATAGCAAAGGGCTCAACTTGAAATTCATTTTGTGCAGAGAAGAGGAATCTGATATACTGACTGTTCCTCACTGAAGCCATGACTCAAATCCTATCTCAATAATTAACTATCTTTATTTTCTGACATAAAATAGAAAAGAAAAAAAAAGGGGGGGGGGAATGGGCAATAGAAATTACATAGTGCTGATATAAAGACTTTAAATTCTAGTCGAAGTTAAAACCCATTTTAAAGGTCAACTGATGGTCCAAAGGAAATAACTACATGGAGTCTGATCGAGATATATGTGAGTTGAGTCTCATTATTAGCCTCCATAATGCAAGATAACAATTCTCAACAAAATTAGAGTCCACACTTGTTAGGTATGCTCTGTCGGGCATGGGTAGGTAAAGTCTGAAGAAATGTGTCCTCTCCATACCACTGTGACAAAGAAAGCTTTGATGGAAAAAGCAGCTCCTGTTCCCAGGTAGTGTCTGCAGCCCACAGTTGAGTTCAGCAATGGAATCGAGTGGAGAACTTGGGAGATACAGGCACAGTCAGAGGCTGGTCACTTGACTTGATCTCCACACCCTGGTATTTGCGTATTGGGTTTGCCTTGTGCACCTGCAAAGTAAGGAAAATAAAATCATCACTGATAATTATGGGGGGGGGGGGAGAGGGAGGCAGGGAGGCAACACAGTATAATGGAAAAGCAAATTAGCTTTGGAGCCCAAGTAGGTTTCTGTTCATGTCTTGCTACATCCCTCAGCTTACACTAAAGAATGTCAAGCCTACCTCCAGTTTGAGTGTTTATTGCTAGGATGTAATGGGGCAGTACTCAATTGTAGC
Organism: Myotis lucifugus; assembly: GCF_000147115.1. Classification (NCBI taxonomy): domain Eukaryota; kingdom Metazoa; phylum Chordata; class Mammalia; order Chiroptera; family Vespertilionidae; genus Myotis; species Myotis lucifugus. The sequence continues at coordinate 2,288,854 of NW_005871108.1, read as the reverse complement.
AGAGAAGAGATACATGTTAAGATTAAGAATTGGCTAAAGTACAGCCTTAAGCTTACTGAGTCTTAATATTCGCCAAAAGCACAGACAAAAACAAACAAAAAACAGTAACTAGAAAGGATTGCTGAAAGAATGCCTGGTCCTGTTATCCTCTGGGCAGTCTACAACAATCATGTCAAACTCAAAAGCTAACAGAGGCCAAATAAACAAGGTTTCAGTTTATGTGGGCCGCAAAAAAAAAAGCTTCAATTTTCATAGAAACGTAGGTTTATTTCGATAGAGACATGCTGAATACAAAGGGCTGAAATAAATGAGTAATTGTTGACATAAAATAATAGCACGTTTTAATAAAAATATTTTTCCTTGAACATTAACTTACCAGACACTGAATAACTGCACAAATTAATGAGCGTAACGCAAATAAACCTATTTTTCTTCTTCTCTGAAAGCGAAATATTTCCTATTGCGCACACCAAACAAGTTAGTCCAAGACTAATGACGTGGCAATCGGCTGCTCAAATATTTGCTGCTAGTATTAGTGGAGAGAAATGGTGTGCCTTCGCATAAGGGAAATGAATGCAACACAATTATAGTTATCAGTCATTAGCAAACGTTGTAGTTCGTTATTAATAATTATGTGTAACAGGATATTATAAAAATTAAGTTACGAAATTTTTATTAAAATGTTTCTTATATACCGTTATATTGGCTGGGCCGCAAAAATATTCGTTGTGGACCGAGAGTTTAACATGGTTGGTCTACAATCAATCCTACATCAAGCCAGATTAATAGAGAGCTAACAAGAACTGACAGAACTGTGCGATCAGCCTACACTGAGACTCGCTGTAAGAAACAGTTCCATGATGGGGACAAACATAAGCAGCAGGAACCAAGTGTTGAAGAAAAATCAAAGAGCCTGAGGATGGAAAAAAGGTTGGTTTTGTGAGTGTATCTGGAGTGGGGAATGTATTGTTTTTTCATTCAATCAGAAAATGGTAGCTTGAATTTTGCTGAGAAGCTAGTCCCTTTAATAGTTTGTGCTTAGTCCCTTCCTGCAGCCACAGTCACCTCTGCCAACTGCTGTATCAGCTGTTGGCTTAGCACTTTTAGACAAAACCTCAACAATTTATGTATTTCCATAGTCATTTTTATTAATCGTATGAAGCTTCATCTAAAACTGTCTTCTTCCTCACTGATGCAGTTAATGTGGCTTGCTGCCCTCCTAGTGAAAGGGTCCTAAATGTGAATTAAGCTTTCTTTTTGGGTAACTAATATTTAAATCATTATGCGAGTGTTAGCACAGAGGTTCATGTGAACCGATATGCACTGTAACTCCAAGGAATTTGAGTCAAGTATTAAGAGGAAAATGAAAATAGAGTTACTGCCCAATTCTCAAGTCTTTCCCTAATTATGTATTCTTGTCTAATTGTAAAATACATTGGTTCTCTTAAGCCTTAAATAATAAAAATAAGCTAATGATCACTGTGAACAGTTATGCCATTATTTCCTCCTTATGAAGACCCCTGGAAGAATCTGAGTGCAAGACTAAGGATAAATGTATTGTTTAACAAGTAGCTTGCTTTTATCACATGAACATTGTGAGTTATGTAACTGACAGGTTGGTTCCTAAAAAGAGCCAAAATTATGACTCAAATTAGCAGATACATGGATCACAATGTACAGATCTTAAGCCTCATTCACATCTCCACTTTGTCATCACCCTTGATTTGTGTGGTTTCCCGCTTCCCCTGTCTTTGATGTGTCCTTGCAGCCACCTTAGGTTCTTTCTGAAACAAGACAAGGTACAGAGAAAACAAAGCAGAGACAATCATGAGTTAGTCAGCACTCCTGCTGCCATTACCAGTTCTTTCCGTAGCCTGGCCAGCTCCTCCTTCTGCTGCTCCTCCTCCTGCTGCCTGACTTCCTCCAACTTCTGGACTCTCTGGGCTTCTGCCTCAGCCATTTTCTTCTCCATCTCTTGCCGCTCTTTGGCTCTCTTCTCAGTGGCCAGCTGAAAAGGTTCTTGAACTAGTGAAAGGCTATCTGAGTACAGAAACAGAGAGAATATTGGTACACAAGCAGGACTTGCATAAACCTGGCCCCCATAGAGCCAGCAAGAGGCACAGATATGCATGTCAATAGAACGGCTAAGCACTAAGGAAGCCTTACTGAAAGTTGGAGTCTTAGAAGTTTAAAACATGGAAGGGCCCCTGAAAATCAACTAATCAGGAAAAAAGCAAGACCCACATAGGAGAAGTAGCTTGCTTAAAACCACATTGTGACTTTAAGACAGATAGATGTAGAAGAATCCCAATTAATTGACAACCTACCCAGTGCTTAAGGAAGCAAATGTTTTGTAATTAAGGCTTGCTTCAGGGTGAACTCCAGAAAGAGGTCCTGGCTATCCCTCCCTCACTTCCTGGTACTCTTTAGGTGGGCAAAGCCTATAACTATTACTGAAATGCCAGCTGCCTCTGCCCAGGATCTTGCTCTATGAATCTGGCCCCAACATATTCTGAAACTCAACATAGCTGCTGGGTTCAACAAAGGCAAAAGTCTGGGTCAAGGAGAGAAAAAACTAGATCCTCTACAGACAAATGCTTCTGGTTGCCACAGCATTATACGGACACAACTGAGTCCCAGGCAATCCCCCTGGGAAGTCTGACAATGTTGCCCCAATCCCCCAAGAATACATATAATACTACCAGTCATGGATTTTTTCTCTTTCTTGGGAACAAAGGGCTCCTGGAAGATGACAGTATTTGGACGAGCCTTGAAGCAAGTTGCTTCTTTCTGCTGTTTCAGTTCTTCTTCCAGCTATTAGAAAGAAAGCCTGTCAGATAACGTGCCATGACTACCACCTCCATGACTCAAGTACTAGTGTTTCTAACTGTTTCATCAATAAAGACAGCAAATGATTTCATCTAAACCCCAATTAAAACCCCCTTTACAATGAGTAGATCAGAATGACAACATCTAAACCCACTGAGAATTAGAAAGTATCTTTATGATACATTTGACCCTCGAAAAATATGAAGATTAGGGCACCAACACTCCACAGTTGAAAACCTCATATAACTTTTGACTCCTCCCAAATGTACTTACTATAATAGCCTACTCGCCACTGAAAACCTTACCAATAACACAAATAGTAAATTAACACATATTTTGTATGTTATATATATTAAATACTGTACTCTTACAATAAATTAAGCTAGAGAAAATGTTAAGAAAATAAGGAAGAGAAAATACATTCACAGTACTTATTGACAAAATCCATGCATAAATGGACCTGTGCAGTTCAAACTAGTGTTGTTCAAGGATCAATTGTAATTTTAAGACCTTATCTTAACACCTACTCCCAAAATAGACATTATATACCCCCAGATGTGATCATCTATAAAGTATTCTCCCTCCCAAGCCCCCTCAAAAAAAAAAAAAAACCTAACCAGAGTTTAATCAAGTCTCTTAATATAACTACTCATCAACAGGAAACATAGGAGACAGAGGAACATATTAAGCAACACCACAGAATGCAATGACCAAAATCCAGATTATGGAAAACCAATAAGACAAATAATCCAGTTTATTCAATAAATAAAATGCAAGTAGAGAAGGCTATAGATTAAAAGGGATTTGGATTTATTAAACAACTGTAATATGTGGACCTTATTTGAATCTTGATTTGAGCGATTCAACTGCCTGAAAAAAATTATGAGAGATTTTGGGGTATATAAGTGCTGACTGTCATTATTAAGGAATTACTGTTAATGTCTTACTACAATAATAATATTGTGATTATTTTTTTTAATCCTTATATTTTAAAGTTACACACTGAAGTATTTTGGACGAAATGAGATGAGATGGGCCCTAACCAGTTTGGCTCAGTGGACAGAGCATGGGCCTGCAGACTGAAAGGTCCCAGGTTCGATTCTGGTCAAGGGCATGTACCTTGGTTTCGGGCATATCCCCAGTAGGGAGTGTGCAGAAGGCAGCTGAATCGATGTTTCTCTCTCATCGATGTTTCTAACTCTCTATCCCACTCCCTTCCTCTCTGTAAAAAATCAATAAAATATATTTTTTTAAAAAAGAAATGAGATGAGATGAGGATTTGCTTCAAAGTAATCCTGTGTAGGTAGCAGTATCCAGTGTAGAGATAAGTAGATAGAAGCATAGCTAAAGTAAGATTTTCTATGTTTTGATCACTATAGCACCAGGTTACAGGTTAATGCAAGTTCATTATACTATTCTACTTTGTATATGTCTGAAAAACTTGAAAAAAATTTTATTATGGAAAATAACCCCACAGACATTCTATGTCACAGACCTTGAAAGAGAGATTCACTAGTACTTTCAAAGCAACAGTCTCAAGTTTTCCTAGACTATAACAACAACAACAAGAGGCCTACGCTCACTCAGTCAGGTTAGCAGTCACATTTCTTGGGTTTTAAGAAGGGTGACTTCCTATAAAAAATTAGTCCAGAGCTCCTTTTGGACAGAGTGTAAGGTAAGTGACAATATAAAAATACCAACAAACTTAGGGATTCAGGAAAAAATGTTCTCCAGATAGGGCAGAATTAGATTCCAACTAAACCAGCCAACAACCAATTAATTGTTTTTAACTACCTGTCATCTATAAAGAGCAAAGAGCACACTATGCTGACAAAACAGCATACCCTATTGAGAATCTATTCTCACTATTCTATTTCTTATCAAAGCACCAACAGAAACGAGTGAACATGTAATAAACAAGTCTAATATATAAAGAAACTCCAGATGCAAAGAAAGCCTATCAGTTCTCACATTCCCCAGATGAGCACTTAGAGCCAGGATCAGCAAACTTCAGCCAGCTTACAACCTCTTTGAGCTAAGAATGGTTTTTACAATTTTAAAGAATTAAAATACACACACACACACACACACACACACACACACACACACACTATATGACAGATCGTATACAGCCTACAAAACCTAAAATATGTATTTACAATCTTTTTTTTTTTTTAATAGAAAAAGTTTGCTGATCCGATTTAGAGCAGAGACTCTGAAATAATCCAGTGTGTTAGTTCTGAGATGAATTTCAATGTAGTGGGCCTACCCATTCTAACAAACCAACAAACAACCATTTACATATTAGCTGCTGTCCCAACCCCTCACCTGGTGCTTCCAAGTCTGTGCCTTTAAAGCACCTCTTTTGTCAGTCTCCAAGCAGAAAGGCTCAGTCTGGGTTACACTCTTCACCTTCTTCTCTGGCAGGTTAACAGTGTCAAAATCAGGCAAAAGATGTGCCTTGAACTTGGGCACCTGATATAAAAGAAAACATAAGATTTAAGATAAGGCCTTTCTAGCCAGAAAGCAATAGCTACGCCAGAATATTTGGATGAATCTAAATCTAAAAAAGAGAAAAGGGCCCTAGCTGGTTTGGCTCAGCGAACAGAGCGTCAGCCTGTGGACTGAAGAGTCCCGGGTTCAATTCTGGTCAAGGGCACATGCCCAGGTTGTGGGCTTGATCCCCAGTAGGGGGTGTGCAGGAGGCAGCTAATCAATGATTCTCTCTCATCATTGATGTTTCTATCTCTCTCTCTCTCCTTCTTCCTGAAATCAATAAAAACATATTAAAAAAAATAAAGAGTAATGGGCTTAAAAGGAACCCAGGTTTTCCTCCCAATACTGGTATTGCCTGCAATGGCAACATAATCATGGGCAAGTCACTTAACACCCTTGAGCCAGAAAGCTTATTAAAATTACTTGCCCTTTTTATACTTCATAAGGTTGTCATGAAGAGATCAAAGGAAGTCAGTGATTTTTATAAAAATGCAACATAAAAGATTATCTTTGAGGGATCAAAGAATAGTGTTAAGCTACTTACAGAAATGAAAACACCTACCTCCATTTTCTGCAGTTCTTTTATTTTCTTCTCCTTCTGTAACTGGCGTTCTTTGTCTCGAGAATCAAATGAGAAAGGGCATATTTCCACAGTCTTTGCCTCTGGGATTTGGGGCTTAAAAGGTACCCCCAAATGTGCCCGAGGTTGAGCTCTTCTTATCACTACCGGCTCCTCTTCCTACAAGAAAAAACGCAGTTTAAAAACAAGACTGCTCACTCTTACCTCCTCAGAATGGAGAGTTGGAAGACATTATATGACAGAAGTCATGAAGGCAAGTCACCCCACCTCTTAGGTGTCTTAGTTTCCTATGTAGCAAAGTTACCTACCAACTCACTGGGGTGAGACCAATGTGAAAGTATTTGATAAAGGTCTAACACAATTACTCTTAAGATGTAAAGTCTTTCACAGGAAGGCTGTAAAAACTAATGAGATCAATCAGTGTGAATAAAATGAAGAACAGAAGATACACACAGCTTGGCCTCCTCTTTGACCCACCCTCCATCTAGACTCCACTAAAACATGTGACTGGGAGTTAATGAGTCGTCAAACCCGGAATAGGACCAAGTAAGTTGTTTGGGTTCAAACTGGTAACGTAAGATTACTGTGTATTTTAGTTTCAAATGAACTCAAAATGGCTTATGCTTGAGATCTGCTATGAACTTACCCCAACTCTGGATATCTATATATATAAAAGGCTAATATGCAAAGCGTCCCCTCGGGAGTTCGACCTGGAGACCAGGAGTTCAATCGCTCACTATGGTGTGGGCTGACCACCAGGGGGCTGTGTGGAACGAAGGAAGGCCCCAGCCAGCAGCCGGAAGGCCCCGAATGGCCTTGATCGCCAGGCCAGACCTAGGGACCCTACCCATGCCTCTAATAAAACTAGAGGCCCTGTGCACAAGATTCGTGCACTGGAAGAGGGTTGGGGGGAAGAGGGTGTCCTTCAGCCCGGCCTGCGCCCTCTCATAGTCCAGGACCCCTCAGGGGATGTCCACCTGCCAGCTTAAGCCGGAAGTCAGACATCCTTCTCTCAGTCCGGGGCTCTTGAAGTCTGGGACCCCTTGCTCCTTACCGCCCACCTGCAGCAGAGGCAGGAGAGGCTCCCACCACTGCCACTGCACTCACCAGCCGTGAGCCTGGCTTCTGGCTAAGTGGCGCACCCCCTGTGGGAGCACACTGACCACCAGGGGGCAGTTCCTGCGTTGAGACTCTGCCCCCTGGTGGTCAGTGCATGTCATAGCAACCGGTCATTCAGCCATTTGGTCGATTTGCATATTAGGCTTTTATTAAATAGGATGAAGATATAACAGGAAACTAGCCTGATCAATGACAGTTTATGTATCCCAGTTTCATGATCCATCATCACACAGTCACCTTTGCAAGCCTTGGATTAATGGAGATAGGACAGGGTGAATATTAACAGCCTGGTGTTTCTCTTCCTTTCTATACCCCAATCCCTAGGCCTGGTGTGAATTTTAAAGTCCCTCAGTGCCCTGACAGGGTAACTCAGTAGGTTAGAGTGTCGGTCCCAATACACCAAGGTTGCAGGTTCACTCTCCGGTCAGGGCACATACAAAAAGCAACCAATGAATGCATAAATAAGTGGAACAATCAATCTCTCTCTCTAAAAATAAATAAATAAATAAATTTTTAAAAAGTCCCTCAGTGAATGGTGACAACAACTCAGGCAAAATAGAGGACAGGGATCAGGAACTTTTAATCCATGTTACAATGGTAGGCTAATTGTCAATGTTATACAAACGGACAGGCCTCCAATAAGTTGCAAAGAATTACCACTGCAAGCCAGAAGATTCACACCAATTACTTTGCTCTTGGAGGAGCAAAAGAGATGATCAAATGTTTATGCCCACTGTTGAAGACAACTCCGGACAAGAGTGACTGCCTTTGAGTTCCATTAAGCTTTAAGAAAGAGTAATGCTTAGATTGATGATGCAGAAGGAAGAAGAAATCCCCACCCCAGGGAATCACCTCATCATTGATGGGCATTCGGATTCTGTTCTTTAATGCAAACGCCGGTGATTTGGGGACAGTGATTGGAAGTAGTTTCTTTTCAGGAACACCCTGGAAGGAATAAACAACTCCATTAGACATCCCAGGACAATCTCCACTAGTTAAGATTAAATCCTTGTCTTAAAGGGAAATTCACAAAACCAGGAATAAAAAAAAAGCTAGTGTTTCAGTATGTTGTTATTTACGCAACTAAGACAAAGGATCTGCAGTAGCACTCCAAAGGTGGAATGTCACAATAAAGAGAGGCAATAAGGACATAGTTTGAGTTGTATATTCAGTAAAAACAGAATTCATCAAAATCTTACTTTTGAATTTATGAAAAATACTACTGACAACAGAAAACAAACTAATGCCAATGTTTTGATGTTTCTCTTCCTTTCTATACCCCAATCCCTCAAAAACAAAATTTTTAAAAATGTTCATTTTATAAGCACTTATACTTTATCACAAATCTGGCAATTAATACTAACTACAAAATGTTAGCTCTTGGGCTGTTGTTTTGAATGAAATGTATAACCAGATCAATTAAAAAAATCCTCTCTCACATGCTAATGTTGCCCATCAGCTCTCTACTCTGCCTTCTCTCTAAACCCTTCACTGCCTTACCACAGGCCACATCATCAATTGCCTATACCATTCACCAGCCTTCTAAAAGGCTTTTCAGCTCATCTCATTCCTCCAATCCATCCTCTGAATATAGTCAGAATTATTTTTCAAAACACATCTGATATATTACTTCCTGACTTAAAATTCTTTAATGGCTCCCTCTTACTGTTTAGCTACAACAGTTTAACAAATGCCCTGGCATGAAGTACAAGGTGCTTTATAATCTGATACCCTGCCTGACTCTCCAGTCTTATCTCTTGACCCTCCTACACATGAATGAACTACTGGCAACTGCCAAAATTAACACTGGTTCTCAACTCAGTGTCTTTCCTTGTGCACTCTCTCTCAGCTGCTTTGAAGTACTTAACCCTTCTTTTCAAACCTCCACAGAAGCATCTCTTCTTCATAAAGCCTTTCAAGATCCTCAAACTCCCAGAACCTACAGAACTGACGCACTCTCTCCCTGTGTAGAGTTCTATCACAGTACATACAGAACTTCATTGCACTTGTTTATTTAGATGTTCATCTGCTTGTGTGAGCCTATGAGTGCTCCATGAGTGGGGACTTGCATTTCATCAATCCCTAACCTTGGCAAGTATAAAGCCGAACATTCAGCAAATGTTTGTTGAATGAATATAGTAAGAATAACAGAATTTATACCTTGGACTCAAATTTACATCTTGAGAGACTTCTCCTTAATTCCAACAATGCTGCAACTGCTCAAAACATCTTTGGAATATCTTTCTTGAGTGGCTTTCAAAGCCAATTTTGGGACCAAGCAAGGTAGAACTCAATCTTTACTTTTAATTAAACAAAACTGCTTCCAGACCTATTATCTTGGACTACTCTGAAGTTCTAGTTCCAAATGACTTTACACCAGCTTCTAAAAGCAAATTAATCTTTGAAATATGAAGATTTGCCATCCCTGAAGAGATCCAAAAGACTGTGCCACAGGATCTAAGACAAGTGGCTTTTCCAAAATGTTTTGCACAATATCAATCATTGGAAAAAATGTATACCCTCCTATGGTGACCACGACAAGGGGAATGCTCATTCTGATGTGAAAGTTCTTATGTTTCCTAAACAAAGCCAAGATCTCCAGCACAGTGAAATCCAATGTATCTGAGTGACAAAAGTCCATGAAATGGGATTTTCAAATAATGCTTACCATAAACAACAAAATCTGTTGTTGTACAACATCCTAGACATGTGAACTCCAGCCTCTTGCCTAAACATACTTATGACATGTGGGAATAAGAACACTGAACAAGGAGCCAGAAATCTGTTTTCACCCAACTCTGATTCCAACTGCTGTAACCTTAGGTGCATCACATAGCCTTCAGACCTCAGATTATTTGTTTTCTTTTCATTAAACAAAGTATTGGAAATAAATATCTGAGGGCTCATTTCGTTCTAAAATAATGTCTCTTTTCCTATTTTCCCCCTCTCTCTAAATCCATCCACCAGAGAGACATGCATTGTAAAAGAAAAGCAATGGAAACCTCTAACAAGTCAGCCATGAAAGAGATATTCACCAATGGGATCAATCCTCATAATTAGTTGGGAGAGAGGGAAAGGTGATTTATGAAAATCAACTTTGCAGCAACCATCTACCCACACCCCATTCTTCACTGCAATCAAAGCCAACTGGGGGCTCAATCAGAAATAAAGAAAAGAAAACTGGGTTTTTAGAAACAAAGGCTTCTTGTTTTGCCATTTTAAGTTTTTTTAGTTATAAATTCCTTAAGGGCAGGGAGGTCGCCAATTGCATTCTCCAAGGAACCTACAGAAGTCATTGTTCAATGAACACAAGGTTGATTAATTTGTTTGTATGTCAATCTGCTCTACCTGCCAGACTGAAAGCTTTCAGGACCAGGGCTGTTTCACATTCCATCTCTGAATTCCCAGTGTCTACCACACTAGAAACACAGGCTGGAGCACTTCAGCTTGTACTGTCACTCACTCAGTTATCCACACTGGAGTGCCTATGCTGTGATGCCAGGTTCTAGGGATACAGAAGTGAACAGTACAGATATTCACGGCCCCTACTCTCAGGGAACTCACATTCTAGTGGAAGAAAGAGAATGAAAAAGTAATAAATCAATTATTTCCAGGTTTTCACATGTGCTATAAAGAAACCTAGCAGGAATGCAGCTAAAGTATAATGGGGGTAAGCATGTCTCTGTAAGGCAGGATATGCCCCCCACGTCCCCTAGGACAAGATCTCAGGCCTGTCCCAGAGCAGTTAGGAAATTACTGTGAAGCAATGTTATTTCAGGGATAAGAGGGGGTAGGGGTGAAATTGTGCTGGTCTCCCCAAGTCAACCCTAAAATATCACTGCTAAAATTACTCACTGGCCTCACTGACACCATATCCACCTCTGTGGTGCCCCAGCTCTCCCACTAGATGTCGGCACCAAGTTCACATTTCACACCCTGGAGCTCAAGGCTTTCATCACTCCACCTCTCTCCCAAGAGCCGTTATTTCATCTCTGCCTCATGGCCCACTGCTGCCCAAGCCCGCGGTCTCCTTGCCACCTATCAACCACAGGCGGGAGCGCCTGAGAAACACCACAAGGAGACAGAGATGCAGCTTAAGCACCCAGAGGACATGAATGGGGAACAATGGTGGCAGACAGACAAGATGCATTTGGGCTCTGGAAGGCAGGCTCTTCTGTGCTATTACAAAAGTCCAAGACTAGAATTAAGAGACCTAATCTCAGTTCTGCTAACAGCTTCCAAAAATGGGCAAGCCACATTCCTCTCCCAGAGCTTCCCTTTCTAAAAAGCAAAGAAGAGTGAAAGAGAATACATCTAACGTCTCCTATGCTTTGCTTCTCTAGAAACCATCAGTTAAAGTGAAATCACTGGAAATTTAGAGAGCTGAAAACAGCTAGCATCAAACTCAAAAACTGTGTTTGCCAAAATTAACAATGATAACAGCATTGTGGGGTAGGATGACAGTGCTTAAGAAGATGACAGTTCAGTCCAGCCGGTGTGGCTCAGTTGACCTATGAACCAGGAGGTCACAGTTCAATTCCTGGTAAAGGCACATGCCCAGGTTGTGGGCTCGATCCCCAATAGGGGGTGTGCAGGAGGCAGCCAATCAATGATTCTCTCTCATCATTGATGTTTCTACCTCTCTCTCCCTCTCGCTTACTCTCTGAAATCAATATATATTTTAAAAATATGACAGTTCAAATCCTGGTTCTGCATACTAGACACCTCTTAGTGTCTCTTTCCTCACCTAAAAAATGGAACCTACCTCTTAAAGAATTATGAGAAATAAGATAATCGACATAAAACACTCAGGAAAAAAACACTCAGTACAATGTATGCATGCAATAAAACAGTTATTACTATTAACAATGTGACTGCTTTAGTATTAACAATGTGACTGCTTTAGTGTGTCAGACACTAAAGTCTTCACTGGGCTCTAATCTTTGCTGCACCTAACAAATAAAAAGCTCCAGGGGTGGGGCCCAGGAATCTGTTTACGTAATAAGATCCCCAGAGGATTCTGAGAACTAGCTGGATTTGGCAAACACTTTCCTGCAGCATAGCACTTCAATTCAGTTGCATACTTGCTTAACCTAGTGCTTTGCTGATTTGTTTATCCAGAATTCTCAACAAGGCATAACCTGGTACAACACTACGCTAAGATCTCAACTAACTCCTAATGAACTCTAGTCAACCTCCTCCAATTAACACTTCTCCCGAGTTATCTCCAAAGCACAACAAACTGCCAAACCAATTTCCTAAATCAATGTTTCTAAAAGTGGAGTTCAGGTATGACTGGTGATATGGAAGAGGATGTTAGATGGGATATAGTCATTTTTTTATTTTTAATAACTACATATTTTCCTTAAGAACCTTCTATTTTATTCAAGAACTAGAGGCTCAGTGCACGGATTCGTGTACTGGTGGCCTGTACCCTCTTGCAATCCAGGACCCCTCGGGGGATGTCAGATCCAGCCAAAACCGGCAGTCCGACATCCCCCGAGGGATGTAGTAGTGCGCAAATCGGCAGGCGGCAGCGCAGGGAGAGCCAAGCCCAGGCCTGCGCTCCCGCTATCCAGCCCCCGCTGCGCCTACTGCGCTGCCTCTTGGTGGTGCTGCACAAAGGCAGGAGAAGCTCGCACGCCACAGCTGCGCTCACCATCCATGAGCCGGCTTCTGGAACCCGTCATTCAGCTGAGTGGTGCTCCCCACTGTGGGAGGCGCCCTGACACCAGGGGGCAGCTCCTGCGTTGAGCATCTGCCCCCTGCTGGTCAGTGCGCATCATAGCGACCAGCCGGTCATCTGATCCCTTAGGGCAGTGGTTCTCAACCTTCCTAATGCCGCGACCCTTTAATACAGTTCCTCATGTTGTGGTGACCCCCAATTTCATTGTTACAAATTGAACATAATTAAAGCATAGCGATTAATTACAAAAACAATATGTAATTATATATGTGTTTTCCGATGATCTTAGGCGACCCCTGTGAAAGGGTCGTTCGACCCCCAAAGGGGTCGCGACCCACAGGTTGAGAACCACTGCCTTAGGGTTTTATGTATATAGATGCTCCAAGAGTATGGACCCTGGAACCATACTACCTAGATTCATATCTTAGCTCTGGCATTGACTAGTTTATTATCTAGGGCAAGTTATTTAACCTCTATATTTCCTAGCCATAAAATGGATGGATACTACTACCAATAATGTTTACCACATACAGTTATTATGAGAATTAAGTATTATATAAAGAGTTTAGAATAAAACATGGCTCATAATAAGCTGTATATTAGTAGCTACTATTGCTATTCATGGCAAAAAGTACTGGTTTTCCATTTACATGATGATTTAAATGTTTCCTTTAAAATCACTTTAAAAATGAGTTGATTTTGCCCTAACTGGTTTGGCTTAGTGAATAGAGCGTTGGCCTGCAGACTGAAGGGTCCCAGGTTCGATTCCGGTCAAGGGCATGTACCTTGGTTGCAAGTACATCCCCAGTAGGGGGTGTGCAGGAGGCAGCTGGTTGATGTTTCTCTCTCATTAATGTTTCTAACTCTATCCCTCTCCCTTTCTCTCTGTAAAAATCAATAAAATGTATTTTTTTTAAAAAATGAGTTGATTTTAAGAATATATAAAGTCAACACTAGTGTATGAGATATAAGGATATAGCAAAAAATGAAAGGGTAGTATATGAATTAAATAAAAAAACAAAAACTTGTGGCGGGGGGGGAAAGCCAGGAGCTTAGGAGAAGATGTTATTAAAAGCAAGGTACCAAATGAATGTTATAGAAGCCTTGAGAAAGTCATTTTCTTCTCTAGGCCTCAGTTTTCTAATGTGTGAATGAAAACACTGAGCGAGCCCATCTGGCGCTAAGATTCTGAAGTCTGCATATAAATCTGCATTTCCCCTGCTCTATTCAGAACACTGTTTGCTCAGCAGTTAATGACCACGGTGGCACAGCTCTTACAGACTAGTCCTTGGGTTGGAAGATTTTCTTTAAAGTTTGTGAAACACTGCTGGTGGGAATGCAAACTGGTGCAGCCATTATGGAAAACAGTATGGAGTTTCCTCAAAAAATTAAATATGAAACTGCCATTTGACCCAGTGATCCCACTTCTAGGAATATATCCTAAGAAACCCAAAACACCAATTAGAAAGAATGTGTGCACCCCTATGTTCATAGCAGCACAATTTACAGTAGCTAAGATCTGGAAACAGCCCAAGTGCCCATCAGCAGATGGGTGGATAAAAAAGCTGTGGTAGATTTATACCATGGAATACTATGCAACAGTAAAAAAAGAAAAATCTCTTACCCTTTGGAGGGACCTGGAGAGTATCATGCTAAGTGAAATAAGTCAGTCAGAGAAAGAGAAGTAGCACATGATCTCACTCATATGTGGAATCTAAGTAACAAAATAAACTGATGAATGGAGTGGATCCAGAGACATGGAAGCATGGAACAGAGTGGAATCTCAGAGGGAAGGCAGGGGAGGGTGGGAGGTAATCAACCAAAGACCTTGTATGCATATATGCATAACTCATGAACACAGGTGGTGAAGGCTGGGGGCAGGCTGGAGAGGTTCAATGAGGGAAAAAGAGGACATATATATTCCTTTCACCAATAAAGAATTATTTAAAAGTAAAATAAAGTTTGTGACAGAGTTTGACATAATAGTAAACTAGTGGCCTGGGCCACAAAATTTGTGCGGGGGGGGGGGGGGGGGCGAGGAAGGGTGTCCCTCAGCCCGGCCTGCACCTTCTCCAATCTGGGACCCCTCGGGGGATGTCCGACTGCCAATCCCTGCGGGATAGGACCTAAACCGGCAGTCGGACATCCCTCTCGCAATCTGGGACAGCTGGCTCCTAACCACTCACCTGCCTGCCTGCCTGATCGCCCTTAACCACTCTGCCTGCTGGCCTGATCACCCCTAACTGCCTCCCCACCCCCCGCCGGCCTGATCGCTCCCAACTGCCACCCCTGCCGGCCTGCACACTCCCAACTGCACCCACCCCCAGCCTGCTCGCCCAAACTGCCCCCCCCCCCCCCGGTGTGTCCCTTAAAATGTCCGTTGGTGTGTGTCTATCGGTACGTAAAGACAGGCCCGGTCGGAAGGTCCCCCTAAAGTCTTCGCGTTGGTCGTAAAAAAAATTTTGGCTAAGAAGGAGGCATT
>NW_005871108.1:2253027-2273562 GCF_000147115.1 Myotis lucifugus | reverse complement strand
TCATGCAGAAAGTTTCTCAACTGAAAGACAATCGCGGAGAGGGGAGAACCATTTCTAAGCATTATCATGCTTTTTAAAGCCTGGAAAATATAACTTCAAATTGCTTCTGACTTAGTACTAAGAAACAGAATAAACAAAAGTTGAAGGTAATAAACACTGGTGAACAGGTTCACTTGAAACCACAGTGATGCTAAAGGGTAAACAAGAAAGAGGACAGGGGAACAATGTTCTTAGCACCTGAACATAAGTAGGTCCAAACCAAGGGAAGAGGGTGCTTCTTCATCTGCACGGAAATTCATCTAAAAACCATCTTTGCACTTAAGCCGGTGCTGACCTCCATTACTTATTCTTGGACTGTGGCATCTCTTCCCCATCAAAATAAAGTAACCCACTTTTCACATCTAGTTTCTAGTTGCTCCTCTTAATATATAGACTTCCTTTTTCCAGCTTAACTGACCCACTGTTTCCAGGAGCTGTCCCGTTTTCTACCTTCAGGCTTTTTTTGTCACCCCCACTGCCTGGAATGCCTCGTGAGTTCATTTGCATTTCTGTAAGTACAAATTCTACCTTGTAATGGAGAAGCAATATAATGACAGTTTAGATCACAGACTCTGGAGCCAGAGTGCCTGAATTATTATCCTTGCTCCACCGTTTACTGAGTGTCCTAGGAATGCTACTTAACCTCTTTGGGCCTCAACTGCCTCATCTCAAACTAGAGATAATTAGACTAAACCACCTGGAGGGGCCATGGTCAACATGAATGGCTTAATATACGAAAAAGGCTTAGGGCAGTGCCTGGCACATACTGAGAGTGTCAGCTACTACAACAGTGACAACATGATGAGGATGACTATTACTCCATATTGTCAAGGATGAAGTCAAATGCTTCCTCCTCCCAAAATCATCCCCTGAACCTTCCACCTAGGAGAAATCATTATCTTCGCTGAATTCCTATAATTCTTCTAACTGCCATCTCTCTGAGAACACTTCTGTCTCATTTTATATTACTTACACATATGTTGTCTCCCTTATTGGACTTTAAGTTTCCTGAGAACAAAATCTACCTCTGATATGTCTCTTTATCACCTACAACTCCTAATATGATGCCCTGATCATAGTATATATTCAAATATGTATAAGTGGGTGGATATTTGGTCATAAGCAGGACAATTTTGTCAGCATGTAGGGCCTCAACCATTCTTACCACAACATCTTCCAAGATCTTAGTCGGGCAAGGTCTGGAATGAAATTCAAAGTGTTCATCCTCTGATTTCTTCTTTGACTCACGCTCCTGGATTCTTTTCTCAATTTCTAAATCAAAGCCAACAGGCTGAGTGGGTGGCTTCACAGGCGGTTTCTTGGGCAAGATGGGCCCACCTTCAAGAATTCTGGGATCCAGTTCCCTTGCTTTGAATTTATATCTGTAAGGTGAGAATTTAAATGCCATCCCCCCCAAAATTTTAATAATTAAAAAAAATACATAAACAACAAAGTAGGCCAAACAGAAAAACAATAATCATTAAGCTTAGCCATCATGCAGAGCAAAATTTCTCTCCATAGCCATTATTTCTACCTCTAGAGCAAAGAATAAGAAAATCCTAACATTCCCACCACTTTAATGACTGGGGTTTCTCTTCACAGGGGAAGCTCCCCCTTCTCAAAAGTACAAAAAGAAATGGAAAGAGGATATAGGAGACAAATCCAGTGCTAACCATATTAAGTTCCAGTTTCCTCCCATGAACAATCCCTTGGGTAGCCATGAAAGAGTAGGATCTACCTAAACTAACCTCAGAGGACACTCCCTAACTGGAATCATAACTAAGTTCTCCCACTCCAACCTCTGCATTAGCTTTTTATCAGTTTACACTCCAGGACATCTCCATATCCCCACTTTCAGGACTAATCATAGAGGCAGGGACACAGCCTACAGAGCTGGTAACTCAAATGCTGTAAATTCCCATGGCATGAAAAATAGCAACTGTCCCCTTATAGAACTGAAAAGAGAGCAGGCGGTTTCTTAAACTCTTCCTCAGATACTGCCAGTGGTACTTACTGTTGCAGTTTCTCAAGCTCCTCAGCCTCAAGATCCGCTGCACTTTTGCAGGTCACAGGCCTTGTGCGCTGTTTGGTTTGCAACACAGGAGTCTGTGGTTCTGTGACAATCTTGGCCACAGTAGACTTGGTGGGTAACAGAGCTGTAAACCGAAATCAGAGACATTCACCTGGCTCCTCAAGACCCCATTTACCTGTAAGTGCTAACTCATCTTGGCAACCCAGAGAGGCCCAACCACAGAGTGTTGGCCCTCCATATTCAGCTCAGTTCACATCAGGCAACCTGACAAATATGCAGTCCCTTCTTCCCTATCACTCTTTATTGAGGGGTATGATTGATGAAGGTAAACTTTGGTAAACTCTACTATTATCTTCTGAACTTAAAAACCACCCATGTCTGATGAATTCCTTATCACTGCACAGGCCTATACTGCCTTTCTATTGGCAATGCCAACTATTTTGCTTGTAATTGACAAGTAAGATTTTTACTTATTCCCGCTTTAAAAATAAGGCCTTTCTAAAGACGAAGAAACAATTACCAATTTTATAAACTCCCTAAAAGCATCTATATCAAAGTATCAAGACTACCTCGCACAGAAAGTTAAATGGACAAAGTAAACTATGTCAAAGCATCAATATTAAGACCATCACCCAATGTTCCCCCAATAAATTCAATAAAAATAAAAATTTTAAAAAGACCATTGTTACTACTCATAGAAAATACTGATTTGCTGGGTCAGGGGCAACCATGTCAGTTTTATTATGTAGAATGAGTTCTCTAATTTAGAACTTATCACATAAGATAAGAAGGTAGAAACCAAATATATTTCTTTTATAAAGAAGCCAGGCTTCAAGTATATACATAACCATTATTTAGCTATCACTGTAAAAAGTTTTAAATAAAAATTACTTTCTGTAATTTGTCAGTACTGAGATTATTAGAGCAGGACATAACCGAGTCTAAAAGTCATATATTATTTGAAAAGTCATGTTTAATATTTAAATTTCCATTAGGATAAAAAAAAATTATTTTCATTAATATAAAATTTTTTTTAAATATATTTTATTGATTTTTTACAGAGAGGAAGGGAGAGAGATAGACCATTATTTAGCTATCACTGTAAAAAGTTTTAAATAAAAATTACTTTCTGTAATTTGTCAGTACTGAGATTATAAGAGCAGGACAGATCCGAGTCTAAAAGTCATATATTATTTGAAAAGTCATGTTTAATATTTAAATTTCCATTAGGATAAAAAAAATTTATTATTTTCATTAATATAAAATTTGACAAATGAACAGTATTAAGCTTGTCTGGCTACCTGACACAGCACTAAACAATGCCTATGTAAGGGCAGAAAAAACTGAGACCTTCAAAGGCAAAATGACCAGATTCTGCTTTATCCATAATGCTAGCTTTATACACTGGACAACTATTTTATACCACTATTTTTAAACTTTTTTACCTTCCTTCTTATAGAAATTATTTTCATAAAAAATAGAAACTATTAGATTAGAATTCTCTCATTTGTTCACCACCAAATCTATACACCCACCAGCATTTGCACTCATTCTTCTCACTCTTCCATCCTCCTTTCAAAGAATGAGAGCTATGATAAGTACTCCTCCTCTACCTGCCTGTGCAGGGATTTAACCATTGGTTATCTTCTTTTTCTCCTCTATTTTCAGCTTCTCTGCCAGGAACTTCTTAGTACGCAGGCACACTCTACCTATCTTCCACATCTTTTAACTCTGACATCTCCTTTCATTTTCATAGCATTTAGAATAATTTGTAATGATCTATTTGTTCATCTCTCTCACTGAATTAGAACCTGATGTTGAGTAGCACCAAGTCCATTTTGTTCACTTCTATACCCTCAACACCCAACAAAGTACTTGGTTTGTAGTAGTAAAAGAAACTTGTTGAATCACTGAACAAAAAGCACACAACCTTGAATGAATGGAATGCCTTCATTTTCTATCAGTAAATAAATGCACCATGACACTTTAATATATAGCAAAAATATCTTTGATTCCCCTTATTACTGACCAGAAGGATCAAGTGATTGATAGGCATAAGTGGACAGATAGCTGGGTGGTTTGAGAAAATGCTCAACAATAAATTAAGATTGCATATAGGTACATACCATACTATAGTTCAAAAACTAGGATATCAACTAAAGGCAAATTTGTGCCTAAGACGCAGCAAAAGGAATTCTAGGGAAGACTCCAGCCAGCTATGGTATCAGTAAGAAACTTACTAATATCATCCTTCTTGCTCCTCAAGTGATATCTGTTAGGGGTTCCTTTATAGAAGGCTTCGACCTGCTGTGCAATAGGTACATATGTAGAAGCTGTTTCATCAAACTTTCTTTTCTTTCCTTGGGACAGGTTGAAAGGCTTTATAATGGTGCATCCCTTAGTCACTCGGGCCTGTAAAGAAAGAAGTTGTTCCCCAAATGAAACGTTATAGAAGCTCAGATGTACCACAAGTCACATATTCAGCAGAGAATCAAAAGGAAAAGAGCTCGTGTAAAACCTTAAGAATTATTACTCTTAAACCTGTCAGTCTTTGAGCTCAGGTTACCAGTCTATTCCCATCTTAAAAAAAAATAAAATGATCTAGCACTTAGCAAATTGTTCTACAATAGTACATAAAGTGATCTTTTACAAGCATGTTAATGTTTTAAAGCAATCAAGAGCAAATCTTCTTAGAATTAGAAGGAACCAAAAATGCTTAAAAGGTACTCTATCCCTAATCCATTTTTTAAAAACTGATTAGGATTCTGGGAGTGATCAGGTCGTGTGTGTAAAAGTCTGAATCAGACTCTTATACACCCTTCCCAAAAACTGAGTGAAGAAGCCTACTCCTTCGAACACTGATTTTGATTAAATTGGTCTCTGACTGAAAACAACACTTCTCCAGAACCTACATCTCAAAGAAAGAACACACCCAGGGTTTAAGACTGAAAGACTGAGTTCAACAAATGATGATGATAACTGAAATTGCAAGTAGAGATTCTTAGAATTTTTATTTAGGATTGTTAGTTTTTGTTAGTGCTCCGGTAACAACACTGCATAGCATTGGAGTGGTCTGCCCCAAAGCCATTTTCCCCATAAATGGTATTATATTTTATACACAGCTTTGCAAACAAAACTTTTTCAAGAATTTTGTAACAGCACAAGCTGTAACAAGCCTGTGCTTATGATTTGCCACCCATAATTCTATGTTTTGTGTATATTATCAATTCAGTTTGCACAGCAACTTGGCAAGATGGTTCCCAAAGAGACAGTAATTTATCCAAGATCAAAGAGCTAACAGGAGGCAAAGTGAGAATTCAGATCTTAATTCAATTATATTATTGTAAGTGGTGACCACAAATGTTACAGCTAAAATCCTCACTAAATTAGTAAGAGGAATATTCACTTAGTCCATCAACTTACAGGAGATGGAGGATGCTTTCGCAGTTCTGATGTAAAGTTCACTTCCTTATACTCCTCCTGGTTCTTAGGATGCTGTTTGATTCGCTCATCTGTGCGAAAGTGGAAGTTGACTGATTTGGTTACCTGGCTCACTGTTTTCTTCACAGGTTGTCCTGAGTGAGGAGCAGAGCAAAACACTCAGGTTACACAGAGAACATTAGTAAATCTCCCTTTATCCAGTCTTTTTGGTCTTTCTATTACCATGGATCTAACTTTGTTCACTCTTTACATGTAACCCAATATTTGAAACAGTCCTAAGGACACTAATATATGTGCCTTATTCATTAAGTTGAGTACTGTTGGAGGTGAGGCCCTTTGGTCAGATGCCAACTGTTAAAGAGGTAGGACAGGAAGAAAAATCCCATCTCCCAGGTGTGGCCATAGGTCTGAAGACAATGAGTAGCTAGAATATTTCTGATAGACAAAGATCTCAACTGACTTTAAAATCACACTTAACTAGCCCTGCTGGTGTGGTCCAGTGGTTGAGCGGCTACCCATGCACCACGAAGTCACTGGTTGATTCCTGGTCAGGGTACATGCTCAGGCTACAGGCTTGATCTGAGGTGGGGGCCATGCAGGAGGCAGCCAATCAATGTTTCTCTCTCTCTCTCTTCTCTCTCTCTGTAAAAATCAATAAAAATATATTTTTTAAAAAGGCACACTTAACTAAACATCTCTAAGAAGGAAACACTATAAACTCCAGGGGTGCTTCCTTCAACCCGGTAAGCAGGGCTTTATAGCTTCAACTCCACCAATAAACATGCAAGAGCAAAGCAGAGCTCTGATCCTTCAGTTCCCTCAGTCATGCTTTTCCTCCATAGCCACAACTGAAATCATTCCACTTCCTCTTCCTCTACCAAGGATAAAATGGGACAACTGGCCTGCCCTATTGCTTTATCTCCTGTCTTAATCCTAGTCCCTCTTTTTCTACTATAAACAAAAAGAATTAGGAGGAAAACGGAGGGGGAAATCAATTCCACTTGAAAAAATGAAGGCATGGGAAAAGGTCTCATCGGTTTGGCTCAGTGGATAGAGCGTCGGCCTGCGGACTGAAGGGTCCCAGGTTCGATTCCGGTCAAGGGCATGTACCTTGGTTGCGGGCACATCCCCACTGGGGGGCGTGCAGGAGGCAGCTGATCAATGTTTCTCTCTCATTGATGTTTCTAACTCTCTATCCCTCTCCCTTCTTCTCTGTAAAAAATCAATAAAATATATTAAAAAAAAAAAAAAGAAAAAGAAACTGAGATAATAAACATTGTTTAAAAAAAAAAAAAAAAAAGATAGGTTTGCCCTAACCGGTTTGGCTCAGTGGATAGAGCATCAGCCTGCGGACTCAAGGGTTCCAGGTTTGATTCCGGTCAAGGGCATGTACCTTGGTTGCGCGCACATCCCCAGTAGGGTGTGTGCAGGAGGCAGCTGATCAATGTTTCTCTCTCATCAATGTTTCTAACTCTCTATTCCTCTCTCTTCCTCTCTGTAAAAAACCAATAAAATATATAAAAAATAAAAAGATGGGTGTGACTTCTACAGTTAGAGAAGGAACAGCATGCTCTAAGAAAGGGTCAATGTATGTAACATGTTATAGGGAATAATCACAGGGATGGTCCAACCTTCTAAATAAACGTTATTTTATGCCAACTAAGGCTAAGGAAGACAGAGACGTCAAAAAATCCTACCAAGATTATGAGAAGCACCCCCTCATAAATCAGTCTCAACCAAAGCCAAGCTGACCTGCTCCAGCAAGAGCAAATTTCTTGAATTCTTCATTCTTTTTCCGCATCTCCATCACCTCCTGCTGCATTTTCATGCTCTTCTCCAACTCTTGCTCCTCAGTACTTTTTAGAAGTTTCTGTCTAAAGGGCAAATCAATAAAGGAGATAAGAGAGGAGAGGAGAAAGAGGCTCAATGGTTCAAAAT
The DNA here is from genome assembly GCF_000147115.1 of Myotis lucifugus. Classification (NCBI taxonomy): domain Eukaryota; kingdom Metazoa; phylum Chordata; class Mammalia; order Chiroptera; family Vespertilionidae; genus Myotis; species Myotis lucifugus. Next base: position 2,266,112 of record NW_005871108.1, on the reverse strand, counting down.
AATCTAAAGTTTAGATTTTAAACCTGTGATACAATAATTACCCAAACAAAAACTTAATTAGATAACCTATGGAAAAAATAACCCAGATGCACAATTTATACCTTAATACTGAACAAATTTTCAGAAAATAGCTAAAACAGACAAGATGTTCCAAAAGATCCACAAATTGGACTATGTCATGATTACCTTTTGCCACCAGAAAAGCTAAAATTAAAATGCCACTAGAATGGGAAAATCTTTGCAACAAATATGGCCAAAGGTTAATAATATATACAGAACATATACTGTGATAGAGAGAATAGACTTAGGAGTAAAGCCAGAGAGTTCAAATCTCAGCCCTGTCATTTCATTTTCTGCCTATGTGATCCTGAGAAAATGATTTAACCTCTCAGAGCCTAAGGTGTCTCCACTGTAAAATGAGGAATATACTCATCTTCACAGAATGTTTGTGACTATTAAATCAGATAATGTTTCTGAGTACCTGACACATAGTAAACATTCCAGTTAGAGTAGCCATTCTTAGTAACAAACAAAAAAGGAAACAGAAAATTCACCCAAGAGGAAATATGGAAAAGATGTTACAGTAACAGTAATACAATGTTGTTATACAATGTAATCAGGTAAATACAAATTAAAATAATTAAATGCCATCAACAATATAGCAATTAAATGTGGAACATTTTTTATTGATATTTTAGGGGTGGGGAAGGAAAGGAAGAGAACGAGAGCGAGAGAGAAATATCAATGTGAGAGAGAAGCATCAATCTGTTGCCTCCCACAGGCACCCTGATGATGGGGGTTCGCCTTGACAGGGAATCAAACAGACACCTTTTGGTGCACGGGACGACACTCAACCAACTGAGCCGCACAGGGCAGGGCAGGAACATTTTTTTTAAAATATATTTTTATTGATTTCAGAGAGGAAAGGAGAGGGAGACAGAAACATCAATGATGACAGAGAATCATTGATCAGCTGCCTCCTGCACGCCCCCTGCTGAGGATTGAGCCCACAACCCAGATATGTGCCCTTGACCGGAAACAAACCTGGAAGCCCTCACTCAGTAGGCCAATGCTCTAGCCATTGAGCCAAACTGGCTATGGTGGCGGGAACATTTTTTAAAGTAAAAACATTCAATGCAGATGAGACAAGGAAATAATAATATTCAAAATTGATGGCACTGTAAATTTATATATTCTTTTCTAAAATAAAATTGGCTATATGAATAACCATAAAACTAGTAATTGAGATTACTCTAAAGAAAAAGCTCTGCCTATAAAGACGTTCACTAACTACTTATAATAATAAAAAATTAGAAACTACATTTTCAACAGAAAATGTTTAAATATAATGAGAATATTAACAATCTACCAAAAGAGGATAAATGTAAAGATTTTATAGTAGTACAGAAAAATAAATAAATCAAAGTCTCATAGTGAGTGAATAAAGCAAACCCAAAGGTTGTTTACATACTGATTGGGAAAATAGGTATTTTACTTGAATAAAACTAGAAGGGAGCTTGGTGAAATAAAAACATTCAAGTTGGATAGTAAGAACCTTTACTTTTTCCTTTTATATTTCTTTAATAATATATTTTTCCCAATGTTTAAGACTTGGGTACCCACCGGGTTATAAAACAATTCACCTCACCGTGGTTATAGCCTCAGGCATTTCCAAAGCTCCACGTACAACAAATAGACTGGAGATGTACCCATTTGCAATTTTCTTCTATTGACTCTGTTTAAAATTCAGGAAAGCAGCATACCTTACAGGTGGCATACCAGGCATAGTACGTCTCTCCTTGGCTTTCTCTGGGGAAGACTCATTCTTTCCAGAAGTATCTTGACAAGGAGCAATGCCATCTTTCTCTTCTTCTGACTTCTTTTGATTAGAACTTGAGTTCAAAAGAACAAAAAATATCCTCTTAATTCCCTAAATTATACCCTGCTCTAGCCTCCTCCCCAAATCTATCACATATGACTTTAATTTTCACTCTCTAAGACAGCGGTTCTCAACCTGTGGGTCAAGACTCCTTTGGGGGTGGAACGACCCTTTCACAGGGGTCGCCTAAAACCATCGGAAAACACATATATAATTACATATTGTTTTTGTGATTAATCACTATGCTTTAATTATGTTTAATTTGTAACAATGAAATTGGGGGTCACCACAACATGAGGAACTGTATTAAAGGGTCACAGCATTAGGAAGGTTGAGAACCACTACTCTAAGACAAGTATACTTCAACCACAAGATTCTTCTATGGTAGGTAACTAGTGGTTATCAGATCATCTATAAGAGGTAAACTTTAAGAACACCAATAGAAATCAATATAAGAGTTGTCTGGTGAAGGTTCAAGAGGATAAGAGAGATTCCAACTGTTCATCATCCAATGCACAAATGCCAGACAGCTGGTTGCCTTCCAATATCGATTCCATTTTCTTTTTTATTAACAGAACGCCAATTGTGTTTGGGGCGACGATGGAAAAAGGCAAAAGTATTGTACTTGCATCAATAGTCTCTATTGCACCTAGGAGGGATCCATGACACAGTTGGGCAACTAAGATAAAACAAGAGTTTCTGGAAAATATTTTACTTTTGTGATATAGGTGGTGCTGCCCCTCTTCCTTTGCCTCCTTCTTCTCTTGATACCTAGTGATATAGCAGCTATCTTGTGGGAACGAGGCAACAAACACAAGGAAGAAGCTAAGAAACAGAGCAGCCATCTTGAGGAACAAGCAAGAAATAAAAGCTGACTCACAGAGATGCTGCCCTAGCATTGTTCAGCCACTGAACCAAAGCCAACAGTAAACTTCTGTGAAGCAAATAACTATTCTGTAAACCACTCTAGCTGAACAGGTAAAATGCATTCCTAACTGATAAAAATAAGAGCACCATATATTCTGCTTGCTATTAACCTCAGGAGCAAACAGAGGTAAAACCTATGCCAACTGTCAAAAGCTGTGGCTACTTACACTTTCATTCTTTTGGAGGGTGGAGTTTCACTGATGATTACAGGAGTAGGACATCTCTTGGCTTTCGTTTTCACATGGTGTTTTTCTTTCTGTGCCAAAGCTTTCTGAGCAGAGAGTCTAACAGATCGTCTATGGTAAAGGAATTGACAAAAATTTATCTGAAATGAATTTATCTTCTACAGATATGTAAATGTTCTTCAGAAATGTGAAAGTATGTCAAACTACAAAGAGCTATAAAAAGTTTAGTGGTATTATTTCAACTCTAAACGTCTAATCTCTTGTTTTACTGATAGTTATAAAAATTTCATCATAAATATTAGTACTTAAATGCATTTGTACTTGTAAATTAGACCTCAATAAAGCTGAGATTTTTTTAAGGCACTGGCAATCACCTAGCAGAATTCTTTCTTTCATAAGTGAGAAAAGTAAAAAAAGATGAGGTGACTTGACCAATCCTGTTACATAACTAACTGCTGTCAGAATTGAAATTAGAGATCAGAGCTCCTGGAAACTGACCATAGTATTTATTTTCTCCTTTTACTTATAGCCACACAGTTAAAATATAACACATACCAAAAAATGCACAAAACAAAAATTAAGTAAGAAGATTACAAAATGAAATCTCATGAAATCATCACCTAACCTAAGAAACAGAACACTGGAAGCAGCTATCTTGACTTGTCTTATAGTAATCATTACTTTTTCTCTATCATTTTACCATATAAGATTGGTACATTAAGGGAAGAAACAAAAAAAAAATAAACCTTTATGTAATGCAATCAGACTGCTGCAAGTATTTTGTTCTGTCTCGTTTATTTCACCCATCATTATGTTTGTGAGATTCATCCACATTGATTCATGTAGCTTTAACTCAGTTTTCAATGATGCATTCATTGCACGAATGTACCACTATTTATCTCGTCTACTGTTGATTCTCAAGTTCTTGGTGCAGAGTACACATGCTGCTGTTGGATATCTTAAGTTGTAAGATTACTGGGTCATCGGACTTTGGTTAAAACAACTCAAGTCATTTTTCCAAAGTGCTTGAATCAATTTATGCTTACACTGGCAAGTTTATAAGAGTCTACATCCACCTGAATATTAGGTATTATCAGATGATTTAATTATAGCCATATTAAATGCTTTGTAGAACTTCACTGTGGTTTTATTTTGCTTTTCCCTGATTACCAGTGGACAGAGCAACTTTTCACATGTTTATTGGCCATTTGGTTAACCTTTTTCATAAAGTGCTAAGTAGTTCAAGTCTCTTGCTTTCTGTGGATTGTCAATCCTTTTCTAATTGATTAGTAGAGACTCTTTGCATACTACAAATGAGTTGTTTGTAAATGTTATGTTACAAGTATCTTTTCCCACTATGGGGGTTGGCTTTTTTACTCTTTATAGTATCATTTAGTTAACAGTGCTCAAAATACATCAACCCCTTCCCTCATTATGGTCAGTGCTTTTCTATGTGTATCCTATTCAAAAAAATCTTTCCCTATTCTAAGCTCATAACTATATTCTCCTATATTCCCTTATATAAGCTCATAACTATATTCTCCTATATTGCCTTATATGAGTATTAGCTTTCACATTTATATCTGTAATCTACGTAGAACTGACCGTTTTATATACAGTGAGGTAGAGACCAAGTTTCATTTTTATTCTACTTGGATATCCACTGTCCAAGTATTTAATTAAGGGAACTTAAAAAGGGAAAAAAAAAAAACCACTTTTCCCACAGGTCTGCAGTACTCTCTTTGTCATATACCATGCCCATACACGGGAAGCTGAGTTTCTATTCTATTTCACTGCTCTCACTGGTAAAGTAACACCTCCATGGAAAAATTATTATTACAGACTTGTTGATTCTTAACTTCTCTGTCAAAGTAGTTTTGGCCATCTTTCAGCCTATCCATCTAAACCATCATATATAATAAAAGGCTAATATGCAAATTGTCCCCTCAGGAGTTCGACCGGGAGTTCAACTGTTCGCTATGACATGCACTGACCACCAGGGGGCGGCATGGAACAAAGGAAGGCCTCGGCCAACAGCGGGCAGCCAGGGGAAGGAAGGCCCTGATTGCCAGCCAGGCCTAGGGACCCTACCCGTGCACAAATTTCGTGCACCAGGCCTCTAGTGTGAAATAAAATAGTAGGGAATTTGTATGATTGTCTACACCAGTGGTTCTCAACCTTCCTAATGCCACGACCCTTTAATACAGTTCCTCATGTTGTGGTGACCCCCAATTTCATTGTTACAAATTGAACATAATTAAAGCATAGTGATTAATCACAAAGACAATATGTAATTATATATGTGTTTTCCGATGGTCTTAGGCGACCCCTGTGAAAGGGTCGTTCGACCCCCAGAGGGGTCGCGACCCACAGGTTGAGAACCACTGGCCTACACCATTCTATTTCATATGCTGTTCCTTTCTAGATTAGGCATCTCTGACTAAGTTAAATCTAAGATCTGAGATAATGGCACTAACATTTTACCTCTTATTATGCATTTTCTTTTTTTATTATCCTCACCTGAGGATATTTTGCCCAATGATTTTTAGAGTGCGGGCACATCCCCAGTAGGGGGTGTGCAGGAGGCAGCTGATCGATGTTTCTCTCTCATCGATGTTTCTATCTCTCTATCTCTCTCCCTTCCTCTCTGTAAAAAATCAATAAAATATATTTTAAAAAAAAAAAATCTAAGATCTGAGATAATGGCACTAACATTTTACCTCTTATTATGCATTTTCTTTTTTTATTATCCTCACCTGAGGATATTTTGCCCAATGATTTTTAGAGAGAGTGGAAGGGAAGGAGGGTAGGGAGGAAGAGGGAGAAAGAGAGAGACATCAATGTGAGAGAGACACATCGATTGGTTAGGTCCCACACACTCTCCAATTGGGGCCGGGGATCGAGCCTGCAACCCAGGTATGTGCCCTTGATGGGGAATTGAACCTGAGACCCATAGGTGTATGGTCCAACAATCTAACCACTGAGCAACAGCAGCAAGGGCTTATTATGCATTTTCATAACGCAGTATCATTTACTAAGTACATATTATCTTATTTGGACCTTTTTTACAATTAGCTCCCTTATTCTCAATAAACTGAGGTTTTGAATAGCTGAGGGTACATGCCCCTAAGAAAAAAAACATTCAGGCAGATTTTCTGACAGAAGCTATCTTCTGTCATACAATCATTTCCAAAAAGCATTCTAGAATTCAGTCAGGTTGAAGAACAATTTTTGTAATCATATACATATACAAAACAGAAGAGCCAAGACACTAACAGTTTCTTGAATTCTGAAGGAATCTATAGGACACTGGGTCTCTTTTCCATAGTCCTACTTCACAATCTAAACATGGAACAGAAACCACTGAATCAACCAATGGCAATCTCTTCAGCCTGTAATATATACATACAAGGTTGAGATTTCATAGAATTCTTTGATTAAAATGGGCTTCTCTACCAGAAAAGATTAGTATAAGCTTGTGATATCCTCAAAAGTGATACCCTTATGCCAGCATAAGGCTTTGCAAAAGGTAATTTCATTATTTCTGAGCAATAATATTATAAATACTCTACCATTCCTCTTCCTTGAGATATTCTAGGTGACGTCAAAGTATAAAGCAATTAATAGTCCTGCAATTTAAACTCTGGGTGGGTGGTTAATTATTAGATGGTGAAAGCTCTGAGATTGCTAGTAAAGATTGCAGATTAATCTACCCACCCATCCATTCGTTCATTCATCAAGAATTTATTGAGCTTCTGCTCCAGCCAGACACTGGTAAGGATTAAAGATACATTATAGTTGCCCTTAGAAAGTTTACTTACAATGTGGTGTAAAAAAAAAATAATTCTGTCAAATAGCCATAAAAATAAATCTAAAATTGCAACTAGTGTTGGTGGTGCAAACAGCAAGGGCTTTGGAACCAAACTGATCAGTTTGAATCCTGGCTCTGAAATAAAGGTACCATAGACAAGTAACTTAGTAACCTCTGAACCATTATCATAAATGAAACATATTACCTACATCTCATAAATGTTATGAAGATTAAATAAAGTAACATAAATTGTCTAATAAAGTATGGCACACTTAGTAGATGCTCTGTCCAGTAACTACTCTTTGAACATCATTAATATAACTACCACTTTTGACTCTGAAACAATCTTACCTCTGAGGCAGAGATGGAGTATTTCTTGAGGTGGTTCCCTTGACTTCCAGGGCAGAACGAGCATTTGAGGGAATGGACTGTTGCACCAGATTTTCTTTTTCTGACTCTTTGTAGTAAGTGTTGTCAACTGCAGGAGAGTAAAAACCAGTCAGCACTCAGCCCTAGCCAGTGTGGCTCAGTTGGTTGGAGCGTCCTCCTGTACGCCAAAAGGTAGCAGGTTTGATTCCCAGTCAAGGCACGTACCCAGGTTGTGGGTTCAATCCCCAGTCTGGTTGGGGGCACATACGAGAAACAACCAAGTGATATTTCTCTCTGACATGGACGTTTCTCTCTCTCTCTCTCTCTCTCTCTCTCTCTCTCTCTCTCTCCCTTCCTCTTTCTAAAAAAATAAGTTAAAGACAAACAAACAAAACTAGTCAGTACTCAAATCTCAAGAAAATAAGTTAAAAATAAGATATACACAGTGGGGCAAAAGTAGGTTTACAGTTGTTCATATGGAAAAACAATAATTAATAATACAAGAATATACTGTGTTTTGCGTACTCACAACTGTAAACCCGCTTTCCCCCCCACCATGTATATATATGCTTAAAATAGGATTCTAGATTGAAAATTTTATGTGTGTGTGTATACATATAGCCCTAAGCAATTGAACCTTTAGTTCTAGTGAAATGTTCCACGGAAGACCTTAGACACCACCTCAGAAAAAAAATCCCAAACACATCCTCATGACATCTTATTTATTTTTATTTTTTGTTAATTCCACCCGAAGATATTTTTTCCCATTAATTTTTTTAAAGTGGAAGGAAGGAGGGAGGGAGAAAAACAGTAATGTGAGACACACAGATCAGTATTCTCCCACGAGTGCCCAATCCCAGGGCCGGGAAATCAAACCTGAGGCCCCTGGGTTCATGGTCTGATGCTCTAACCAATGTGTCACAACAGCCAGGTCATGATATTTGAAAGGGATAAAATTTTAAAGCTTTCACAGAGAAAAAGAAAACACCTGAGATGCAAGGAAAATAAGATAAGCTGAATTCCTCATCAGTGACACAGGATGATAGAAGATTTAAAAAAAAACAATGCCTTCATTCATAGTAGTCAAAACAACTTTTTTAAATCTACAATTCTATATTAAGTCAAACTTTCAATTGTATTATGAATGTGGGATGATGAAATTTTGAGACATGAGAGAACTCAAAGTTCTCTTCTCCTGCACCTAATCTTGGGAAGTTCCCAGAATATGTACTCCAACAAAATGAAGGACAAATAAAAGAATATAAGAAAGAAACATAGGATCCAGAAAATATCAGCAAAGATATTCAAAAGATATTAAGAAAAATAATGTCCTCCCTTAAAAAGCAGTTATAACTTCCAAGGATATTGTCCAATATGAAGCAAGCTAACGTATGACAGTAATTTAAGTAACTGATGAAGTTTAAAGAAAAGAGAATCTTCCTGACCTTGATGTCAGGATCATCTTTAAGTGGCCCACAGATTTTGACAATGGAACTGTGGAGAACCAAGGAGAACCAAGAAGAAATGCAGCTGCACATCACATTAACTGACCTGTCATCAAATAATATTTACATAATGTAAATATTGCTGATACAATCAAATTTTCAGGCATTATGTGTAAACCACAATTTAAAACAGTAAAAGTTTAAAGATGTAGCATTTGAGGAAGGGGACTAGGTATAGGGGTGTGAAAGAAAAGAAGGTATTTTATTTTATTTTATTTTTAATATATTTTATTGATTTTTTACACAGAGGAAGGGAGAGGGATAGAGAATTAGAAACATTGATGAGAGAGAAACATCGATCAGCTGCCTCTGGCACACTCCCCACTGGGGATGTGCCCGCAACCAAGGCACATGCCCCTGACCGGAATCGAACCTGGGACCCCTCAGTCCGCAGGCCGACGCTCTATCCACTGAGCCAAACCGGTCATGGCGAAAGAAGGTATTTTATTATTAAACATCAAGGTATTACCATGGCCATCATGAAACAGAAACAGAGAAAAAGTGCTGAGAATACTGAGAAAGGAATAATCAAGTAAAGGCTTCATGGAAGAAACAGCATTTGATGGTATAGCTTATGAACTGAGCCTTGATAAAAGAAAAGAACTGTATGACAGGGGAGAAAAGGCCATAAAAACAGATTCCATGCATTATTTATTCCAGAGAACAATCACTGGGCTCACTGACTAAAGAAATATTTTTGGAAGGAAAATAAAGACATCCAAAAAAACAAAAACTGATAGATTATGACAAGGCTATAATAGAGACACTTATTCCTAATTAAAAGGAAAAGATTATGATATTACATTTTAAAAAGACCCAATTTACACTGCCTACAAAAAATGTACTTGAAATATAAAGACAATGCTAAATGCTAATACTAATCAAAAGAAAACTGGAGTTAATATCAAAGTAGATCTCAGAGCAAAGAATATTACTAGAGATAAAGAAGATAATTTCAAAATGATAAAATGGTCAATTCATCAAGATGACTTAACAACCTAAGTATTTATGTACCTAATAACAGAGCTTCAAAATACACAAAGCAAAAACTACAAGAAATAGGCAAATCCATAATTATAGTCTGAAATTTAATATTTCTCTAATTGATGGAAGAAGCTGACAGAAAATCAGTAAGAATATAATAGCCATAAATAATATATGCGTGAATATGCACAGCTATATTCCAATAAAACTTTTTACATAAATATGTTCTAGTCAACTCATCAAGAAGATGTAACAATTAGACATATATGTACCTAACAACAGCGCCCCAGATACATAAAGGAAAAACTAACAAAATTGACAGAAAAAATAGGCAATTCAACAATTATAGCTGAAGACTTCAATATCCCCACTTTCAGTAATGGATAGAACAATTAGAAGGTCAACAAGGAAATAGAAGACTTGAGCAATACTATCAACCAACTTGACTTAATTAACATTTACGTAACTCTCCACCCAATGACAGCAGAATACACATTCTTTTGAAGTGCACACTCAACATTTACCAAGACAGACCTTCTGGCCATGAAACAAATCTCAATACATTTAGAAGGATTCCATTATTGACCACAATGGAATTAAATACATCAAGAAATCAATTCTGGAACCCCTGCAAATATTTGGAAATTAAAACTTCTAAATAACATATAAGTAAAATTTGCAACTAGTAGATCAGTCCTGAAGATCTAGGCATAGCATAGAGATTATAGTCAACAATACTGTATATAAACTTCAAAGTTGTTAAGAGACCAGATCTTAATTGCTCTCAAAACAGAAAAGAATTATGTGATGTGACAGAGATAAGGGATATAAGATCCATAAGAGAGATAACCATCCTTATTTATTGTTGGTCTCATGTCAGGGTTTGTGCCACATCACAGACCCAACATCAGGCAATCCTATCTCTGTTTAGGACTAGATTCTGAGTAGCATAATCCATCCATTTCGAGCCTTGACCTATGAAACCAGAGGTCGCGATTCAATTCCTGGTCAGGGCATATGTCCAGGTTGTGGGCTGGATCCCCAGTGTGTGGCATGCAAGAGGCAACCAATCAATGATTCTCTCTCATCATATCTCTCTCTCTCTCTCTCTCTCTTTTCCCCTCTCCCTTCCTCTCTGACATCAATGAAAGATATATATATATATTTTAAAAATTAATTAGGAAGCCAGGCTGGTATGGCTCAGTTGAATGAGCACCATCCCATGCACCAAGAGTTTGCCGGTTCTATTACCAGGGCACATGCCTGGGTTGCAGGCTAATTCTCCAGTAGGGGGTGTGTAGGAAGGCATGTAGGAGGCAGCTGATCAATGTTTCTATCTCTTTCCCTCTCCCTCAAAAAAAATTTTTCAATAAAAACATTTAAAAGAAATAAATAAAGCCCTAACCGGTTTGGCTCAGTGGATAGAGCATCGGCCTACGGACTCAAGGGTCCCAGGTTCGATTCTGGTCAAGGGCATGTACCTTGGTTGCGGGCACATCCCCAGTGGGGAGTGTGCAGGAGACAGCTGATCGATGTTTCTCTCTCATCGATGTTTCTGACTCTCTATTCCTCTCCCTTCCTCTCTGTGAAGAATCAATGAAATATATTAAAAAAAAAAGAAGAAAAATAAATAAATAAATAAAAATGAATTGGGGTAGGGTAGCAAGAGGGAAGTGAGTATAGTTATAAAAGGGCAACACAAGGCTCCTCATGATGTTAGAACTGTTCAATATCTTGACTCTGATGGTAGACCCAGAAACCTACACAGATGATAAAATTGCATAGAACTTACTAAACATAAACAAAAACAAGTACTAGTGAATTGGAAAATCTGAGTAAGACTGGTATATTGTTCATCACATTGCAATATATCAATGTATCATATCAAGTTGTCCACCTTAAACTTATATGTTACATGTCAATTATACCTCAATTTTTAAAAATGAGTGAAAGAAACTATCAAAAGGAATATTAAAAGTATCTTGCCATGCCAAAACCGGTTTGGCTCAGTGGATAGAGCGTCGGCCTGCGGACTGAAGGGTCCCAGGTTCGATTCTGGTCAAGGGCATGTACCTGGGTTGCGAGCACATCCCCAGTGGGAGGTGTGCAGGAGGCAGCTGATCGATGTTTCTCTCTCATCGATGTTTCTAGCTCTCTCTCTCCCTTCTTCTCTGTAAAAAAATCAATAAAATATATTTAAAAAAAAAAAAAGTATCTTGCCAGCACATGGCTCAGTGGTTGAGTGTTGATCTATAAACTAGGAGGTCACAAGTTCAATTCCCGGTAAGGGCACATGCCTGGGTTGAGGGCTCGATTCCCAGTATGGGGTGTGCAGGCGGCAGCCAATCGATGATTCTCTCTCATCACTGATGTTTCTCTCTCTCTCTCCCTCTCCCTTCCTCTATGAAATCAATATATATATTTTTTTCTTTAAAGTATCTTGAATGGGCCCTGGCTGGTGTGGCTCAGTTGGTTGGGAGTCATGTACCATAAGGTTGATGGTTCAATTCCCAGTCAGGGCACATGCCTGGGTGCTCAATCCCCAGTAGGGGGTGTGCCGCAGGCAGCCTCTTTTGAATGGAATGAAAATGAAAACACAATATATCAAATTGTGGGATGCCATTAAAGCAATGATTTTCAGAGTGCGGCAAGAATTTGACTATCATGACTATCTTGTCAGGGGCCCTGACCTCTTTTCCCTTAAATTGTCAAATAAAAAAATGACAATAACCAACACAACAATAGCCATCTGGTGTGAATGCCCTGTCTTGAACCATAAATATATAAGTCACATAATAGAGTTGCACATTATAAGTTACTTCACAAAATAAGGTTGCACCTGATTGGTTAATTCTAGGTACCAAAAATCCTTATATACATACTAGGGGCCCGGTGCACAAAAATTTGTGCACTCGGGGAGGAAGGGGGGGTCCCTCAGCCCGGCCTGTGCCCTCTCGCAGTCTGGGACCCCTCGGGAGATAACAACCTGCTGGCTTAGGCCTGCTCCCGGGTGGCAGAGGGCAGGCCCAATCCCTAGGTGCAGCCCCTAGTCCGGCTCAGAGCAGGGCTGATTGGGGAGTTGGGGCGCCGCCCCCTGTCATGCACAGAGCAGGGCGGATCGGGAGGTTGCGATGCCACCCTCAGTCACGCTCAGGGTAGGGCCGATTGGGGGATTGGGGCACCGCCCCCTGTCACACTCAAGGCAGGGTGGATGGGGAGGTTGCGGCACCACCCCCTGTCATTCACAGAGCTGGGCCCATCAGGCGGTTTGGGGGCTCCGTACCCTGTCACGCACAGAGCAGGGCCAATCAGGGGGTTGGGGGGCTGCCCCCTGTCACGCACAGAGCAGGGCCCATTCGGGGGGTTGGGGCTCGTACCTTGTCACGCACAGAGCAGGGCCAATCAGGGGGTTGGGCGCTGCCCCC